>NW_017306280.1:624819-724791 GCF_000935625.1 Nanorana parkeri | reverse complement strand
TTAACTGAGGGTAGAGCACAGGGTGGTGATTCATACATGAACACCAGGCAGGGTCAAAGGAAAAGAGCGTTTGGAGCTCCTATCTATCTCTAGTCCTGTTTTATCTCTAGGTGTGTTTCCTAAATAAACAGGGAGGGACAAGAATATTGTAGGATTGCCTGTTCTCCGAAAGTCATGTCTGGCATGTGTAAATAAAAAGCAGCAGTTGCAGATTCTTACCACCTATTGACTTGTCAGCGTAAAATTGCATGCTACCTACAATCTGCTTTTACTGTACAAGTTCAAAGTTCATACATCTACACCAATACAAGTGGAAGATGTCAAAGTGCAAGTGTTTTTAATTAGAGCTGCAGCTAACGATTATTTTCAAAATCGATTAGTTAGCTGATTATTAAGTTCGGTTAATCGGATAAAATAAAATACATTTAAAAGAATGGCTCCAGTGATGGGACTACTAGTTTGTATTGAGATTTCAGTCCATCACAGGAGCAAACTTGGAGCGGTGGAAGTAAAAGAAAAAAAAAAAGTGTGGTGTGCAATAAAGTGTAAAATTATACATCAATGAATGCAGAATGGCATCGGCTATAGAGGAATACAAAACCCAGCAATAGTACATTATACAGCACAATGCAGAATACCACCAGCTATAGTCGCGGGGAGGAGGTGCGGTGTGTGGAACGTGGATGCAGGCGGGCGGGTCTGGCAGCGGCGAATGTGAGGTGGGGAGGAGGTGCGGCGTGCAGTGTGTCTGGAGCTGTGAACAGGGCCAACTAATCTGAAGCCGATTAATCGATGATTGAAAAAGTTGACAACTTTTTCAATAATCGATTATAATCGATTATGTCGATTAGTTGTTGCAGCCCTATTTAAAATTTTGGATAGCGTGGAGAGGGATAAAAACCCATCAGGTCTTTAGTGCTCTCTGTGTCCCTGTTCAGGAGATGTATCCTGAAGTCACCACCAGAACAGGAATAGATGGAAAATCTTCCAATGGGTACATTAGTTCTAGTGGCCCTGCTGACCACTAGGGATTTCCCTCACTTTGGAGGGACTTCCTCTCACTTCCTGTTGTGGCTATTAGACAAGAAGTGATGGAAAATCTCCCCAATGAATGGCAAAAAAAAAAACTGACACTGGTTATAACCCTCCCTTACTCTATCCAAAACTAAAAAAAAAAAAAAAAAGATGATTGTCTGCTGTGGTTAAAAGGGGCTGAACTGGGTGGCAGAAGACCCCGTTGCAGGGGTAACAGTCCACAGACAGGGTTAGATTTAATTGCCAGTCATATATAGACGTCTGACTGTGATCTAAAGTCTAGGACCGGGTAAACAAACTCTGGCCCTTCAGCTATGGTGCAACCCCCATTAGACACTGCAAGACTGATGGCCACAACCATGCATAATGAGATGTGTAGCTACACCACAGATAGAGGGCCAGCATTTGCCTACGCCTGCTCTAGGGTAAAGTTTTCTCATCTTGTCACCACTGGTGCAGTCAGCATAGCATAATGTTTCTGTGGTGTGTGTCATAATGTATCTGCATGTTTGTACAATGTATCTAGGAGTATTATGGTGGTTGGTGGGGTGGTAGTGGTATTGCATTATCTTTATCATATGCTCAGTATGTTTTTTTGGGGGTTTGTGAAAGTTTTACCTTAATCAGCCCTTAAAAGCTGTAACTTACTTCGAAGGAGATGTAAACCCCAAGTGGATTATATTTAGTTTGCGAAAGCACTATGTATCAATCACCAATTATTATTTTTTCAGAAACTGTTTTCACCTTTTTTTCATTCTTTTTTTGTATCTCAGTGTTGCTGACCTCCTGTATCCTCTTTGCAGCCACTTCCAGTCTACATGCCCTTTCTCCAGCAGTGACTACATGGCATTTCTCAAGGGAGGTTTCCGCACAGTGGCAGAGCATGCCTGTGCAATATGTGCTGGACCAATGCTTATAGCAAGGGTGGGCAACTCCGGTCCTCCAGCTGTGCTTTAACTACAAATCCCAACATGCTTCTGCCTCTAGGAGTCATGCCTGTATCTGCCAGTCTTACAATGTTTCATAGGACTTGTAGTTCCAGAAGAGCTGGAGGGCCAGAGTTGACCACCACTGGCTTATAGTCTCCCTCAGAAGGTCATGTTGCAGGGAGTGACAACACAGAAGACCAAATGAGAGACAAGGACAGAGCGTGGCCATCCTATAACAGGAAGACCCTAATTGTAGGATCAGCGGCTATTATTTTAATGAAAGCTGCAGATTAAAAAACATTGAAATTACTTTTGAAAATGCATTAACATATTAAAGATTATATCAGACTTTAGTGATTAGGTTTACATCTACTATAGGCCTATGTGTTTTCCCATTTCTGATTCGTCACAATTTAATTTTCAGCAAAACAAAGTGAAAGAAATAGTGACTGACCTTGCAGCACCTGTTGGCGCTGATATATGGCGAGCTGCTGATCCTCTCCAGCAGATATGGAGGACCCACTGTCGGATGACATGTTGTAGACCTCATAGGTAAAGAGACCGCCTGGGTCTGTAATGAGAAACGATGAAAAGCTGAGCTTCAGAATGAATGCAAAGAGCAACATACAAAAAGTGCATAAATCAGCATTATGAGCAGCTGGAATCTCCACCCAGTCTGCCCTGCGGCTATTTTTAATGTTCAGATAGTAATCCTGCATTACTTCCAAAAAAGTTCAAATCAGACTGTGCTGACATTCCCACATTTATATGATTTGATATCAGGATCTCTGTTATGATTGGCCAGTCATAACCAGAGAGGTCGCTGCAACCAATATAATTAGGGTACCACCAGAGGTGTATCCAGGGTATGGCATGTGCCCTGAGCCCCACTCGAAGGTGGGGGTGCCGCTCAGTGGGTAAGTGAAAGTTCGCCAACCCACGGAGGAAGCTTTTTCTCTCCCATGCACATCCCGCCGCCTGGCTCTTAGCAACCAGGGACACTCTGGCCAGCATCCAGCCCAGCTCCTGGCTGCTTCTGGTTGCTAGGTGCAAGGCAGGACATCAGCATGAGTGTTCTACACATCACCCCGTCTGGCTCTTAGCAACCAGAGTGGGAGGAGAGATGTGTATGTGTGTATGAGGGCGGGATGCTCTAGCAAGCATCCCACCCAGCCAAAAATAAATAAAATAAACTAATGGCAATAAAATCCCATCACAATCAGCACGCCTGTTCACAGGTGCCAGGATTATCATTTGAAGAAAAAAAAACTACTATAGCATCCCGCATGATAAAAGGAGACATTTTTACTACAGGAAAACATATAAACACAAACTTTCTGGTTCCCAAGTAGTTAAAACGCCAGTTCATTATGGATTTACTTAAATCTGGTCTCTCCTGGCATTGTAATTTTAATCTCATCAGCTTAAAGGATTTTAGCAAGTCTTTGTAAAAGCACAGAGCGTGGTCACAGTGCTAGGAAACACTCGCACCTACAAATCAGGAGCTCGGGATGGCTCACTAGCCGATAAACACACCACGGCTACTGCAGCTCTGAGACCAAGCAAATGGCACACAGAAGCCATGTAGGGATTAGCTAGCTGCTTGTTATAGGGTTGTGCAATGCTGCCCATTGTCCATGAATGTGGCCGCATAGGTTCCCATAACACCTTTGTGTCCTGCTTTGGATGCAATTTTAAACCCCTGAGATACCTTCATCTTTCATATAGAACCCAACTGCCGAACACTACAAATACCCGTTGATCCTGACAGTGAATTTCACCTACTGCAGCTTCTGGTGATAGCATGGCAGCAATGCTGCACTGCTCCCGAATTCAGAGCAGAGTTGCCACACTCCTGTAGGCAGTGTCTGCTTGCATTACAGAGGGATGAACAAACGTTGCAGGAGGGGGCGTGAGGCTATCAACATCAATGCTGATGTCCATGCCTGTAGCTTGTCAGGCAGCACCTGACCACACCTAGTCCTGCTCATTGCTTTCTGGAATGACAGCACTGCCTCTGTTGCTGCAACCCTCCCACAGGGAACTGCAGTGTCTGGGAGGGGAGCGTGTGAGTCACAAATGAAGGAGCATTAGCTCCAGTCAGGAAAGGTAAAGAAACTTTTTTTCTTTACTTTATAAGGCTTGTGCATCACATAGTAACTGGATATGGGACAGTCATATAGCCTTCATTAGTACTTTAATCTTGTTATACTTCCTATCCGATCGCTTTTGCTGTAGCCTAACAGACTGTACCTCCAAGAGCACTGAAGTTACTTGCAGAGCCACCCATAACGCAAGAACAATAATAGTCTGCTAAGGCCTTGTTCACACCAAGCACGTTCCAGGAGCAGAGCAGTTACAGACCAGATCAAAACTGCGTCCAATGTATTCCAAATGGTATTTTGGGCTCCAGTTCACACCGCAGCATTCAGTTCCAGAGCATGTAAAAAAAACTGCAGCAAGCCCTATTTTACCTGCTCTGGAGCGCATGCAAACGCATCAAAAACGCATGCAAATGCCCTGGAACGCACTGAAAGACCATTTTAAACTAAAAGAAAAAAAAAGTATTTTATTTTTTTTCACCAAAAACGGCCCGGAACGCATGAAAAACGCGGCACAACCCACTGCACTACGGGTGCAGAAACTCATGCAGATCTGGTCTGCATTTGGTGTGAACAAGCCCTAAGGTTCACCACCACTCTCAGAATTTAGTCCTTAGTTCTGGTTGAAGGAAAGAGATTCAACCCAAGGATGCTCGTTAACATTTAACAGTTTCCCCATCTGTGACACATGGCACAAATATACAGTAACCCCATCTATGGCACAAGGCACAAATATACAGTAACCCCATCTATGGCACAAATATACAGTAACCCCATCTATGGCACAAATATACAGTAACCCCATCTATGGCACATGGCACAAATATACGGTAACCCCATCTATGGCACATTGCACACATTTACAGTAACCAACCACATAGTAACTGGAATTGATCTGCGTCACACATTTGTAATAATAAACAAACATGTCCATAACATTTGCTTGATATTACTAAATATATTTGACATCTTGTATTGCCTCAAGGTAAACCGTTTTTGAAGTCCACAATAAGGGCAGTTTCATTTTTTTCTAATGTCACCATTGCCACTCCTAAACCTCCAGGCTTCCTGCTCATGTCCTTTATACTTCTTTAACTCAAAGTGTCATAGTCTAGACACCTTCATAACAATATTGTACACTCTATTACTTGATGCCGCTCCCTACTGTTCTTTCCTCTCTGATTGACTTGCCCTCTTCTAGTAAAACCAAGGCCATATATAACCACTGCGGGACTCAATAAAACCTAATGAAATCAAATGTTCAGTATTTTCCTGGGTTATATTTACTTAAAACAGTTATGGAAGCCTAAGGAAGAATAGCAGCATAGGAATCTTGTGCTGGAGACACTGTTCTTAAAAAAAAAAAGTATATTTGTTACCACTAGTGCCCAGACTGTGCCCTTTATTCGAACACTCAATGACAGAATAAGGGCTCATTCACACTATAGCATACCATTGATCGCACAAATACAGTGAATTTAATGCACACTAATGCACAACTGCATGCAATACTCTTATCCACCACTCAAGGTATTGCGGCATAACAGCTGGGAGGTGCATTGGGATGGCATTCAAATGGCCCAAGGTAATGCACGCTAGGTGCATTGTGCGATACTATGCATTAATCGCACAGTATCATGAGATTAACGCAACTATATGGTGTGAATGGGCCCTAACTGGTTGGCTAAAGCTGGTTGAATTAGATAAATCACACACGTCTCCTATCGATGGCTAAAGAGCATGGATGGAGGAATCTCCCCTGCCAGCTTTTGTATTCTGACAGCTGATAGCCATGGCTGTTAGGGTACCTGAACAGGGACTACAGCTGATTTGTTGGGTGAACACTGACTGCAGCCATTTTCCACATGGCTCCGTTGACAAAGGCTGATTGAAAAAAAAAATGTTTTTGTTGAGCCGGGTGGTGTCAGCATGGCCACCCACAGAACTTATTTGTTCAGATGTAGCAGGAAACTGACAAAATGTAATCTGTGTATGGCTAGCTTAAGCTTTAAGACACCTAGGCGATTCAGATGCTGAGCTGTTTTCACGCGACTGTTCATTGAAAAGCACGCGGTTGTCAATGCAAAGAGATGTCTACGGGACCCAAACCACGCGACAACCGCCCGAAAATAGCTCCTGCACCTTTTCACGTGACAAACCGCAAAAGGTGTGAACAGCCTCCATTGACTTCAATGCAAATCTGTGTTTTGCGCAATATCGTGCGACTCAACCCGTGCTATAAATCGCCTAGGTGTGCACCGGCCCTAAAATGTTAACACCGACCAACATTTAAAGTGTGCCTGCCACCCTCTTTCTGGCCGGAGCATCCCAGGTTGCGCAGAATCGGGTGGGGAGATGTGTAAGGGCCATACACATCTCCTCAGCCAGCTCTTAGCAGCCTGGGACACTCTGGCCAGCGTTCCATCTAGCTTCTGGCAACCAGTGACGTTGCTTGCCAGCAGCTAGATGGCATGCTGGCCAACTGCAACCTCTGCCACTGACTGTGTGTAGCGCCTGCACATCAACCAACATTCCTGCCTCAGGCAGCAATAAGCCTGGGGACACCCCAGTATAAATAAATGCTACATTGTTTAGATTGCACTTGTCATCCAATATTCAGATCATTGGTTTTTTTTTTAAAAGCCAATATAAAAGGAAATGCATGAGTGACAAAAAGCCCCAATGGGTTAAGATAATTCACTTGTCACGGTTTGTGTGATCAGAGGGTATGAGAAGGGTACATCCATTGCTTAAATATTCTCTGCTAAAAGATGTCCATCTTTCCTATCTCAGGTTGGGAGATGATACAATATGAAGTGTAATAACTCATAGCAACTACATAGCCATCCATCCATCCATCACTGTGCAAACCAAAGAGATGTGAAATGTGATGTTATTGCACAACATCGCCCTTAGCAGTGGAATATCAAATATGCAGGAGTGCCATAATTGGTTTTAAAGTAACAAAAAGTAAAGTTAGTACATTTCTTTCACATGGGGAGGTTTTATAAATAGGTCTCAAATAGGCATTAGTGATTTTTTTATCAGCTCAAACATGAAACCGTACAAATACAGTATACAAAAAGAGGAATGGAGGCTGACATCATCAGTACTAGCACGAATATGTGACAACAACCTAAAAAGGCTAAGTCCACTTTTTGAGAAAAAATAATAAATGCACACTTCTTTATAAGAGAAAAAAATTAGCATTTTTAATTTTTTTTTTGCACTGCAGCCAGTAAACCATTGCAACTGCAATCAGTAGCTTCTTCCCTTCTTACGGACAAAAATATCCTTGGTACGGACATTCAACAACATGGGCAGGAAGAAGAATGAATGGAAAATGAGTGCAGTGGCGTCACACCAGGAACTACAAGTCCCTCTGCCGTGGAGGCTGTTGGGACTGGCAGTTACTCTATTCACAGATCCTCTCAAAGGATTTTTGAATGGATGACGTGACTGTGTGCATATTGCGCTGCTGAATTCAAAATACAGGAGAAGAACCTCACAGTCCAGGTATGTGGTAAGGGGAGGTGTGGAGGGAGTTTGTCGATGTGACCAGGTTTTATGCTACAACCCAACTCAGGAGAGCACCTTGGTACCACCTAGGTTTATTTTGCTCCCAAGAATCATATATGCTTATATAGCATAGCTTTCAAAGTTAATTTATAAATTTATTTTTTATTTGAAGCATTTGAACTAGGGTTGTACAGATATCAAGTACAGTACTCGGTACAAGTACGAGTACATGTACCGATACTTTTGAGCTCCAAGACTAGACTAGAGAAAAATTCTAAAATTAGGAGGCAGCTGTCATTTGTAAGGAGCACACGGAGCTCCTGGGATTTGTACATCTCTGTTTTAATGCACGATTTTGTTTTTATAAATATAAATAAAGGGATGCACAGATACCAGTTTTGCCGAGTACTTACAAGTACGAGTACTGAAACATTTTTGTTTGTCATGCGACAGTTTTTCTAAAACAATACAGACTAATGATTTCAGGACAGTGGTGGAGCACCAGAGCCGGGTCCCAGCTGCAACCCTGGTAGTTCTCGTGAAAATGCCAAGTATCGGCACTGGTACTCGAAAAGTATCAATGCATCCCTAATTTGAACAATTAGCTTACTAATAATTCTTCGTTGCTGTTTCTTTTAGATTTTATTGTTACCATGACTATTTAATGCATTGCTAAAATCTCTTTTCACTGTTACTTTTTAGCTTTACTGGAGAGAGTCACCTGGGAGGTTCTCTTAGGAAATGGATGTAATAGACATCAATGTTTCATGTGTCATTGTAAATGTTTCCATTGTTTATACCATCAGTTACATTTCATTGGTAACACTTTCCTCTCTGCTATGCGTCTTCCTTAAATCACCTGAGGAAACAAACTGCAAGCAAATATACAACCCCCATGTAATAAGTGACCACCCTGCAGTCATGTCAGTGACACCGTAGCCTGTGTGGCCCCATATCATTGTTTTTTGCACATTAATAAAACACGTAATCAGTTTATATAGTTTTACAGGAATATTGGCCCTAGAATTATTGCTCTCACTCTGGCACGCCGCATGTAGTGATACCCAACATGTGTAGCACAATCTTTGTTTTCCTACATAGGTGCACCAGGCACGTGTTTATGTTAGTATGGGTGCATTCGCTGGGGACTTAAAATATTTTTGGGTATTTTTACAACTTTTTTTTTATCTCACAAGCCCCCTATGTGATAGCCAGGGAATGAGCTGAAATGCCTGAAGTGATGCAATCTGCATTGCTTCCGACTTCATTCAGCAGGGAGGAGATCAGTGAATGGATGTTCACTGGTCTCCCGCCCTGCTCATCAACAACACAAGAAGCCAGTCTCCAGCCCACAGGAGGGGCAGCAGAGCCCGGAAAGCAAGACAGGGGGTGTCAGCTGGGGGGACCCATTTACCAGCCTGTGAAATTAATCTGGCAGCAGCTCAGCCATTCTGCCGTGGAGGCTGTTGGGACTGGCAGTTACTCTATTCACAGATCCTCTCAAAGGATTTTTGAATGGATGACGTGACTGTGTGCATATTGCGCCGCTGAATTCAAAATACAGGAGAAGAACCTCACAGTCCAGGTATGTGGTAAGGGGAGGTGTGGAGGGAGTTTGTCGATGTGACCAGGTTTTATGCTACAACCCAACTCAGGAGAGCACCTTGGTACCACCTAGGTTTATTTTGCTCCCAAGAATCATATATGCTTATATAGCATAGCTTTCAAAGTTAATTTATAAATTTATTTTTTATTTGAAGCATTTGAACTAGGGTTGTACAGATATCAAGTACAGTACTCGGTACAAGTACGAGTACATGTACCGATACTTTTGAGCTCCAAGACTAGACTAGAGAAAAATTCTAAAATTAGGAGGCAGCTGTCATTTGTAAGGAGCACACGGAGCTCCTGGGATTTGTACATCTCTGTTTTAATGCACGATTTTGTTTTTATAAATATAAATAAAGGGATGCACAGATACCAGTTTTGCCGAGTACTTACAAGTACGAGTACTGAAACATTTTTGTTTGTCATGCGACAGTTTTTCTAAAACAATACAGACTAATGATTTCAGGACAGTGGTGGAGCACCAGAGCCGGGTCCCAGCTGCAACCCTGGTAGTTCTCGTGAAAATGCCAAGTATCGGCACTGGTACTCGAAAAGTATCAATGCATCCCTAATTTGAACAATTAGCTTACTAATAATTCTTCGTTGCTGTTTCTTTTAGATTTTATTGTTACCATGACTATTTAATGCATTGCTAAAATCTCTTTTCACTGTTACTTTTTAGCTTTACTGGAGAGAGTCACCTGGGAGGTTCTCTTAGGAAATGGATGTAATAGACATCAATGTTTCATGTGTCATTGTAAATGTTTCCATTGTTTATACCATCAGTTACATTTCATTGGTAACACTTTCCTCTCTGCTATGCGTCTTCCTTAAATCACCTGAGGAAACAAACTGCAAGCAAATATACAACCCCCATGTAATAAGTGACCACCCTGCAGTCATGTCAGTGACACCGTAGCCTGTGTGGCCCCATATCATTGTTTTTTGCACATTAATAAAACACGTAATCAGTTTATATAGTTTTACAGGAATATTGGCCCTAGAATTATTGCTCTCACTCTGGCACGCCGCATGTAGTGATACCCAACATGTGTAGCACAATCTTTGTTTTCCTACATAGGTGCACCAGGCACGTGTTTATGTTAGTATGGGTGCATTCGCTGGGGACTTAAAATATTTTTGGGTATTTTTACAACTTTTTTTTTATCTCACAAGCCCCCTATGTGATAGCCAGGGAATGAGCTGAAATGCCTGAAGTGATGCAATCTGCATTGCTTCCGACTTCATTCAGCAGGGAGGAGATCAGTGAATGGATGTTCACTGGTCTCCCGCCCTGCTCATCAACAACACAAGAAGCCAGTCTCCAGCCCACAGGAGGGGCAGCAGAGCCCGGAAAGCAAGACAGGGGGTGTCAGCTGGGGGGACCCATTTACCAGCCTGTGAAATTAATCTGGCAGCAGCTCAGCCATCAGAATTGCTTCCAATGTAAAGCAGATAGTTGACTTTACACAGCCGGAAGTCTGTTTACAATGGCCCGCAGCCATTGCCGTAAGAGATAGAGCACTGGCAGCGAAAGGGTTAAAGTAGAACTATACTCCAAAAGTGATATTTTTGACATGTTCCTCATAATATAGCAAAGGTAATTGTGCTTAAACAGCACCCTAAAAAATTTACCTTATGGCTGCAAATCCCCCTGAAAAATAGCTGTGCACTTCATGCTATGTGAGGGTGCCTAGTCCTATATCTGTACTGTGAGGTCTGATTGCTAGCCAGAATTGGGGATATCGGTACTGTGCGGCTTGCTGTTCTCCTTGCTGGAGGCTATGGCATGAGGATGCAAAGCCCTGTCTCTATCAAGATGGCTGTCTTCACACAGAGACACCGTGCTGAGCAAGGCATGGTAAGTCAGTAATGAAGAAAAGATCAGCAGCAAGAGACCACGGGCAATATTGGGGACTACTCCTTTCCAAAGTTCCTACAACTTCCAAAAGCTAAGTGCAGATATATAATTAATTATTCCTATAGTTTTATTTTTAGCAGGTCCCTACACCTGACAGCTGAAAATCCTCCCAGCTCATTTAAGTGTGAAAGTGATGCTACCTGTTAAAACATGTCCAGGTTACCCAAGTTTTACAGTAGAAATATTCCAAATGACATGATGTTGTGGAATATTAGGGAGGACTAGGCAGGACCAGGCAGCAGCCATTCCAAACTCTTGTGTCAGAGCCAAAAAGTGCATGTAGAGAACAAAATGGTATTGAAGGGTGCCAACTGAAAGGATAAGCTGTCATTTAGTTCCAAAACTAACACAAGAACTATATATTCAGGCAGTACAAGAGGAGCCTGGAAGCTCCTGAACCAAGAACAATAATGCCCATGGCACACTAGGGATTCTTATGATGGTAGCAACTCCCCAGTGGCAGGATACCTATTAGAGCACAGAGAATACTCACCTGCTCCTACAATAACACCTTCTCAATGGCCATACCAGTCAGATGCCACTCTGTCACTGCTCCCTCACTGGAGGTCAAGGTTCTAAAGCATTTCAGCCCGAGAGGCAGCAAAGCCTTTGTAGCTGATAAATGTTCTTTCGGAATCCTGTTGCTGGTGGGTGGGTGGGTGGCTGGCAGCAATAAGTAAGGAAAAAGCAGCTTCCTGCTGCATGGTATGAGCTCTAGAATGCTTCTGTTGAATAATTCAAACTGAACTCTACGCAGTTAAAAAATACACAATTGGTGCAGCACTGTAATCATTTTGTTTAATGAAAATATAAGTACATTATTTTGACTTGGGATGGGCCTCTTGCAGTCCCTTTACAGCAGAGCTCAGAATGGGAGAGGAAGAAGTAGCATAAGGAGCCAATCATTTTATGTGCCCACAATAAGCGAGCATGTCGATAGTAGAAGAAAAAAAAGAGTAAGAGACGTGAGCTCCTCATTGTGCTGCTTCAATTGCACTGTCCAGTCACAGGCAGGGTGCGAGTCTATGACAGCCTGGGTGCACAGGAAGTGTGTTGAACATTGCTGACCCTCATTCTGCCTGTAATATCCAGTGATGGAAAATTTCTCCCGGGGGGGGGGGGGACTGCTTCAGATTGAACGTAAATTGCAGCAAAGGCTGTTTATTTTATCTTTGTATAGGATATTCTGCTTTAAACTAGTGCAAAAATACACAGCACTACATTAAATTAACTAGAGTGCAATCATGCAGTCATACAATAGTGAATAAATGCCCCCCCCAAAGAAAGGAGCAACAAATCTAAAAAAAATGACAAAAACAGAAGTGCAAGCAGCGCAAATCCACAGAAACCTATAAGAATAAATTCTCAGTTTGTGATTGATAATGGTGATGCCTAAATTAATCCTCCGAGTTATGTTATGCTCTATCACGGCTGTTATTACAAAAATAAATACATTCTCAAAAGAATGCATATTGTATTATTTATTCCGGCATAGTATATACAAACCAAAACCAACACAATACGGTAGAGTACAATCTGTGAATCCTAAGGTAGGGGTCTGTGAATTCCAACTCTCTGCAGCTTTCATGTAGTCACAGTAAAGACAATGGGAGTCTGATCTGGCATGCGAAGGGCATGATTCATGATATGTAGGACAGCTGGCCTCGCCTGAAAGGGAGCATTTGTTGTGCCTGCTTGGCGCGCTAATAATTTGAATAGACTTCAACTGTCCTCATGCAGACATTTGCTAAATTAGAGCCGGTCACACCCAAATATTTTACTCCTCTAGAAGAAACACTGTTTGAAAGCTGCTCTCATAGTCGACATAAGATTCTGCCCTCTAGAAGAATCGCTGTAATTGAATCATTAGTATTTGTATATGTATGACGTTTAGGAACCCCAACCTGATTCCAAAGCAGCACAAGGTTATAAAATGAAGAGCTGATGACATTTCTGAACAGAACTGATTAAATCAAAACCCAACAACAGATTTAAAGAAAACCTGTCATGAGAAATACTAGAAAACACTAGAACTACAGACTCAGAAAAATGGTGTCCACTTGTAGCTATGCATTAAGGTAGGGGTATGTGAATCCCATCTGCGCCTAAAACAGCATGACACATATTTCTGTGGTTAAAACAGATTATATAGATGTGTTTATGGTCTTCTCATCCTCTTCCATCATGCTGACAAACTCAAGTCTGATATTGTGTCAAATGCACAAATGTAATCACTAGCGGGAGTTTTCAATGGCTCAGTGCAATCACTCTGTCACTCCCTTAAAGCCCATTGCCAGGTTCTCCTACCGCTTTCAGCATCCCTCACTTCCACCACCTTTATTGTTATTCTTTTTTTTATTTCTGTACATACCTTTTTTTCCTGGGGTCTTCAATCTGGTCATGAGACAACTCAGCCCCCCCCCCCCTCTTTTCCTGTGGTCACTACTCCTGAATTCAAGTCACATAATGACGCATTCCTGTTCCCTACAGCATTCTCTTTTGATCCCAGCCTGGATTAATGACATACACCCTGGGCTCAGAGGAAATGGGTTAAATGACAGAAGAGGGCCAGGGCTAGAGGAAGCTTTCAGTGGCTCAGTGCAATCACTCCCTTCAAGCAGCGGTGTATTTAGGAAACCTGCTGCCTTAGGCAGGACAGCGACCCCCCCCCCCCCACTAACATTTCGGTGGACGGGCCGACAGCACCAAGGGGGCTGAAATCATGAGCCGCGGCCTCGCCATCAGCAAACAACAATCCCCCTCCCCCCAGCAGACATCATGAGCCGCCGCCTCGCCATCATCAAACAACACAACAACCCCCGCCCCCCTGACGATCACTCACCGGAGCAGTCAAACCAGCGCCGTCCGATGTATGGTTACCGCCGGGAGCCGCAGTCCACGCAATAAGCCGTCCACGTTCCCGGCCCGCAACCCGCGTCACTGCCGCTACGATGTCCTAAGGTTCTCTCCCCTTCTTTCAATCTTCTCTCCCCGCAGCAATTGCCGCCCTCTGGGAATCTGCCGCTCCAGGCAAACGCCTTGTTTGCCTCACGGCAGATACGCCCCTGCCTTCAAGCCCTATTTCAGGTCTCCCTACTCCTTTTCAGCACCCCCTCACAATTCCCACGTTTACTTATGTATACATTCTTTTTTCCTGGGGCCTGCAATCCAGTCATGAGAGGTCACAGGTCCCCTTTTTCGAGTGGTGACTGGCCCTGAATTGGGTAAAAAATAGCACCCAGTAATGAGGCGTCCCCATTCCCTGCAGGAATATCCTTTGAGTCCAGCCTGGCTTGATGACATACGCCAATAAGGGCAAACCTTGGCACCAGGAATTGGGTTGTATGATGCTGGGTGTCATCATTCAACCCAGAAGAGGAGAAGGACTAGAGGGAGCTTTCAGTGGCTCAGTGCAATCACTCTGTCACTCCCTTAAAGCCCAATTTTAGGTCCCCTTACAGCATCCCCCACTCGCACCATCTTTATCTATGTATACATTCTTTTTTTCCTGGGGTCTTTGATCCAGTGTTACAGGTCCCCCTTTTCTGTTGGGACTGGTCCTGAAATCTGCAAAGAATAGCACCAAATAATGACGCGCTCCGATTCCCTGCAGCATGCTCTTGGGAATACAGCCTGGCTTAATGATATATGTCTAGAAGGGTGGGCCTTGATGCTCCAGGCACAGAGGAATTGGGTTGAATACCACCCAGTGTCAAAGAGGACCAGGGCTTGATGAAGCTTTCAGTGGCTCAGTGCAATCACTCCCTTAAAAACTAATTTCATGTCCCCCTACCCCTTTCAGCATTCCTCCCTTTATCTATGTATATACCCTCTTTTCCTGGGGTCTTCAATCCAATCATGAGAGGTCACAGGTCCCCCTTTTCTGTCGATGACTGGTCCAGAATTCAGCAAAGAGTAGCACCAAATAATAACCAGGCCAGCCTTCGCTCCCCACATGCACCAATGAGCCTTGGCCGTCCATGACCCTATTGCCGGTTCAACGGTTTTCCTTCCTTGGACCACTTTTGGTAGGTCCTGACCACTGCAAACCAGTAACATCCCACAAGAGCTGCAGTTTTGGAGTTGATCTGACCCAGTTGTCCAGCCATCACAATTTGGCCCTAGTCAAAGTTGCTTAAATCCTTAAGGTGCCCATACACTGCACGGTTCTCGTAGGAGAATTGCGGGAAATCCCGCGATCGTACGAGAATCGCGCAGTGCGAATGAAGACGTGCGACCTTTTCTACTGTACGGTCGCACGTCTTTTGTCTAAGGAGCAAGCTAGAAAACCAGCCGAAAATCTTACGATTTTTGGCTGGTTTGAATGATGCTTGGGAGACAAATGCCGAACGGGCCGGTGTGCGAACGGGCACACTGCCCGTTCAGCTTTGATGTCATCGGAAGCCCGCCCCTCAGGGGGGCGGGCTTGCGATGATCGCAAGTACGATCTGCCTGTCTAAGATGGGCGTATTGTACGTTTTTTTAATTACTTTACAACCATCGCAAGACTAAGGTCTTGCGATGGTTGTAAAGTGTATGGCCACGTTTACACTTGCTTAATATATCCCACCCACTTTTAGGTATCATTGTAACCAGATAATCAATGTTATTCCCTTCACCTGTCAGTGGTCATAATGTTATGGCTGATAGGTGTACAGCTGAAAAAAGCTTTGAAGGACATAATAAATATTGTACAAGTTGCCAAGCCTCATTGATCCATTAAAAATAAGCATTTAACAATCTTAACCTGTAAACAGAGATGTGATAATTTCCTAATAAGCTTCACTGTCCTAAAAAGATTAGCATTCTCTGTGTGCTTATTAACATATTTTTATGTTTAGCTGTATTTGTACATTTTTAGATTGTTTGTTTTATTTATTTCAGGCTACATCCAGCCCTAGCCGCATTACATGTAGCAGGACACGGTGAGTGTTGGCACCTCCCAGCCTTATTTTGGCCTGTGCCAGGGAATGGCTGGGCAGCTGCAATGGGTTTGGTTCATGGGCAGCTGCAATGGTATTTGGCTGCCAAAACTGACCCTATTAGTCACAACTAAGAAGAGAAAAAGCCACATTGTACACAAGCAACATTTTCCTTCCCACACACAATATTAGATTAGATCCCCATACAAGTACTTAGACATCAGAAATGTCCATCAACACACCGACAGCTGCTCCGTAGCTATGATCACGGCAATTGAACAAGTCCGAACAAAGAGATAAAGAGCTCATTAGTTACCTAATGCATTCCTTCAAATGTCATGGAATCATATTTACAATTTAGTTAGGGCAATTACATTATAATGTTCTATATATTTACTTGCTGCACACAAAATGAAAGCTGAAATGAGGCTGGCAGTAGGAGTACATGTAAGCTGAAAGGAGCTCTGGATTCACATGTGTGCACTGCAGCAGTACACGAAAGTATGTGTGTGTTGTGGTGCACGAAAACATATGTATATAGTTAAAAAATAAAAATAAATAATAAAGTACCTTCGCTATACCACACCAGAACACACAGATGTAAATACTCTAAGATAGTGCAGGTATGGGTTTGTTGTGCAATGAGGTGCTTTCACAGCCCATTAAAAAATGCGAGCAGTGGGCTGGTTCTTGGGAGGAGTTGTAGATATCAATGATGTAGATATCAAAATGCCTTGATGGGTGGATGTCAGTGAGTGGACGTTTCTAGGCAGACTTTATGCAGGTAGACTGTCCTAGGAACCACCCACATGTCATGTTGAGCCTCCATGATTGAAAATCCAATAAATAAAAGTGGCAGGCCAGGGACAATTAGGCTGGAAAGGCTTAATGATGCTGAACGTCCTCCACCCAGGACATGAGGGGGGCTCTATGTGACTTATGATGCACATTATAAGAAGCTCACAGTGTGCAGTGAAATCAGAATAAGCAATTTCAGTCCAGGAGAGGAGCCGGTACAACTGTGCAAGACAAGGAGGAAGGCTGGAGTTCAGCTCAAGGTACGAAATGCATGTGTTAACATATACGAGTAAGCAACAAATGGGCCCCCAAGGAGTGCCAATTAGTGCTTAAGCCATGCAATAATAATTCAAGAAAAGTCACTTTAGCATGCCTTAAGCACACTTTAAGGTGCTTTAAAGTGGACAGGCTGGACTGGCTTGACCTGTGTCTTTTTCCAACCTTAACTACAATGTAACTACATGTAAATTCAGTAGAATAAATCCAGGCAATGATTGTCAAATGTATATTGAGCCTTTCTTTAACATTATCAGTATTATTCATTAATAAAATGCACTGTGTTAGCAATTAATTGACTGGCATTTTTCACATATTCTAATGGCCCGTGCGCATTATGCTCTGGTGTGTGTTGTGTAGGGGCGGTGTGAAACGTTGCTGGGCACTGTGGTGTGCAAAAATACAGCATGCATGCCTATATGCCAATGCACATTTATGGTATGAATTGGGCACAATTGTTTTCTATGTGCCTTTTGCGTTAAGCGCCCTGGTGCGAACAAACCCTAAACACTGAAAATATGCAACATTTTTGCTCTTACTTAACCCCCCTGGTGGTCTGATTATTTTTAATGTTTTTCCTTTTTTGTTCTATCTTTCTTTTGTTTTTTTTTTACTTTTAAAATTCCCGCCGGTTCTGCCCCCCTGCTGACGCAGACGCTCGCAAGTGACGGAACCCGGATGCCGGCATCGGCCGGAGGACACAGCGAGGATCGTGGACAAGGTAAGAGACGCTACACTGTAATCCCGAGTGTGGCTGGGGGTTACCGCTTATGGTACTGAAAATTAACCCCGAGCCACACTCGGGAATACCGCCAAGGAGTTTAGAGTAGAACTCCAGGGAATTATTTTATTAACCCTTGCAGTGGGGCTACCCCTGCACTGCAAGGGTTAGGTACCCATTTTTGTCTAGGACAGTGGTTCTCAACCTGTGGGTCACAACCCCCTGTTGAGGGGGTCGCTGCGTGCCTTCTGCTGCGCTAGGCGAGATTCTCCACCTCCTAGAGCAGCAGTGTCAGATTTCCACACGCGCCATCAGATGTGACTGCAGCAGCTGTGGCCGGGGAGGAGCAGAGAGAGGAGCGTGGGAGGAAAGTTTCTGCAGTCAAACAGCAGTAAATGACACATGAACGGGAGGTAAGTGCTGGTACCGGGAGGGCTCCCCCCCAGGGGTGGACCTACCGTCGATGCAGCCGTTGCGGTAGGACAGGGGAGAGCCATGCGGGCAGGTGCTGGGAGAAACAAAGCAGAGCTGGATAATGGGGCTGTCAGTGGCTCCCAAGGAGATCACTGTGCAGACTCTGATATCGAACTGTCAGTGGAGAGCAACCAGAAAGGTCAGAAATCGCAGATTTCTATAAAATGATTGTCCAACTTGCTGGAGAATCATCCCATGCAGAGGGTGATGTGTGAGGTACACCACTAGTCTCGGGTGTAAAAAAAAAAAGTTATACTCACCTGAACCTCGAAGCTGGCTTGCTCTTAGACCAGTTCCTGGAGCCTCTCTCTTCCCCTCTGCTGCAGCGGTCTGAGGTCCTGTGAATCATCACGCCCAATACACTGTGTATAAGACGTAAGGACGCCAAGAAACATACCATCACTGCAGCGGAGGAAGAGACAGGCAGGAGGGAACACTGTCACAGTCGGCCATCTCAGAAGATCTGGTGAGTATAACTATGTTATTTTCCTCCCTAGACCAAAACAAGCACTTAAACCTTGCAATGTGGCGGGAAGACCCACTGCAAGGGTTAAAATTACCTTTCCCCAGAGTTCTGCTTTAATAATACTATACATCTGCAATGAACTTCGCATATCCGCTGACTGCTGAAATGACCGTTCTAAATTCAATGAAAACAGTGAACTTTATTCTACTAGCTTACATTTCCTTTCAAAGGAAATAAAAACTGTTTTTGCAACTGCTCATGAAGACCGGACAGTGTTCCAGATTGTCTCAACCCCTATAAATATCAAGTTTTCTGGACAGCTTGGTCTGCATGCAAAAATGGAGAAAATATAAAGACAGGTCAAATATACATATACTGCATAGTACCATCACATGTATTAACTACATTCAGTTACCAGAATACAATATTTTAGGGACTAACATCTTCCAATATAGGCTTTTTGGTATACTTTGTATTACTTATATGTTCTGTATTTCTAGAGTACAGTTGACTACCCAGAGGCATCCAGTGGGTTAAATGTGACAATTACTCTTGGGATTTTTTGTTATGTTAGCAAATGAAGCAATAGGTTCTCCAAGCTGGTCACAAGTGGGCGGCGTATACTATTTCTGAAGTTGTACTTTCCATCCACCAACTCAACTTATATTGGAATATTGTCAAAGAAGAGAATGCAGATCACCACTGAGCAGGCGAAGAACATTTGAGATCAGTTTGTGTTTTTTTATTTTTATTTCCCCTACGAGATAAAATGTCAATGCGCTGGGTAAAAGAACTAAAACCATCATTACTTAGATATTAGCAGGACCTATAAAATACCGCACAGAGATCCAAGCACAAAGAAAGGCCTTGTATTTACAGCTGATGGCTAGTTGAGGATTTATCCAAGACATGAAAGGACACAAAGAATTTGGTCCAGAATATTAGAACGTCCAATTAGACCACCTGTTTAATTACAGTAATACCTTGGTTTACGAGCATTATTCGTTCCGGAAGCATGCTTGTAATCCAAAGCGCTTGTATATCAAAGCGATGTGCATATCCACTGGTGAGAACGATGAGACTGCCACCCCCTAGGAAACAATAGTCTGTAGACTGGCCAACAGTTTTCCACCTGCCTCCTTTGATTTCTCATTGGAAGTTTGTTGAGCTGGGTGATGCTGACGGGGCCACCCACGGCTTGATTCAGAAGTAATGGGCCGCAATTTGAGCCGTGTATGACTACCTTAAAGTAGTAAAGTACCTTTCCACTCATTCTCATAGTTAGAGCCGACCTGTGACAAAGAGGCTGTCACAGGTCGGCTCTATTGATCGAGAAGTGAGCAGAAACATGCTGCCGACCCGCTCACTTCCCGATCATCCCCTGCAGTGAGTGGTGACTGTCAGTCACCGATCCCCTCAGGGATTCCCGCCCTCCCCTCTCCGATCCTCCAGCGCTGACTGGAGGAACAGACAGCGAGGGGGCGGGCACAGCCAGCTCTGCCTCTAGATAGGAAGAGCCAGCTGTTACTCACGCAGCTGGGTGGATTACGATAGTATTGTCGGGACCTGTCTTGGCTGCGGCGCTCTCAGTATATCGCAGGCAATAGCCCGCTATATACTGAGCTTTGGGTCACGGGAGGTGGTTAGTATATGTCCTAATCAGCTGATTACAGCAGCCATTCAGAGGACACTTAGTAGTTCTTTCAATGAGTACCAGGTATCGTCAGAAGAAGTAGGCATTTAACACATCCAGAAGTGAGGGATACCTGCACCAGCCAGGGAGCAGCAAAGTGCCAAAGTTTGAAGACACGGACCACCATATGGATGTTCTTCTTTTAGGGCTACTTTACAAGTGACTCTGAGGTGACAAGGTCACTTTAATAAATACCTAACTGCATGAATTGGCATATCCTATATCTGCCCGGAGTTCAACTTTAACCAAGGAGTGAGCAAGACATTGAAGACTAGTAAAAGAAGCCCAGAAGCTGGAGTTGGGCATTAAGCTGAATCTAAGACAGGGATGGGCAACTCCAGCCCCCCAGCTTTGCTTTAACTACAAATCCCACCATGCTCTGCCTCTTGAGTCATGCCTGTAACTGTCAGTCTTGCAATGCTTCATGGGACTTGTAGTTCCACAACAGCTGGAGGGCCGGAGCTGCTCATCCCAACTCTAACAGTCTATTTTTCCAATCAGAACATACACATATTTTCTAATCTTTCACTTGTATTGTGAACTGGTGATGGACCACTAGCTAACCTAATAAAATACAGAAACTGCAAGACATTTGAGAAAAATCATGCACAGTTACCAATTATAACCGTATAAACATTAATCATTTTTTATGGGAAAGTAGCAGAAGGATTCTTTTTTTTTTTTGGTCGACTATAATGTTTCTCTTATTCTGGCCTTTCCCTGAATATTTACATATCTTTTTACATAAATGTACAAAAGATATGGAAATTCTCTCCAGTACAGCAAGCATCCATTCTAGTGTCATACTGTTAATAACTAGCTTGTTAGCTACTAAGGGTTATTTATCTTTATGATGAAGGAGAGATATTTTGTCCAAGCATAAAGCTCAGGTCACCTACCTAGAACTGAAGGTCCTTGAAATTCCAATGTAAACAAAGAGTACAGTTGTCTCAGCAAAACCAACACCATGAGTAATGGGTGTAATTAATGCAACAGACCAGATGACCGACCATCCACAACAAAATGTTACAAGGAAACTGCTTGAAATGATTACTACAGATATTCATATAGCGCAATGTATGCAGCACCTTACAAGCCAGTTAAGACAGGAACCAATAAGCTACCAGCATGTCTTTGGAGTGTCTGGAGGAAACCCACGCAAGGACAGGGAAAACAATCTCCATGCAGGAAGTGTCTCAGTTGGGATTCAAACCAAGGACCCTAGTGGTATAAGGCAGGAGTAACATCCCCTAAGGCTGGGTTCACACCTTAGTGTATTGGAAACTTGCGTTTGCCGCGCGTTTCTTACCGTGCGGTTTTACCCCGATTTGCGGTAAAAGAAACGCACGGACACCGCGAGTTTCTGAGGGGGTATCCGGCTGTATCCTTATGGATACAGCCAGATACGCGCGTTAATACGCCCCCAAAGAAGCTCCCGTACTTCTTTGGGCGTATGGCGTTTTACCGCGCAGTAAAACGCGCAGGCGAGAACCATGCCCATAGGCAAACATGGGTTTTCACCTGTTCACCTGTAAATATGATACAAAAACTGCAGGCCTATAGATTAATGAAAATTGATATTTACTCCAAACATTAGGTATGCCCCCCTTCCCCATCAGGAGCTTGCATAGTAGCTTTATCCCAGGCTTTCCAAACGTATCCCCCTGTATAGCATTCAGGGACCAAAACCAGAGCACTCTATTATGAAAAAAACAACTAGCTTCAGCTGTCATTGGCCCCAATCCAGCACCTTCTGTATCCTTGATGGACACCCTCTGTAACCAACAGAATGATGCAAGAGTGAGGTGGGGGAGGTCCAAGCAAGTGACCACCAGTGTTAAGAAAAATAAGAACCCCTTCAAGTGATCTCTATACAACGTAGGATTTTGATAAATCTTTTAGTAAAGTCATACCTTTCCCACAGCTGAAGAAATTGCAGTGTTTCCCCATGTCCATTCTCACACTGAATGGGAGGTCACCCCTGATTACAACCACCTGTGAGAAAATCTGCAGCACCTGCATCCCTTTAGAAGTGGAATACCTCTAGTGCATGCTATAGACATCTCTAAATAACGAACAATAAGGTGCCTGCATTATGAATGGAAATCATTTATATAGACCTCTAGTGCCCACCCTTTGGTACTGGTTGTGCGGCTCTTTGACCCCAGCAGTCTGTAGTGGGAGTGGTAACATATATGTGTGGGGATAATAGCAGTGGTCTCTATTAGTCTTGTATAACATGTCTCCAACCATATCTGCAGCATGTCCCCAGTCTGCCACCATACCTGCAGCATGTGCCTAGTCTGCCACCAAACTTGCAGCATGTCCCCAGTCCGCCACCAAACTTGCAGCATATCCCCAGTCTGCCATCAAACCTACAGCATGTCCCCAGTCTGGTACCAAACCTGCAGCATGTCCCCAGTCTGTCACCAAACCTGCAGCATGTCCCCATTATTTTGGCTATGATGTCCCCATTATCTGACAGTCCTCTCTAGAACTCCATATTGAGATTAATTTGCATGGCCCATTAGGCCTGGTTCACACCTAGGTCGGCACCATTTGTACGCGCGTTAGCAGCATGCGGTTATTTGCGCGTTTATGCGCGTTGTGCACATTTTGATGCGCGTTTTACATGCATACATGAAGACATGAAGACAACATTGTTTTGACTGGCAGGTCATGAAACATTGCGGGCAATGGAAGAACGCAAAAACGCTCACGAAAATGTGCAACATGCTTCTGTTGTGCATCTTTTTGGCATTTCCATTGGGGCAAAAACACGCTTTTAACTGCCCAAAGAAGCTCATGTACTTTTCCGGGAGTTTGGCTTTTTCCTGCTGGCGTTATTCTGCTCAGGTGTGAACCAGGGCCATTGAAAATATAGGGATTTCTTGTGTTGGGCATTTAAAAGCGCTTTTCGAACTGCTCAAAAACTCCTAGGTGTGAACCAGGCCTTAGTGATGCGAGGGGCCACAGTTGAGTCGCTCTATGCGTCCTAAGTTGACAATCATCGGTATAGACATACAAGTGTTTGCAGACAGTACATGTTGCCCTTTGACAATCATGCAGAGACAATATTTGCTGTTGTTGCAACAATCACTAGTATCAGACAGAAGCAAAATAATTATGTAACAATTAAATAAGAGAGCGAGATCTGTAAACATTGTGTATTTCCATCCCGAAGACTGACATGTACCCAGATCAACAGACTAATAACATCTGGCCACAGGCCCTGCCAAGACCGACATGACGTAACCTCTTCAAAATACTTTCTGTTAGGCAAAGCAAGCGGCCACCTCCGTCACTGCTGAAGATTCCACACTATACAGGAGAGCAGACAGGCCGTCTGATCAAGGTTGCTGGAAGAAGATCTGTCAGCGTTTTCTCCCAGAAGCCATTCACCTTTCCCTCATTACTGTCTGCTCTGGCTTAGAAATACAAGAGTGATATTTTAGTTATAGGTGGAACATGGTGGGCTAAGTCCATGGCTTCTGTCTTCTTATACATCTGGGATACTCCAAGAGTAAAGCTGGCCGTACACTGGTAGATTTTCATACGAAGGTTGATATGAAAAATCTCGTCGATATTACTCCTAGAGACTGGATGAATGCCAATCGAATTTATTGTTTGACTTTAAAGTATAATTAATTACAGTCTCTCTTATTTTGGCATACTGTATATCTACTGACAGCAAGCAGTAGATATGTGCCCCATAATTTAAAAAAAATTAGGCAAATACCTAATTACTCATCTGAGTCAGCGCCGTTCGCTCCCGGCTGAAGCACTCCTGGCTCCCGAACGGCTGTGAAGAAGAAGTGAGCGGGCGCATGCACAGTAGAGGGGAGGGGAAGAAAACACAATGAAGCTCAATGGACGCAGCCAGGTGCGCACACGTCGGACAGACACCGTAAGACACGAGGAGTCTGCGGTGGATCAGAGACTGACACCAGCGCTGGAGGGACTGTCGTACACAAGTGGAAGGAAGAAGACGATCGCAGCAGGTGGCATCGGACAAGGTAAGTGCTTACAAAGGGCAATGCGGGGGGGGGAGGATTTCCTTTAATGTCACTACTATTCGATTTTGAAATGAATGGAGTTTCCCGAGCAAAAACCACATTCACTATTAGAATTCCGTTCATTCGAGAAAAAATGTCTAGCCCGCGCCTTCAATTTTTTTTTTCCTCGTTATGGTTGAAAATGATTGTTGATTTGACCCTATTTACTATTGGAAAATCGAACAAACGTTCCTGGAACACTTTTTTTGAACCTAGTGCATGGCCAGCTTTAGATTTCCTTGCCATAATTCCCATCTCTGTTCCTGCCAACCTTTGCACATTCCAGTTGCGCCTGTTAAAACTAAAGTCCAGACAAAACCGTTTTTTTTTTTTTTTTTTTTTATTCACACAGTAGAAATAAAAGACCACTGATGAAGTGTGCCCCATCTCCGGCCACGGCACCATTCATTAAAGAAGAACTCCGGGCAAAAAAACTTTTCTTAACCATTGCACTAGGGCTATCTCTGCACTGCAAAGGTTAAAGTGACATTAAAGTCACACATTTTTCTTTTTCCCTCCACCCCCACCCATGCTGCTTTAAGGACTTACCTTACATGATGCCTCCGATCATCATCTCCCTCCAGTGCTGGTGCCGGTCTCCGATCCGACGTGCACGCTGCTGGCATTCAACTCCTGCGTCTCTCCACTTCTCCCTGCCAAAGGTCTCTACTGGGCATGTGCCATCATCCTGCACAGCCGCTCAAAAAGCTTCTGATCTTCAAACAGGAGCAAGCGGCGGAAACACAGGTGAGCAATATTCTTTTTAGTAACTTTTTGATTTTAAAAAAAATGCTTTTGCATATATCTACTGCTTCCTAGCAGTAGATATATGCACCCCCCCTCAAACAAGAGTTTAATACCACTTAAGTGCTCATTTTGGGCTGGGTGCTAAAATAAAGTTATACTCACCTGAACCTCAGAGCCAGCCGTGAAAGCGCCTCCTCCAGTCTCTTCCTCCTCCAGCAATGGTATGTCCCTCGGCATCCTCACATCCTATACACTATGTATTGGACATGGTGACTCATGGGACCTTAAACTGCTGGAGCAGAGGGGAGGAGGCTGAAGGGACCAGTCTAAGAACAAGCGGGCTTCGAGGATCAGGATCAGGACCAAAACAAGTACTTAATACACTTAATAGGGGTAGCCCCAGTGCAAGGGTTAAGAAACATTTTGTCCGGAGTTCTTTAAGTTTTACTCGACCCTCAGTATCCTGTCTGCATGGAAATAGCAAGTTCCAATAGCAAAGTACGCTCAATGAGTCAGTCGCTGTATCCCACCCTCAAAGCCTTGCAATCGTTTCAATTAATTCAAGTTGTTCTGTGATTGGAGGGGAGTCCCGATGTTCACCTGCAACACCTCCAACACCTAAATTGTCCGAATGTCACATTGTGGAAAAATGTCATCCACACTCCCCCTATTGTCCTTCCAGTGCTGTAACCCTTCACTCAGTATGTCCAATATTATCAGTTCAGTTTTATCTACCAATTTGGAACTATGTACCTAACTAATGTTCATTCAATTCTCTAATACTTAATGGGATCAAATTGACGATTGTTTTCAACCATAGTGATGAACATTTTTCTCGAACAAATTAAATTCTAACAGTGAATGTGGTTTTTGTTCGGTAAATTCCATTAACATCCAAAATTTATTGTTAAAAGCAAAAAAACTATTTTGACCGACACTTGTCAAGTCTCTGATGGCATTATCGAATGTTCCGACCAGATTTTTCATATGAAAGTTCTTACAAAAACCTAGACTAGGCACAGATGTCATATAGTGGTGAGATGACATGTAGGTAAAGTTATCTATTTTTTATAGATTAGAACACAGACTGCATCATCATAGCATGAACTCCTATGCGCTAAGCTGACCCCTGTAATGCTAGCCTAATCCATCCTTTCCTTCAGTGAACGGCAAAGACTGACTGTGACTATAACACATGACCGATCAACAAATGCCCATCAAACGCTCAATTCTGGGGTTCTGCACTGATCTATACATAGTAATATGTATAGAGGTGCTATTGGATCACCCACCGGTCTCCTCTTACACATGCTCCTTCTGCTGATCCCCTGCTGGATACAGCACATACATAGGGGCATGGCCCTGATGGTCCCTGCGATCCCCTGGTGAAAGAGCGCCATTCGTCCATATGCGTTGTTGCAGAGAGGGGGTGTGTTGCACATTTATGGCTCCTGGGTGTCTGCGAAACTTGTCACATTACTCTGCACCAAATATCTCCCAATTACTCAAGACACATTCTTCAACCTTTGAAATGTTGTATAAATGATGAGACTTTTATATGACAACTCCAGGGGAAAGTTTTCTTAACCCTTGCATTGGGGCTACCCACCACACACACACACACACACACACGCTTGCTTTTTAAAGCAGTAACATTTCTAATTTTGTATGGTCAATGCTTCATCATGTCTTCCTATAACCAGAACAAATTTGAAAGAAAACATGCACAATATGAAGCTGTAGGGCAGAGCATGACCGATGCAAAGCTGCAGTAGTCAGCAAGGTCACATTTTTCGGCTTCTTTTATTTTCACAGTTGACACCTTTTGAACTGGATTTGTAAAGGCTGATTACTGCTAAACACCCGCAGAGAAATTATTCAACATGGCGACTCCCAAATGAATTTACGATTACACTGATCACTAATCCACACCCTGACAGATTGAGAGATAACATATTACTTGAATGGAGGAATATGTGTTCAAATACTTATTTCTGGGTGACAGGTTCTCTCTAACTCCTAGACTGTCAAGAACATATTTCATGCCATGGAACCCCCCCCCCCCCCCCCTCCATTCAGTAGCTAATAATATTTCCTATGTCATTGCACTGTTTCTGCCATAAAGTTATTAAAATTATAAAGTGCATCCGCCAAGTAAACAAAGTGGCGCCGTGAGGCAGGCCACAGCTATTAGATTATGTTGTATGAGCATCTGGGGTCTGTATGTCTTTCTCTACTGGCATGTTTCTTTTAAAGGGGCCCTGTCAGGCTCTATAGAAAAAAATGCAGCTGACAAATTCCCTGTAATAGAAGATGGTATGGCCACCTGTATGGCAGCCTGTGTCGCCTACTTTCCATCCGTTTCAGCACTTCAGCCTCCACCAGGCTCAAAGCAGAACTGAAGGCCAAACTTTTTATTTTTATTTTGGGATAGAGTAAGGGAGGGTTATAACCACTGTAAGCTTTTCATTTACCATCTGTGTCCCATTGGGGAGACTTCCCTTCACTTCCTATCCAATACCTACAACAGGAAGTGAGGAGAAATCCCCCCAAAAGAGAGGGAAATCCCCGGTGGTCAGTGGGGTACCAGAATTATCAGCAATACTAAGGCCTCATTCACACAGCATACAGTTGGGCTGTACAGATGCGTGTGGCATGCACGGGCGTATCGGGCCATTCCCGGGAGGGACAGGTGCTGCGTGTGATTGCACGTAGCAACCTGTTCTTCCCTATGGGTAGACGCGGCCGTATGCGCACCCAAGTGTCCGTACTCGGAGGCAGACAGGATGGATCCGGTCTGCGTCTGAGCACGCTCACCTGCACCCACACGGATGTGCAGTTCGGGTGTGCATATGACAGCATATAGCCGCGTCCTCCCATGGGGAAGAAAAGGCTGCTGCTGTGTAATCACACGCAGCACCTGTCCATCCCAGGAACGGCCCAATACGGCCATGCACGCAGCACGCATCTGTATGGCCCGACTCTATGCGGTGTGAATGAGGCCTAACGAAAATCGCAACATAAACACTGCACATGCGCAAACGAAAATCTTCGTGTTGCGATTTTTGTTATACGAAGACGCCACTGATCCATCGATTTTCGTCCGTTTCTACAACAGTTTTCTAGTCTGCCTGTTCAACCGAATTCGCCCAGTTGTACAGTAATTGCGATCGTGCCCTATCCAATTCTATCGCGTTCGTTTTGCGTACGATAATCACAAGGTGTATGGGCACCTTTATGATACCTCTCCACTCTATCCAAAACTAGAAATAAATGTTTGGCATCAGTTGCACTTTAAGGCTATTACAAATGACCTTTGCATTGCAATCTAAAGCTGCTGTAATCTTTGAAAACTGTTCAGTTGAGTTTTGGCTGACTATGCACCCCCATCTTGCACATTATGGTTCCATCCTCCGATCCTTACTTTATTACTGTATCCTGCAGTGACACCGGGGTCAGGGGATGTAGCCACAATGTGCAGCAGGGGACATCCAACACTCCTAGAATTGTCAAATGCTGAAGGGTCTGGCGGAGGCTGCAGCGCTGGAACATGGGGGAGGTAGGAGACACGGATCCCCAGAGACAGGAATATACTTCTCCTTTTATTGTACAATACAGTATATTTCAGTACAATTTTCTTTGTAGCCTGACAGGTCCACTTTAACAACCACCACCAGATCTGGCTAAAAATCAAAAAGTATTTGGCTACCTTATGTGCCAAATACAGCTCTAGGGGTAGGTGGGAGTATTGGCATATTATGCACAATGGGAGACTGTGAGCCTGAGGAAGGGGACTCTGCATGGCCCCCAAACATTGCGCTTTCTGATGTGACAATATGTGTGAATAAAGAAGACGTGTGTTTTGTATACAATCTAATGGTGTGCTGGTGACGTTCCCGATATTGGTCACACGTCAGGAACATGTCTGTTGCTGCACCTGGATATAGACTGAAGAATTCCCCCCAGATAAGAACACTTATACCGCTGATAAGCAGCAATTAGAAGAACAGGAGACAGGCAGCGACCTCAGTTCAATGACAGCGAGCATGGTAAGAAATACTGGGGAAAACTCTTCATATTAGCAGACCTCAGAGTAAAGGTGCCCATACACTGTGCGATTATCGCACGATAATCGCGGGAAATCCTGCGCTCGTATGATAATCGCCAAGTGTATGGAAGGCGTGTGACCGTTTTTACTGTACGGTCGCACGTCTTTTGTCTAAGGAGCACGCTAGAAACCCGGCCGAGAATCGTACGATTTTCGGCTGGTTTTTAGCATGATCGTAAGATCAATGCCGCACGGGCCGGTGTGCGCACGCGCACACTGCCCGTTAAGCATTGCGGTCATCGGAAGCCCGCCCCTCAGGGGGCGGGCTTGCGATGATCGCAAGTACGATCTGCTTGTCCAAGATGGGCAGATTGTAAGTTTTTTTAATTACTTTACAACCATCGCAAGACTAAGGTCTTGCGATGGTCGTAAAGAGTATGGCCACCTTTACACAGAATCAGAGTGATGGCTTCATTCACAGGGCTGAATGAGAATAAATGATAATTGTATGGCCGACTTTAGCCAGAAGTGATTCAATCTATTTCCTTCTGAGGGATGCAATGCTGCATGCATTAAAAAATGTAGGCAGCATCAGAGCGGAACGAAAGCACTGATGTGCCGCGCATTCCGGTGCGGGCAATCGCACTGCGGCCCGGGGTCCCATCATGACCCAAAACAAAGTGAGCTGGCCGGAATGCGATCCAGTGCGCTCTGGCACCAATCGGGCCAGAACGCACAGGGGCTGGGGAGAACTATCCCTTAAGGTTTATATAAAGTGGAAACTTTTTTTTTCTTTTTTTGGATAGAATGAGGAAGAGTTGAAAAAATCCCTTTCAGGTTATTTTTTCTGTGTGTGTTGCTAGGGAGGATACACTGCTCCTTGTCACAATGCAGGTCTATGAGTCAGCTAACTTAGTGAAAAGAACTGTATGTCTGATATCTTATCTCTAACATTGTTAAAGTACAAATCCAGTTACTATGTGATGCGCAATAAACTGAAAACACGCGCTCGCACTGGGAGGGTTTCAAAAACAGAGGCAGAGCTGTCAATCCAGAAAGCAGTGGGCAGGACTGGGTGTGGCCAGGAGTTGAATGACAAGCTACAGGCTACTGATTAAAAGGAGAACTATGAGGTGAGTGCTTCTCACTCACCTCATAGTTCTAGCCGACCTGTGACAATGAGACTGTCACAGGTCGGCTCAGTAGATCGGAAGTGAGCAAACACATACCGGAGTTCGCTCCCCTCTCGATCCTGTCACAGCTCTCTGCCGTGACAGGGGAGGGGCTGGATTCCCCCCTCCCCGCTCTGATCCTCCAGCGCTGACTGGCGAAACGGATGGGGGAGGGGGCGGGTACAGCTGGCGTGTCACTCACGCAGCTGGGCGGATCCATTTTAAGAAAAAAAAATTCCAAACCCAGCAAAATTTGCAATGCACTGCGTTCCAGATCTAGTCCAGAAAATGGTGTGAACCTGCCCTTACCATGATTTTACTGCATTCCAGTGCTGGTTTTTGATTTTTTTTTTTAAAGCTTAAAATGGGCTTTCAGGTGCAGTCCAGTGTGTTGGCATGCATTTGTGATGTGTTTCAATGCATTCCAGAGCAGAGAAAATGAGACAAGCAGTATTTTTTTTTTTTCTGGACCGGAACAGACTGGACTAGTGTGAACGGAACCCGTAAATACCATAGGGATACCTCAGGATGCTTTTTTGGTCCGGGAACAAACTGTACTGGTGTGGACATGATCTGGACACAGTGTGAACAGAATCTGAATAATAAAAGCGTCTTCACAGCAACACAATATAGAATCAGAGGTCGACGGGACATTCTGAAATCTGATCTGTGGATTTGTAAATATTTAGGAAGCAGCAAAAAATAACTTCCAACGCAAAATAAAAGTAAGACCAATCTAATGACAAATACAGAAACACAATCCAAATAACAAAAACCATCGGCAGCTCCAATGACCAACCTAAAGTAGAAGTGAAGCCAAGTTTTGGATAGAGTAAAGGAGGGTTATAACTAGGGATGCACCGATACCGGTTTTTCTGTATCATGTACGAGTACCGATATTAATTTTTTTAGGACTTGCCGATTTTGAATACTGATACCAAAAGTCCCATTAAGGAAGCCAGGTTGCCTGTAAAGACTCACTGGCCGGCTTCCTGAATACCCAGGAAGCCATCTCCATGCTCTCCACGTTTCCAGGTGAGCGGGTAATGACCAGCTGCCTGGCTTCCTGATTGGTCAACTTCTAACCAGACAGCTGGGGGGGCGAGTCATTATATGCTGTCCGGCTTCCTGATTGGCCGGGAAGCCAGCTCCATGCTGCCTTGTCACCAAGAGACGAGGGGGCATGGAGCCGGCTTCCCGGCCAATCAGAAATCTGGGCGGCGAGTCATTACCCGCCCCCCCAGCTTCCTAAATGGCAAGGAGGCCAGCTCCATGTTCGCTGATGACGAGGGAGCATGGAACCGGCAGCTTCCTGGCTAATCAGAAAGCCGGGAAGCGTGTAACGACTCACAGCCCAGCTTCCTGATACCGGAAGTTCCTCGTACTTGGCCAAATAGTTGGTATCGGTATTGGTGCATCCTTAGTTATAATCCCTGGCGTCTTTTTTTTGCCATCTGTCCCCTACTGGGAAGATTACCCTTTACTTCCTGTCTGAAAGACACAACAAGAAGTGAGAGGAAATTCTTCCAAAATCCCTGGTGGTCAGCAGGGTCTCCAGAATTAGCGCCCACAGTGGAAGATTTCCCATCTATTCCTGTTCTGGTGACAACCCAAAGTTTGTGATTTTCTTTCACTTTCAGCGAGAAGATGCACAAGGACAAAAAGAGGTGAATGTTCTGAACAGGAACACAGACAGCAATAAAAACCTGACAGGTGTACTAATCCCTCTCCACTCTATGCAAAGCTTCAGTTCGCACCTAGGCAGATGCCATCACGCGTGTGCGGATGCGTGTCTTTCATACACCAACATCCCCTGTGTTAGGACAGCTCAATCATTTCCATGGGTCACCCTGCGGCCCAAAATTGCATCAAAGTATTCTCTTCAGTTTTTCTTGAAAATGAAACTGAGACGTTGATTGGTTGCCATGAGCAACTGCTGCAGAGCAAAATAATTTACCCCATTGTGTTCAATGGCTCCTGTTCACACCACCTGAGCGTTCTGCCACTTGTACAGCGAAAAAGCACAGGAGCTTCTTTCGGAGCAGAGTCATGCATTTTGGCCCCAATAGACTTCAAATGTGCACTAAATACACAAAACCTATGTTTTTTTTTTGGCTAGTAACCAGCTTTGCATTGGCTAAAAAAAACAAACCAAAAAACAAAACCTATGGGTAAAACATATGCAAGAACGCTTGTGCCATTGCTCAAAAAAACAAACACCCAAAGACACTCAGGGGTAGGCAACCTCGGTGCTCCAGCTGTTGTAGAACTACCAGTCCCATGAGGCATTGCAAGACTCTGACAGCCACAGGCATGACTCCCAGAGACAGATGCATCATGGGTTTTGTAGTTTCAACACAGCTGGAGTGCCGAGGTTGCCCACTTCTGGTCTAAGACATAAAACCCTCAAGCCTGAAAAACGTGTGAAATACATTCAAAGATGCCTGAAAACATTCACACATTGGTGGGAATGGGAGCTGCTGACCTGGTTTGGTTTGGTTTGTTTTGTAGCGAAAAGATTCATATACAAAACAACTTTCAACAATAACAAAACATAAGTTACACAATGTATATAAATAGGCATCTTACAGCCGGCTACTACGTACTATGCAACCTCGGCACTCCAGCTGTGATGTAACTACAAATACCATCATGCTTCTGCCTCTGGGAGTCATGCTTGGGGCTGTCAGAGTCTTGCACTGCCTGATGGGAGTTGGAGTTCCACAACAGCTGGAGTGCTAAAGTTTACTACCTCTGTACTAGTGCCCAGGGGAACGTTCTGCAGCCAGGGGGCCCCCGCACAGCCCCCTACAGAACATCCTCAGGGGGTCCCCAGACAGCCGCCTACAGAACATCCTCAGGGGGTCCCCAGACACTTGCCTACAGAACATCCAGGGGGTCCCCAGACACTTCCCTACAGAACATCCTGGGGAGCCCCAGACACTTCCCTACAGAACATCCTCATGGGGTTCCTAGAAACTCCCCTACAGAATATCCGGGGAGTTGCCAGACACCCCCCACAGAACATCCTGGGGGGCCCCAGAAAACAAAAAGTCCATTTCATATACACCACAATAAGGACACTGTACTGGCGATCCCACATAATAGGAATGTGACATCTGGGACCACCCCAGGGGTGCTGAGAACATTTGCCAGTGCACACCAGAGGAAGTTCTGCAGCAGCCTGGCATGGACTATAAAAAGAAAAAAACAGAGCCATCAGCTGGCGGAGAACTAGAAGTCCCAGCATGCCCATTGTGTATCTGTAGAAGGGATAAAGATCTACAGGTTGCTGGTATGATGGGAAGATGTCAGCGCTGGACAATACATGGCGCCTTGTACCGAACACATGTGCACTGCAGCGGGCAGTGATTGGCTGGGGAGTACTCACTGTGGATTCAGATGTGGAGTTGGGGGTGGTCCCCACTTCCTCCGCTGATAATTCGCACTTCACCCCCCGAATTCTTCCCGGCTCCGGGCTACTGTACTCCTCCTGTCTGTCCTATCCCAGGATTTTCCCTCCCAGGCGATGTGTAGCAGCTCGTATCTCCCTCCGTGTTCCGTCACCCCCCTTCCCTCCTCCTCCCTTCTCAAAATCTGCCCTCCCTGATTGTTTACTGCCCTCCCCTCTGTGTCTTCCCAGCACAGCCTGTCCCTTCTCCCCCTCCCATCCCATGTATGTCTATGGGGGGGAATCCGCGGTTCCAGAGCGCCACCTACAGGAGGAGCCGAGGCGCTGCACGCCACCGAGTTCTCTATATTTAGAAATATTGAAGAACTTTAAAGGAACATTCTACCTCCTGCAAATAATGAATAAATAAATCCTCAATAATGAAACAAAATAATAAATGAACCCTCATTAATAATAATAAAATAAATAAACCATCATTAATTTTAAAAAAATGAATAAATGAACCCTCATTACAGAATAAAAAATAAATAAACCCTCATTAATAAAAAATAAACAAACTCTCATTAATAAAAAATAAACAAACTCTCATTAATAAAAAATAAACAAACTCTCATTAACAAAAACTAATGAATAAATGAACCCGCATTACAGAATCAAAAAATAAACCCTCATAAATAAATAACAATTAAACTGTCATTAATTAAAAAAAAAATGAACCCTCATTAACAGAAAAAAATAAGCCCTCATTAATAAAAATAAATAAATGAATCCTTATTAATAAAAAAAAATGACCCTCATAAAAAATAATTAACCCTTATTAATAAAAAAAATGAATAAATTAACCTTTATTAACAGAATAAAACATAAATAAACCCTCATTAATAATAAAAAATAAACCCTCATTAATTTAAAAAATGAATAAATAAATCCTCTTTAACAGAATAAAAAAGTAAATAAACCACCATTAATTAAAAAAAAGAATAAATACATTCTAATTAATAATTTGAAAAAATGTATACATAAACCTTCATTAATAACAAAAAATTTAAGAAAATGAATAAATGCCCCTTATTAATCAAATAAATCCTCATTAATAAAAAAAAGAACCCTTATTCATTAAAAAAAAAGAATAAATAAACCCTCATTAATAAAAAAAAATGAATACATAAACCTTCATTAATAACAAAAACATTTTAATAAATGAATAAATGCCATTTATCAATTAAAAAAAAATCTAATTTAAAAAAATAATAATAATAAATGAACCCTCATTAACAGAATAAAAAATCATTAAACCTGGACTGAAACATTCTGGCTCCCGGCACCTCTACAGGGCACACAAGGGAGCTGTACAACAATGCGCATATGGATGGAGCTCCATCACAGCACAGCAGTCCACACTGGACCCCAGGCTGAGGATCCACTCCAGTTTGTTGTGTGTGTGTGTGTGTGTGTGAATGTGTGTGAGATTGTGTCTGTCAGTGTTTTTGAGGGTCCATTCACACTAGTACAATGAGTTAATCACACAGCCCATGCAATTGCACCTACTGCGCGTTCTGGTGCGGGAGGTGCATTGCGTTGCCATTCATTTGAATGACGCCCCAAATGCACCTCCCGCCCACAGTTCAATCACCTGCACTGAAACATGCGGTACTGCAATGTCATGGGTTCCAGCGCAGTGTGACTTGGGGCACAGGTTGAGAACCACTAATCTAGATCATTAACCCTTTGTTAGGACAGACAGTGTTCATATCTAAGTTCTAACTGATAAGGAGATCTGCCAGCACAGTACAGACGGGGTTAATTATGTTAACATGGCCAGCCCCCCTTTGCATCCCAAAGCAAAACTCAGTACAGAGAACACATTTTCTTTCAGAATAGAGCGTGTATTGTGCAAGCAGCATTTTAAATATTTGTGATTTAAGGGATTCTTTTTGAATGAGAAACATAAGAAATATAAAACAGGGGTTATCCTAATTTGGCTTCAAAAGTAGAAATACACTTTAGGAACAGTCTCACAAAGGCTGGTTAATTCGCACACAGCGAGCGCACGTGCAGTACCGCTGGACAAATAGCTATGCAGATTTTTTTTATTAATAGACCCATAAATGTAATAACAACAGACATCCAGAAAAAGTGAACAATCTCATGTTTAGTTTACTAATTTGTATTGCGATTGTAGTCCATCACGGGAGTGAGCTTGGTGCGGTGACTACTTTACAACACACACAGGGACCATGGGGAACATACGTAGCCCCCCTCCAGAAGGAAGGACAGTGTCCGCACCAATTCAGAGATGATTAGAGGATCTACAGCCGAGTGATACACAAATAAGATACATTTTTGTTAATGTACCTGAATGTATTTTTAAGATTTAACTCCGGAGTTAATGTCACTTTTAGGACTCCGGGTGAGGCATGTACATTAGCTGGAGGGCAGACAGCCTTCTCTTGCCCCCTAGGAGCTACATAGGTTTCTATGAACCAATAATGACTTATTTATATCTACTTACAATAATGTGATGGAGGTACAGTCCTGGAGAATATTCTTCTCAGCAGTGGTGTCGGTTGTATCTCACTTTCTGTGTTTCACTCAACTAGTAAAAGTTTTCTGGACAATAACACGTAACATGAGCGGAGTATATTCCTTATGAACAAGATTTTCTGGTCTGCACATGGCACTGAGCTTGCATAAGGTTTGAAATGACCTTTCAGAGCACTTGTGCCTGGAGAAATAGATGGGAGGTTATATACAATGCTTATATCATGTAATAACTGCTTTGAAATGTTCATGTTTTATTGTAGAGATGTTCAGATACAAGTTCAGATACCAGTGCCGATACTTGCCATTTTCATGAGAACTACCAGGGTTGCAGCGGTTGCAGCTGGTACCTGGCTCTGGCGCTCCACCACTGTCCTGAAATCATTAGTCTGTATTGTTTTAGAAAAACTGTCACATGACAATAAACAAAAATGTATCAGTACTTGTATCTGTGAGCACTTGGGCGTGTATCAGTACTTGTACTTGGACAACTGGTATCGGTGCATCCCTTATATATATTTATATAAAACAAATCATACATTAAAACAGACATGTACAAAATCCCAGGAGCTCCGTGTGCTCCTTACAAATGACAGCTGCCTCCTAACTTTTACATTTTCCTCTAGTCTAGTCTTAGAGCTGGAAAAGTATCTGTATATGTACTTGTACTTGTACCTAGGGCTGCAGCTAATAATTATTTTCATAATCTATTAGTTGCCCAAAATTTTTTTTCCATTAATCGATTGGTTGCATTAAAAAAATCTGTCTCCCCTCTCTCTTCTCTCTCTCTCTCTCTCTCCCTCTCCCACTACCAGCCAACTAACCGATAATGAGAATAGTTGCCAATTATTCTCATAATCGATTATTGTCGATTTAATCGATTAGTTGTTGCAGCTCTACTTGTACCGAGTTTCGCACTTGGTATCTAAACATCCCTATTTTATTGCCAGAGAACTCTCAATCACAGTGGATTTAATTGTTTAACAGTAATTAAGAGAAATATACGTTTTAATGTAAAAATAAAAAAACCTTTTTAAGTGATTTAAATTAATGACAACAAGGAAACACTTTGAGGTGAATTTATAACCCGTTGGCACAGCGAGCAGCTATGTGAATGAGATTTACAGCTCATTATGGCTACTCTTGCTCGTATAGCTTTTCGCTGAACGAACGAGTTATAAATCACAATAGCAAACATTTCCCAGCACACTCACCGGCCACCCTGCAAAAAAACGACACTGTTAACTATAAGGGTTAAAAACAGAGAATTTTGTGGAAGCTGCACTGCCTCGTCAAGGCCTCTCTGTATAATGCGGTCCTAACTCTATGAAAGCCTCCATCTTGGAGCATATATAGCAAAGGATGAATTGGGTGCAGGTTTGCCAGGAGGTAGCCCAACCACCTTAAAGGCACCCGGACACACCAGAAGCCCCGCACATCACAATGGCAGCTGAAGCCCCCAGTGGGTCCCCACACCAAATCAAGTTACAAATCAACCCCTTTAAAATTTACTTAAAGCCCAACTGACATTTCATTTTAAAGCAGAACTCCCAGAATTTAAAAAAAACTTACCCTTGTGGTGGTGCTAATCTCGAACTGCAAAGGTTAAGCTTTCAGGGCCGGATTTACTCTCTCTGCTGTCCTGAGGCAAGGTTCCTCTATGCACCCCCTCCCCGCCAAACTCCCCCACTGGAGAATGGCAACCAGATGGCGGGAGCAGCAGGGTTAGTACACATTTTCTTTTCAAATTTTCTTTATTTTCTTTCTATTTTTTTACTTTTTTTAATTTTTATTTATCCTTTCATCTTTTAGTTTTTTCATTTTTTTGTCTTATTATTTTTTACTTCTTTCATTTTTATAATTGTTTATCTTATAATTTTTTTACTTTCTAATCACTTTTTTTATTTTATTTTAATTATTTCTTATTATTTTTTACTTATTGTTTTCATTTTTATTTATGACATTTTTTTCATCAATTTTTATTTTATTTTAAATGGACGTTTGGAGGACCGGCCTGCAGGCTGCATACAAGTGATCTCAGCGACATCGCCGAGATCATTTGTAAACGAACAAGTAGCTTCCCGCTCTACATTTAGCCCTACAGCTTGCCCAAAGCAGAGCTAAATGTAGAAAACAACTAACCGCCCGGCGCCCAGAACTGCATGTCCCGGGTGTCGGGAGATTCCACACCCCTGCCGCCCCTCTGCTACCTGCTGCTCCTCTGCTCCCTGCCGCCCCTCTGCTCCATGCCACCCCCCTGTGCTCCCTGCTGCCCCTCTGCTCCCTGCTGCCCCAAGACCGGTTCCCTGCTGTCCCAAGGCCGGTTCAGTGGCCTTGTGGGAAATCCGGCCAAGGCTGTTTGCCTGGAGTTCAGATTTTACATTTCCTCCATTACCATGACATCATTATATACATTTTATCACATGCTTTTAGAGCTCATTGCTCATACTTAGAGTTTCATAATGTTTTGCTGTAATGAATATATAGCCATGTGATGACATAGGATATGGTGATTATAATCATCAGCCTTTTCTCTCATCTCCCCGGACTGGTTCTGGCTTGAGTATCTGCCCCGAAGCTTTGTGACCGCAGTCAGCAAAATATTGTCCTTGTACATTGCTAGGTATTCAACAGCAAACAAACATGAACTGTAATTATCAGGAGCTAAAGGAACTCTTCCTTGTTTATAATCATGACACCTAACCAATATTTTCACCGCCGGCTTCTACATCAAACTTTCTTACTCTCCCAATGAGATGTGTGAATGTCATCCATGAAATATACATTGTCTTATTAAGATGGTGGAAGAAACAATGTTTATCTTTATATTAATATATATTATATGTATCTCTATATAGTCCTTAGTTGTATGTTTGTGATGTTTGCAAGAGTTCTGAGAGACAATGGCGAGGGCGGCCGCATCTTCTGAAAGGTTTTCTATGAGAAACATGTGTACAACAAGATCTCTGCAAGCTTCCAGCAGTTGTGTTGATGTCTTTAATCCTTCCACTGCTGCTGACGAATGCCATACTGTAAGCAGACTCCTGGCGGCTATAGCAAACTGCCGGCTTTACAGCCACTCGATCACTTCCACAGGTTGCTGGGTGTGTAAAAAATTGACCCTTGTAGTGGGGCTATCCCAGCATTGCAAGCGTTAACTGATCGTTTTGGTCTAGGGACTAAAAAAAAAAAAGAAAATACTTGCCTGATCCCTGCCTGGCTGGTAGACCCCACAGCCGTCTCTTCCCTGTGCTCCGACAATCTAAGCCCCGCTGACGTCATTATGTCTATTGTAGGTCTATTCAACTATGTGAGTGCTCATCACTGCAGAACTGATAATCAGATGAGTATATCTTCTGAATGCTGGGGTCACATACCTCGATGGGACCCTGAGATGATGAGGGTGGCCTCTCTAGCTGCTCAAGTTTTGGCACCCCTGATAGTGAAACAGAGGGTGCAGGGACGAAAGAGTGGCACGAGTGCCGGCAGGTAATGTAGTCTCTGACGCTCTGGCGGAGGCAATGTCAGCAGAGGACAGCATGGTACCAAGGCAGTAAAAGGAAGCAGTGGCATAACTAGAGTAACGGGCAACCGGGGCAGAACAAAATTTTGCGCCGGGGCAGATGTACAGGATGGCAGTAGGGCAGATGTGAGTGTGATGGGGTGGTATAGAACATAGAATAGAACATAGTTGAACTTGAAACTTTCAAGTTCAACTATGTTCTATAAAGGCAAGTAGTCCCCTCAGTTCACACAGCTGGAGGAAGCACAGGGGAGGCTGTGAAAAAAAAGGCATTAATCACTAAACGCCTTAATCTCTGCTGCTCACTGGGTCCTCACGCCCGGGGCCCCCAGGGAGGCCCCATTATTGCCTGTAAATCTTATGTTCATCGCCAGGCCCGCTTGGCACTGGAAGGAAATGGAGTTAGGCATAGGCTTGGTTGGTAACTTTTGGCCAGCATAGTCAGTGGCATCACAAGGGGAGGTGCAGACCTCACCGCAGGACACCAACAGAGGGGGTGACACCAAAATGACTGCAGGTCATTTTGGTGCCACCGCTCCAAAAGGTCAAGCACTTGGTCATGGCCTGAGAGCCCAACCGCTGCACGAGAGAGGAGGGGATTCGGCAGCATACCTTATCTTGCCTGATGGACATCCTCCCTCCTCTCACCAAGATGGCCCCCAGCATTACTCCTCTCACCAATCAGGCAAGCCCTTGCATTACATAATTGTTGGTGGAACTAAGGAGATTGTTTAATCAGACTGTAACATGCGTGGTAAGCTTAAAGGAGAACTATGGGGTCCGGTCTTTTCCCCGTAGTTCTCCTAAGGGTAACGGGAGGACACAAACTAGCATCCTCCCGTGACCCAAAGCTCAGTAAATCGAGAGCTACAGTTCGCGGTATACCGAGACGCCACAGCCGGGACGGATCCCTACATTACTGTCGAGATCCACCAAGCTACAGGATTGACAGCTGGCTCTGCCTATCTAGAGGCAGAGCCAGCTTTACCCGCCCCCTCCCCTGTCCGTTCCGCCAGTCAGCGCTGGAGGATCGGACAGGGGAGGGGGGGAATCCCTGCAGGGAGCCGTGGGTGACAGTCACGACTCTCTGCAGGGATAGATCAATAAGTGAGCGGCACTATGTTTTTGCTCACTTCCCGATCTATTGAGCCGACCTGTGACAGTTTCATTGTCACAGGTCGACTAGAACTACCGTGTTTCCCCGAAAATAAGACACTGTCTTATTAATTTTTTTGCATGAAAAAAGACACTAGGTCTTATTTTTGTGGGATGTCTTACCGGGCTGGGGAAGGAGTACTAACAGGACTGGACGAGGTCCCGGAAGCCGGCATGCTGTTGCCGGTCCCGGTGTCGAAATTGACGGATGATATGCCGCTGCGGCCGGTCTTTACATTTAAAATTCAGTTATATGTGTAGCTACCCCGAAAATAAGACCTAGCGCTATCTTCAGGGATTTCTGTAATATAAGACCTACCCTGAACTAGGTCTTACTTTCGGGGTAGGTCTTACTTTCGGGGAAACACGGTATGAGCCTGAGTGATTTTCACTCGCCTAATTCTCCTTTAAGGGTAGATTAAAGCTGGCCGTATATGTTAAGATTTCTCTTGTTTGTCCCCACGAGCTGAACAAGAGAAATAATTAGATTCCCCTATCCATGCTAAACCGCGTGGATGAAGGAATCTCCCCTGCCGGCTATTGTATTCTGAGGGCTGCCAGAATACCCGATCTGATTAGCTGCAGTCACTGGTGGGCCGAGAATTATCCACACCACTCCTTCGATTTTGTGGTTGAAGTTTGTGGAATTGGATAGTGCCAACAGGGGCAGCCACAGATAAAAATTCAGCCAATTCAGCAGAAATCAGATGAAATTCAGTCCGTGTAGGGATAGCTTTAGGGGCTCTGTCAGTAGTTTTTTGTTTTCACCAGGCACGTTTTCCATTCCAGGGTATGGGAATTCAAATCCCATCTGAAGCAGGTCAATTGCAAGTCAAAAGAAGGTCAACTGCAGGTCAAATGTACCTGTCAATGAATTCTGAAAAATGTTAGAAGCATTACAATCTGACGTCAAACATCAAGGAAAATTCAACTGGGTTTTAATATACATTTTATTGGGTAAATAAAGGTACACTTGTTCAACTGCTAGTTAAAGGAGAACTATGGGGTCAGTGTTTTTCCCCATAGTTCTCCTTAGGGTAACGGGAGGACACAAACTAGCATCCTCCCATCACCCTAAGCTCAGTATACCGCGACGTAGATGACGGGATCCGCCCAGCTGCGTGAGTGACAGCTGGCTCTGCCTATCTAGAGGCAGAGCCAGCTGTACCCGCCCCCTCCTCCGTCCGTCCCGCTAGTCAGCGCTGGCAGATCGGAGCGGGGAGAGGGGAATCCAGCCCCTCCCCCTGTCACGGCAGAGAGCCGTGACAGGATCGAGAGGCGAGCGAACCCGGTATGTGTTCGCTCACCTCCCGATCTACTGAGCCGACCTGTGACAGTCTCATTGTCACAGGTCGGCTAGAACTATGAGGTGAGTGAAAAGCACTCACCTCATAGTTCTCCTTTAATGTAAATATCTTATCAGCCAATCACATGGCAACAATTCAATGCATTTAGGCATGTAGACATGGCCAAGACGATCTGCAGAAGTTCAAACTGAGCATCAGAATGGGGAAGAAAGGTGATTTATGTGACTGAATGTAAAATGGTTGATGGTGCCAGATGGGCTGGTCTGAGTAGTTCGAAAACTGCTGATCTACTGGGATTTTCACGCACAACCATCACTCGGGTTTACTGAGAATGGTCATAAAAAGAGAAAATATCCAGCGAGCAGCAGTTCTCTGGTTGAAAATGCCTTGTTGATGCCAGAGGTCAGATTAAAGTAGCCAGACTGGTTCAAGCTGATAGAAAGTCAACTGTAACTCGTTACATACAAGGTATGCAGAAGAGCATCTCACATTGAACCTTGACGTAGATGTCCTACGGCAGCAGAACACCACATCGAGTGCCACTCCTGTCAGCTAAGAACAGAAAACTGAGGCTACAGTTTACAAGGGCTCACCAAATTTGGACAACAGAAGATTGGAAAAACGTTGCCTGGTCGGATGAGTCGATTTCTGATAGTTGAATGGTTGGGTCAGAATTTGGAATAAACAACATGAAAGCATGCATCCATCCTGCCTTGTATCAACGGTTTAGAATGGTGTGGTGTAATGGTGTGGGAGATATTTTCTTGGCACACGTCGGGCCCCTTTTAACTAATTGAGTATCATTTAAATGCCACAGCTACCTTTTGTTGCTGACCATGTCCATCGCTTTATGACCACAGTGTACCAATCTTCTGATGGCTACTTCCAACAGGATAATGCACCATGTCACAAAGCTAAAGTCATCTCAAACTGGATTCTTGAACATGATAATGAGTGCACTGTACCTAAATGGCCTCCATAGTCACCAGATCTCAATCCAAAAGAGCACCTTTAGGATGTGGTGGAACAGGAGATTTGTATTAGGGATGCACCAATACTAGTATCGGTATTGGTGTCGCCCAAATGCTCCGATGCCTAGCTTGATACTTCCTGTATCAGGAAGCCACGCAGTGTGTCATTACATGCTGCCCGTCTCCATGCTCCCTCGTCACTTGTGATGATGCTATCATGTCAGTGTGGACCAAACTCTCTAAGGAATGTTTCCAGCACTTTGTTGAATCTATGCCATGAAGAATTAAAGGAGAAATATGGGGTTAGGGCTTTTCCCCATAGTTCTCCTTAGGGTAACGGGAGGACACAAACTAGCGTCCTACCTTCACCCTAAGCTCAGTATACCGCAGTATGTCTGGATCCGCCTGCTGCGTGAGTGACACGCCAGCTGTACCCGCCCCCTCCCCCATCCGTTTCGCCAGTCAGCGCTGGAGGATCAGAGCGGGGAGGGGGGAATCCAGCCCCTCCCCTGCAACCGCAGAGAGCTGTGACAGGATCAAGAAGTGAGCGAACGCCGGTATGTGTTCGCTCACTTCCCGATCTACTGAGCCGACCTGTGACAGTCTCATTGTCACAGGTCGGCTAGAACTATGAGGTGAGTGAAATGCACTCACCTCATAGTTCTCCTTTAAGGCAGTTCTGAAGACAAAAGGCGGCCCAACCCTGTACTAACAAGGCATACCTAATAAAGTGGCCGGTGAGTGTAACTGTTATAAAGTATTATCGTAGCCCCAATGTCAATATATATAAAACAGCCACTAGTGACAGCATATTGCTAAACTACAATTGTTCTCTGTTTTAATAAAGTAAATGAATTAAAAATCACAAGTGCTCTGCACATCCATTTATTCCCATTGAGTCCTAATGATATAAATCTGGAAGAGGTCTCTATTACATGACTTGCATTAATGACTGTAATCACCAGATCGTGGAATGGATGTGAATGAATCTATGTTCTCTGTAAAGAGCTGCATAATACGTTGGCGCTCAATAAATACTGAAAGTAAACATATTAACCACTTGAAGACCAGGGTGTTTCACCCCCTTCCTGGCCAGGCCTGGCTAATATCGCACATTGTGATCTGTTGGGAGATGTTTACTGCAGGCTAGTGTACACACTGATACACTTCAAGCGCCACACCATACCTCCAATTTGCCAGCGCCTTGCTATAATACAGTATACCTCATAAACCACATAACAAACGTGCCAGATACCTGTCCCCACTAAGCCCAGCTCTTTATGCTTATTCCCATCCCTTTACAATGCCTGTGTCATGGCTGGTGGTATAAGGAACACATTTCCATGTGTTCCAGTGTATTTCAGACCAGACAAAATGAGACATGCAGTATTTTTCTGGTCTGGTCTCGAACGGACTGCACTGGTGTGAACAGAGGCCGGTCTGGTCTGTTCTAGAGATGATCTGGATGTGGTGTTAATGGGCCCTAAAGAAGCAGGGGTGGGCAAACTCCGGTACTCCAGCTATGGTGCAGCTACAAATCCCTTGAGGCATTGGAAGACTCTGACATGACTTCCAGAGCAGATGCATGATGGAATTTGTAGTTTTCACTACAGCTAGAGGGCCGGACTTTACCTACCCCGTTCTAGAACTTGTAAAATCAGATTGCAATGTGTGTGGGCAGTTAAGAGTTTGGTTGACAGTTATTTTAAAGGCTATCAGACATTCCCATCTGCCCATAGGGTTTACCGATCCTGCTCTGTGCATGCGTGCTCATCTGATAGGTGATGTGCACTACACTTCGCAAAAACAAACGCACCATCTTAAACAGCAATTTTACACGAACGGTAAGATTGGCTGCACACATTGTTTTAATTTTCAATCAAACATTTTGTGTTTGAAACATCTTCCCACTTCCATATGGTGACTATGGCCTGACCCAATGGGTGTAACACAGGGGTGGACAACTTTGGCACACCAGCTGTGCTGAAACTACAAATCCCATTATGCTTCCGGGAGTCATGCATGTGGCTGTTAGAATCTTGCATGTCTCATGGGATTTGTAGTCCCACAACAGCTGGAGTGCCGAGGATGCCTAGCCCTGGTGAAACATGTAAGAAGTACCTTACCATTTCTGGCCAGTAGATGGAGACATTGCAGCAGAAAATGTTTATATTCATTCCCTAATTGACCAGCTCGGCTTCTATGATTGTTGTAATGATGTACGTAATTTCCTTGCTTGGCAGTGTTCTATGCAAGATAACAATCAATCAGTATCAATACTATTAAAGTAGCACTCCAGGCATTTGATAAATTAACCCTTTGCAGTGTGCAATCCCCCTCACTGGAAGGGTTTACTGCTCATTTTGGTCTTAGGGGCTAAAATAAAGAACATATGCTCACCTAATTCTCCTGTGGTAGTCAGGGCCGGCCTTAGGCCTTTAGGCGCCCTGTGCGAGAAAGCTTTACAGAGCCCCTCAGTGACCACACCCCTCAGTGGCCACACCCTTTAGTGGCCACACCCCCAGTAACCACACCCATTTATTGCTCATATTTTTGGTAAAATATAAAAAGCGGGGTCACGTCGGGTAAATAGACACCAAACATGTCATGCTTTAAAATTGCGCGCACCCGCGAAATCGCAAAAAATTACCATGCCCAAAATTGGCCATAGGCGACGCTTTAAAAGCTTTTACCGCTCATCAGTTTAGTGTTATCAGTGATTGATAGCCCTAAAATTATTGCTCTCATTCCGACGTTCGCGACGATATGTAACATGTGCGGCGTAGTGGGCGAAATCGTCGTTTTCACACGTTTTAATGCGCCTGTTTGCATGCGTGTATGTATGGGGGGACTTTAAAAAAAAATGTAATTCTTTTTTATTTGTAACTTTAAATTTTTGGGGGGGAAACCTTATTGCTATCACATAGGGGGGTTAGAAAACCCCCTTATGTGATAGCAAAATATGTGAAAGGTCCTCTTTATGGAGACATCAGGGGTCTCCAAGACCCCTAATGTCACATAGGACCCCCTTGAAGAAGCTGATGAAGCAGAGATGGCAAGGGGGAGAGAAGCCGCCCCCAGGACGAGTTGTGTCGGCCGCACGGCGCCCTTGTTGCCATGGCGCACTGTGCGGCCGCACTGCTCGCACACCCCTAAGGCCGGCCCTGGTGGTAGTGACCACTCAGCTCTCTCCCCCTCCACTCTGGTGGTGGAATGGCTCTCTGCGTCTTTAAATCGAATCCAGTTTTTGTAGGCATGATGACATCACAGGTCCTTAGACCACCTGAATCCAGGGGAGAAGACGCTGGGGGAACCGGATCGGTCTAGCAACCAAGCCAGACCGAGGATCAGGTAAGTGTATTTTCTTTATTTTAGCACCAAAACTAGCAGTTAACCCTTGCAGTGCGGGGGATCCCTTTAGGCAGCTTTTCGGAGGACAAGGACCTCAGGTCGGCTCACATCTCAAATCAACTATTGTGTAAAGGCCATAACTGTTTGTTTTTTTTGTAAAAGTTGCATTCATTAGACAACCAGAGAATATCAGAAGGGCTCTCCTGGACCAAAAGTGCCGTAATGAGGGATAAAGCGAGTATCATACTGAAGAAAAGCCTTCTCTGGTCACTGGCTTGGCCAGCCTATTGGTAAAGAATATATTTCCTTTATCACCTTCTAAATCCTTCTGTACCAACAACAAATTTTGGCTTTTTGTTTTTTTTGCTTCATTCTTCAAGTAAACTCTAGAGATTGTTCGCCATGAAAATCCCAGGAGATCAGCAGAAATACAGAAATACTTAAAACTCCTATTAGGTTATCAGTTACTGTCTGTGTTCAATGGGGAATGTCTCCTTTACATTAACTTTTTTTTTATACATTTGGCTGTACTATTTATATTTAAAAGCAGAAACATACATTTTCATTTTCACCTGTATCATCATACTTGGAATTCATAGGTTGTAGTGATAAGCCGGTATTGTGTCTTAAACTTACTGAAATTGGTATTTGAATCATGAAAAGAAATTTGATAAAAAAGGGACAAAATACAAGTGTAGACTTGGATTCCAGAGATTACTTCCTGCATACATTATTGTTCGAATTGATCTACCATGTTTATATAAGGCGTTGGTTGACACAATGGCAGCGCAATGCCAGAAGTACATTGAATGTAAAAAAAAAATAGATAATTTCATTATTTAACACCAAATGAAACTTTAAAGATGAATTGCGGGGAGATATTGAGAGCATGGATTAAAGTCATATTAAAGGACATTTTTTATTAGGATTTCTGCAGCAGAGGTCCAGACTCAAGTTGGCCATACCCCAGTAGAATTTAATTTCAAAAGTTTCATTTTTTGGTGTTATGTATAACTAACTAAGCTTACCACTGTATCTGCGTATTGTTGGTGTTATATATGACTTAAGGTGCCCATACACTGCACGATTCTCGTACGAGAATCGCGGGAAATCCCGCGATCGTACGATAATCGTGCAGTGTATGGAAGGCGTGCGACCGTTTCTAATGTACGGTCGCACGTCTTCCGTCGAACCAGCATGCTAGAAAACTCGCCGGGAATCGTACGATTTTCGGCGAGTTAGTGGCCTGACGGTTCGACAACTGCCGAACGGGCTTGTGTTGCCGTTTGCTGGTGTGCCCGTATGCAGTCATCATAAGCCCGCCCCTCATTACAGTCATCGTAAGCCCGCCCCTCAGGGGGCGGGCTTGAGATGATCGCATGTACGATCTGCCTGTCCAAGATGGGCAGATCGTACGTTTTTAAAAGTACTTTACAACCCTCGCAAGACAAAAGTCTTGCGAGGGTTGTAAAGTGTATGGCCACCTTAATATAGCTAAGCACAGTGTTGTATCTGTGTATGGACGGCTCAAATTAGAACTAATATAACGAAGCTGAGCGCTGTATCTGTCCATGGATGTCTTTAACTATAATAGAACTAAGCTGAGCGCTGTATCTGTCCATGGATGTCTTTAACTATAATAGAACTAAGCTGAGCGCTGTATCTGTGCATGGATGTCTTTAACTATAATAGAACTAAGATGAGCGCTGTATCTGTCCATGGATGTCTTTAACTATAATAGAACTAAGCTGAGCGCTGTATCTGTCCATGGATGTCTTTAACTATAATAGAACTAAGCTGAGCGCTGTATCTGTGCATGAATGTCTTTAACTATAATAGAACTAAGCTGAGCACTGTATCTGTGCATGGATGGCTTTAACTATAATAGAACGAAGCTGAGCGCTGTATCTGTCCATGGATGTCTTTAACTATAATAGAACTAAGCTGAGCGCTGTATCTGTGCATGAATGTCTTTAACTATAATAGAACTAAGGTGAGACTGTATCTGTGTATGGATGGCTTTAACTATAACTAATAGAACTAAGCCGAGGCTGTATCTGTGCATGGATGTCTTTACAATATAAGGAAGACATTACAATCACAATACAATTCAAGACAAAATGGTAAGGAGGGTCCTGTCCCTGATGGCTTACAATCTAAAAGGGAGGGGGAAGTGATACATGAGGAGGTAGCTGTGTGGGGATGAAATGTTTGAGAAAGTGATAGTTGAGGTGGGATACCGATAGGCTTCCCTGAAACCTAACCTCAGTACTGTATCTGTGTTTGGATGGCTTTATCTGTAACTACTATAACTGAACTCAGCACTGTATCTTTGCATGGTTGGCTTTATCGCTAACTTGTGCTTCTTGGAATTATAACAGAACCCAACACAGCACTTCTTGTAATTTACGGCCGTACGGCCATGTCCCAACATGATATATATGCGTGTGCTTGTTTCAGGTCAATGACTCACAAAGTAGTGGAAGGAAGATACAAATGACAGCACTGATGTGTGTGGTTTCCAAAACAAGGGAAGCTTGTACCATTTCCTGATAGACAAATGATCACTAGAGGGAGTACTTAGTAAATTGAATATTAACTTCACTAATCAAATATGGTACAGCAAGAGAGTAAACATGTGACTGTCACATCAACACTTTATGCATGGGCAAAGTTTACAACAAGGACTCCAAATGTATAGCTATTGGTAACGCACAATAATAATTGCACGTATTGAAGTAATGCACTGAAAGGCAATTGCATACACACCTTTGATATTATGGAACCTCTCAGGTATTCCTCCTTTAATTAAATAGAGCTGACTTACATAACTTACTCCATCGTTCTTTTACTGTGTGCACGTGGCTTGTACTGGAGCCCGCACCTCTGTGTAATGATCAATGCTTTTTATTACTATTTCTCGGTGCATGACATAAACTTCCATTACATAAAGCACATGAATTTCACCAGAAGTTCTTCTAGTCCACACAGATAAAGGAGTAGATGATAAGAGAGAGTTACTTGAACTCATTTCAAGGTTAAATCTCACTTGGCTTATCAGGAATATGGAACATGTGATTAGCCTTAGGGGTAAGTGTTTATGTTCTGAGTTTGACTGGCAAGACTAAATTACAATTTGGTTTATATAAAGAAGGATTTAAAGCATAACTCTTGCCAAGCTGCCAAAATGTTTTCCTTCAGTATTAGATAGATGTACTTTAGAGAATGAAATATGTACTGTATGTTCAGTTTTTGTGGCTAGCAGTGTTAGCGGAGTCCCCCTGTTTGCTGGAGTGGAACCCAATAGCAGGGAACAATATCAGAAGGAGAGTCCAAGCTGAGGTACAAAATAGGAGAATCCAAAATGTGTTGTCAGAGTATAGTCCGGGTCAAGGCAGGCAGCAAGTATCATAAACGGGGAGTCAAGCCAGGGATCGATAACCAGGAGATCCATATAGTGGGGAAGGGAGGCAGGTAACAGGAAAACAGAAGATGAGGCTTTGTAGCTGCTTTGGGTATGGCAGAATAACTCAGCAACAAGTCTTGGCTCTGGCTGGAATTTAAACCCAGCAGGGACCAGAAACGACCCATTGTCTGGGCAACGAGGAAGCTACAGGTCCCTGGGAACCAATGGGACGGCTAGGAGAGAAGGTGTGCTCGCAAGGCCCTCCCTGGCAACGATCAGCCCCTGAGGTGACTAATAGGCCACGGCAACGTCACGTGCCCGCACACGTCACGCGCACACCTGCAACCAACTGCCGTCGGGCACCAAGAAAGGCAATACAATATCTGCCGTGCCTGTCGGTCCCCCGGTAAGAAAGCACCCTTGGTCCCACGACAGGCAGTGATCCCACTTTGGAGATCTCACTTCACTTCCCATCTCTGTGAAATGCAGGATGAGAAATAAAGTGGAGTGGTTGTCAATGGGAACGGCAAGACACAAACAACAATAATAATAACCTCCCATAGGTTCTAACACCCTGGTTCCCAATGTGCGGCCCTTCAACATATGCTGTGTGGCTTCCACAAGATCATAAAGAACTTCTGGAAGCAATTTTATATCGCTCCAGTAGAGACGCACTGTAAGGAGGGGACACAATAGTGGTTTGCAGATGGAACCACTCAGCTCAGCCAAAAACCAGGAATCAACAATCCCAGAAGTATCAGATTCCAAGACTTCTTTAGCAGGCAGATTCTTGTTCTTACAATGGAGTTTAGCATTGCAGACAGACAGAGAGTATTTACTAGTAGATGGATCTATCCAAATCTATTTGGATTGAGTTTAGTATGTTGTTAAAGGTGAAAATAATGAAAAAAAAAAAAGAAAACAGCATGGGGTCCCCCCAAATTCATACTAGACCCTTTAGTTCTAGTAGACATTTTAGGGGTGATGCCATTCCAGAAAAAAAAAAGTGTGGGGTCCCCCCCGCAAAATCCCTTACCTTGATCTGAGCAGCGGCCTATCAGAGTTGGAAGGGGGAGAACGATTGTGCACCCCCCTGCACCTTAGCAGGCCACTTGCCCTCAACATGGGGCAGAGTCCCCATGTTGATGAGGACAAGGGCCTCTCCCCCACAACCCTGGCCCAGTGGTTGTGGGAGCCTGCAGGCATGGGGGCTTATCTGAATCTGGGTGCCCCCTTTCATATGTACGTGGATGTAGTCTCTGTTTGGCCGAGATTTTTCAGACCAGCTCCTTCCACAAAGTTCGAATGAAAAATGTTCTTTTGTTTTGCTGGGAGGGGGGTCTTGATAAGGCCACACGATGGTCAGATTTTGGCCAAGTCAGCCGGCCTCTTACAAAATTCGACCACTGTATGGTTAGCTAAGTCTTAAATACCCGTTTTTTTGTAAGTACCCCAACAGTGACCAGTATGCATTGTCTGTGGGCTCCCATAGGCATAAGATCATGATCTCAATTCTAGGAGTGCCTATCACCTTATGAGTATCTTAATGTCACTGAAAGCTACTGTCAATTTGCACTAAAGCTGGCTGTACACCAGTAGAAATTCGTTCAAAAAAATTGTTTTTTAGAGCATTCATTTGATGTTCTTTCTTATAGTTCATGGGGTCAAATGGACAATCAATTTTGACCATAATAATAGAAAAGCTGGATGGCAATTTTTTCTTGAATGAATGAAATACTAACAGTAAATGTGTTTTTTTATTCAAGAACCTCCATTCATTCCAAAATCAAACCAAATTTTGTTCAAAAATCTAAGTTTATTATTCGGTAGTATAACCATTATAACCTTACAGGCTAAGGTGAGCTTGGCCGAAAGGAACCAAAGGAGATTATTTATTCCAAATTGCCCAATTTCAAGCTTGTTGGCCATCATCATTGCAGAGTGTGCTGCTCCTCTTCTCTGTGCAGAGGAAACAGTATGAAATCTGATCCCATCTTGACCCTTCTGCATCCACTCCAGCATTTACAGCATTCCTTCAAGGAAAATGTACACAAAGATAAAGGCAAGTCTGGTCTGTTAATCTCAGAAACATATAATTACCTGCACAGTTAACATAATTTGTCTGCTTGCCTTATGTCATTCCTCTTAAAAAAAAACACAATGGGCCTGTGAGAGGTGATGTTATTGAAAGCAAGAATGAAAAAGGAACTACAAAGGAATAATCCCCCTTTAAAACCCGTAAAATGACGGTGCAGTATATTTTTCTCAGGCAATGGTTCTGGCCAGACTGAGTCTTGTGTCTGGGGTCACTTTTAGTAAGGGAGTGTAATTCATTTGGTTGTTTCTAGACATGTGCGATTTCGTTTCATTCCGATTCAGAATTTGTACACATTTTCCAAAATTCGGACACATCCTAATTTCCGAATCCAAATGCATCTGAATGCGTCCGAATCCGAATTTCAGTTTCCGATTTTCAGATCCTGTCCGAATTTCGCTCAAAAACAAAACTGAATCGGACTTGTGACTTTTCTGGCCAATTCTGAATGCAAATTTTCCTTATGGCACATATATATATATAATACTAAAGCTGAGGCTCCTAGACCTGAATGGCATTCGGGATCCTAATTTTCCAAATTGCATTCGGGAGCTCCTTAATGCCATTCGGGTCTGGAGCCTCAACTTTAGTATTACCCTGTTTCCCCGAAACTAAGACCTACCCCGATAGTAAGACCTCGTACTATTTTTGGGAATTGCTAAAATATAAGACCTACCCCAAAAATAAGACCTAGTTATGACCTTTGCCATGGCCGGTGGTGGCATAAGGGGAAACTTGAAGAGCCGTGGCAGAGAATCAGCGGTGCCAACGAAGCCAGCGCTAGAGGAAGCGAGGTGGCAGCGGAGGAAGCAGATGCCTCCTCTATAGCGCCAGCTCCTGACAGAGGCGGAGTGATTCCAAATGCACTCTGCCAGTGAGGAATGATAGTGAAAGCGCACTTCACTCATTCTGGCCAGCGATTGGTTACCAATTTTCTCTTGGAAAGGTACGGAACCCCTGATTGCCCTGATCACCCTATAAATAATCCCTGTCATTTTGGATTATTTAATTTGGATTTGCATTAACTTTGGATTGTTGTTCATTAAAAAAACAAAAAACAAATAAGACCTACCCCGAAAATAAGACCTACCTACCGAATTGCGTTCGGGAGATCACAAATGCCCTTCGGGTCTGTGAGCCATATACATATATTACTAAAGCAGAGATTCCCAGGATCCGAATAGCATTCGGGGAGCTCCAAAATTCAGATCCTGAAAGCCATCTGGGTCTAGGAGATTCAGCTTTAGTATTAGCGTGCTTCCCCAAAAGTAAGACCTAGTGCTATCATCAGGGATTTCTGTAATATAAGACCTACCCCGAAAATAAGATAGCCCCCCCGCCAGGCACGCCTGTCTTATTTTCGGGGAAACACGGTAATATCTGTATATGGCTTTCAGTGGTATTTACAATATTCGTAAACTTATCCGAAACTAAGGAAAATTCTGATTTCGTTCGAATCCGAAACCCGAACCAAATTGAATTTCGGATCCGAATCCCGAAATAAGGAAATATCCGAACCAAACCAAATTTTTCCGCAGCTTACATGTCTAGTTTTTTTGCTAGGTAGGCCTTTCTACACAAGCTTCTGTCACCCAAGCTGGAACAGTGCCCCTTCATCTAGATATGAAAGATCAATAGACTGATCCCCACTGTCATGTCCTGGATGAAATCATTAATCCCGATAAAATCCTGGTTCCCTTTAAGTATGATGATCCAAATTATTTAAATACGATTAAATGTACACTGTATTAAATGTACACTGCAGTATATTTATAATGAGAATAGAAACTCTATCACATGCAGGATAGTAGAAAGCTATTTTTCTCATTTTATTGGGCGTATGCAGTTTTTATATAGACAATTACGTAGACATCATATTAATATTACCGTTATAATAAAATAAGGTCTACACCTTTATGTGGGTCAGGCTGATCAAAGTTTCAGGAATGTGATTAGGTGACAGAATAGAATAGGTATGTGAAAAAAAGGTGTTTGGTGTACAAGATTCAGCAAAACATGTTAAAGGGATACATGTACAAACAGGGTTAATGTTATCATGCCAGGTTTCGACTGGTTGCAGTTTGTCTTCATAAGAAGTCCATTGTTGTCTCCATATCTCTTAACCTTGCTGTAGGATCCATCTTTACTCAGCCTTGAAATGTTATCTCCTGATTCAACAATGCAAGAAACAGAATAGAAACAACTGGTATCAGTTCTCATAGCAAGGACGCACTCTACAGCAGCCAAAGCAAGAGGACCTGTCACTCACCACAGTCACTACACGCTAACCTTAACTTTTATTAGTGCCAATGATGTAATTGAAGATAGCACACCGAAAGCATCAAGCAACAGAGTGAGGGTTGGCATATACTTTTATCAAAACTGGAGCAGACAAAATCTGGAGCATTTGCCCATAGCAACCAATCGGCTTTCCTCTTCAGTTTGTTCAGTTAAGATTTGAAAATGAAAGCGAGAAGCTGATTGGTCGCCATGCACAGCTGCTCCAGATTTTGTATGCTCCAGTTTTGATAAATTCCCCTCTATGTCTTTTCGGCCTTGCATGTGGCATACACCATTAATAATTATGTACCCTACTGGGGCTTTGCTAACCCAGCAGGACAGTTCCCCAGGTCGTCTACTAAATGCTTCAGGTCACCTGTACAATATGTGTTGCCCCCATCCCAAGAATGATCCTGTAGCCAAACAAAATTCAATCTTTGCTGAACTTTGGTTTTGAGAATGTTGTTTGGTTCTGGTGCATCCATTCTAACCCCCACTAGCAACTTAAGTTTTCACTCACATTTTTTAGAATAGATTAGGTAGATGATTTAGGGCCGGTGTCAACAGGCATCTGATGACATCAAACTAATTATGCATTCCCATACAAGTCTATGAAAAATGCAAAACTAGCTTCAAGTAGAAGCGTGATTTTCCAACATTCAGACACATCCAAAATTCCGAATCCCAATGCATCCGAATTTCTATTTCCGAATTTTGGATACCGTCCGAATTTCGTTCAAAAGCTAAACTGAATCGGACATGTGACTTTTCTGGCCAATCAGATGTGTTTTTCGGTTTAATTCATCCGAATAGGTCTGAACACTCATGTTTGTTACCACAACATGGGAGCTATACACAGTATATAGATATAATACTAAAGCTGAGGATCCTAGACCCGAATGGCATTCAGGATCCAAATTTCTGAATTGCATACTGGAGCTCCCAAATGCCATTCGGGTCTGGGAGCCTCAGCTTTAGTAATATATGTATATGACTCCCAGACCTGAATTGCATACGGGAGCTCCCAAATGCCATTCGGGTCTGGGAGCCTCAGCTTTAGTAATATATGTATATGACTCCCAGACCTGAATTGCATACGGGAGCTCCCAAATGCCATTCGGGTCTGGGAGCCTCAGCTTTAGTAATATATGTATATGACTCCCAGACCTGAATTGCATACGGGAGCTCCCAAATGCCATTCGGGTCTGGGAGCCTCAGCTTTAGTAATATATGTATATGACTCCCAGACCTGAATTGCATACGGGAGCTCCCAAATGCCATTCGGGTCTGGGAGCCTCAGCTTTAGTAATATATGTATATGACTCCCAGACCTGAATTGCATACGGGAGCTCCCAAATGCCATTCGGGTCTGGGAGCCTCAGCTTTAGTAATATATGTATATGACTCCCAGACCTGAATTGCATACGGGAGCTCCCAAATGCCATTCGGGTCTGGGAGCCTCAGCTTTAGTAATATATGTATATGACTCCCAGACCTGAATTGCATACGGGAGCTCCCAAATGCCATTCGGGTCTGGGAGCCTCAGCTTTAGTAATATATGTATATGGCTCCCAGACCTGAATTGCATACAGGAGCTCCTGAAGGCAATTTGGACATTCGGATCCTGAAAGCCATTCGGGTCTGGGAGCCATATACAAATATTACTAAAGCTGAGGCTCCCAGGCCCGAATGGCATTCGGGAGCTCCCGTATGCAATTCAGAAATTCGGGTCTAGGAGATTCAGCTTTAGTATTAATATCTGTATATGGCTTTCTGTGGTATTCGCAACGAATATTCGTAAACTCATCCGAAATGAATAAAAGTTCGTATTTCGCCCGAAACCCGAACCAAATTGAATTTTGCATCCGAATCCCGAAATAACAAAATATCCGAACCTGATTTTTCCACAGCTTACATGTCTTGCTTCAAGTAGGTCAGCTGCAGGTCAAATGTCAATGAATGTTCATTGATCATAGAAGCGTCTCAAACTGATGCCCCAAGCGGGGTGAAATTCATTTGGATGTTTCTAGCTGGGCCTTTTTATGTAAACGTCTCTTGCACAGCCTGGAAAAGGGTCTTTTCACCTAGAGATGGTAAGATAGATAACCAATGGGTTGACCCCCCACAGGGCTTGTGACGATGGGCTTCTGTTCACTTTAGATGGGGTTTGCATTCCCATACAGGTCCATGGGAAGGAAAAAAACAGCTTCACCTGCAGTCAGATGTCAACAAATCTTGAATGATCTCATAAGCATCTCAAACAGGGGGTAGAATGAATTTGATTGTTTCTAGGTATCCCTCTCTACACAAGCTTATGTCACACAGGCTGGAGAAGTGTCCTTTCATCTAGAGATGCTTGGATGGATGACCAATGGATTGACCTCCACAGAGCTTGAGGTGATGGACTTCCGTTCACTATAGATGGGTTTAGCATTCCCATACAAGTCTATGGGAAAACTAAACCTGCTTACGGTCATAAGGGGGTCTCCTGCCGGTCAAATGCACCTGTCAATAAATCTTGGATGATCTCAGAAGCGTCTTTAACTGATGCCATGGGCACAAGCCTGAAGTAGCTTGACACAGGCTGTTAGCGATTTAGAAAATCTGGAAATTGTGAACAAACATCTGGTTTCTGTGTTTGCCCCACAACATTCCAAACCCCTGCAGGACACTGTGGTTCCTCCAGCCGGCCCCAGATACAGTAGGGAGGTAGGGGGTCGGTGGGAGGAACCATTGAGCGCAGTGTGGGATGCAGGTATTTAACACTCCTGAAAGGGTGAGATGTGAAAGGCTTTGCTGGAAGCTTTAGCTCTTGAAGTTTGGGGAGTTCACAGACATTTTTTTTCATATTTTCAGGCCCTGAAATTGGAGGATATACAGTAGGGGGAAGCACGTCCGCTTACCTCCAGCCACCCACCCACAGGGATGTACTGGGGTCCATTTCCGATCAGGTCAAACATGGAATGATGGAACGTCCTTGTGAAAAGGGCCTAATGTCAAATTTAGGGTTACCACCTCTTCTTCAGGATAAACACTCTAGTGGCAATGTATTTTGGTCAATATACAGGAGACAGTGAGGAGAGACACAGTCAGGAGAGAGTGAGGAGAGGCAGCCAGGAGAGAGTGAGGAGAGGCAGCCAGGAGATAGTGAGGAGAGGCAGCCAGAAGAGAGTGAGGAGAGGCAGCCAGAAGAGAGTGAGGAGAGACAGCCAGGAGAGAGAGTGAGGAGAGACAGCCAGAAGAGAGTGAGGAGAGACACAGTCAGGAGAGAGTGAGGAGAGGCACAGTCAGGAGAGAGAGTGAGGTGGGAGAGTGAGGAGACACAGCCAGGAGAGAGAGAGGAGAGTGAGGAGAGACAGCCAGGAGAGAGTGAGGAGAGAAAGCAAAGAGAGAAAGAGAGGAGAGACAGTGAGGAGAGAGTGAGGAGAGACAGCCAGGAGAGAGTGAGGAGAGAGAGAAAGAGAGGAGAGACAGCGAGGAGAGAGTGAGGAGTCACAGCCAGGCGAGAGAGTGAGGGGAGACAGCCAGCAGAGAGGAAAGAGCCAGGAGAGAATGAGGAGAGAGAGCCAGGAGAGACAGCCTGGAGAGCGTGTGAAGAGAGACAGCCTGGAGAGTGAGGAGAGACAGCCAGGAGAGCGAGGAGAGACAGACAGGAAAGAGTAAAGAGAGAGACAGCCAGGAAAGAGTGAAGAGAGAGACAGCCAGGAGAGAGTGAGAGACAGTCAGGAAAGATAGAGAGGAGAGAGACAGCCAGGAAAGAGTGAAGAGAGAGACAGTCAGGAAAGAGAGAGAGGCAGCCAGGAGAGAGAGGAGAGACAGCCATGAAAGAGAGAGAGGAGAGACAACCAGGAGAGAGAGAGAAGAGACAGCCAGGAAAGAGAGAGATGAGAGACAGCCAGGAAAAAGAGAAAGGAGAGACAGCCAGGAGAGAGAGCAAGGAGAGGGACAGCCAGGAGAGAGAGCAAGGAGAGGGACAGCCAGGAGAGCGAAGAGAGACAGTCTGGAGAGAGAGCAAGGAGAGACAGGCTGGAGAGAGAGCAAGCAACATATCTTCCTGAAGCAGAACCCCGTGCCCTTTAAGACTTATCTGCACCCTGTGTTTCAGACACCTCCTTGCTTCCTGAGTTCTGGTGTCCCTCTGTTTCCTGCGCCTCCTCCATGCACTCAAGTTGGAATACTAGGCCCGTCTGCCTCATATTGTGACATCTTGTGTCCGGGTTTCAGCTGGCCTAAAAACCCGGACACAGTACATACAAGACTCAAAACCCGGACTGTCTGGGTGAATCCCGGACAGGTGGCAACACTAATCGCATGACCGTCTCTGCCACTATGACACATTGACTCACAGGGGACAGCCTTCCACTTATCTCTGTGGAATATCGCCCTCGGTGGCCCTGAACGCTGCCGAAGCTCGCTCAATAACTGCGAACGTGACGCCTTGACGGTTCAGCTAGCGAGGGAACGATTCTATAGAGACTATAGCATGTAGTCTTTTAGCAATCCTGACGCTGGAAATTTGTCGCCAAAATCGCATTTGTGACTTCCTCCTTATGATGTAGTAGTGTCGCCAGAGATTACAGCGATTATATCGCTAGCGACAAATTGCCATTAATGTCGCCTGGCGATATCGCCGCTACAAAATTACCAGGAGGACATGGCATTTATTCATGAAAGTGTGAAAAGCACTGCAAGAGCCATAAAACGGGGACATTTTATTGTGGAAATCAGTTTTTGGGACAAACGTTGAAGTGCTGACACTTTTTATACTGTCCTCCATCCGTCTCCATGACATTGCTGGCTGCGGCTGAACTCACAACCTGAGTAAGACGGACTGTCACCCCAATGGGGTGGGGAACGGGACTGCCCCCCGGCGGCGGGGTGAGAAGCAGCCGACGCAGCGGAGGAATTCTCTGACCGGGGAGGAGGGCCAGCAATTCGTCATCCGGAACCGGCTGCTCTATTACCTGTTCACCATCGGTACCGAGCTGGGCAACGAGCTCTTCTACATCTCCTTCTTCCCATTCTGGATCTGGAATGTGGACCCGTACGTGGGCCGGAGGGTGATCGTTATCTGGGTGTGGGTTATGTATCTGGGCCAGTGCACCAAGGATGTCATCCGCTGGCCCCGGCCCCCCTCCCCGCCTGTCATCAAGCTGGAGGTCTTCTATAACTCCGAGTACGGCATGCCCTCCACCCATGCCATGTCCGGCACCGCCATCCCCCTCTCACTACTACTGCTCAACCTGGGCAGATGGCAGGTAAGAAGAGCTTCTAGAGATCCTCCTCTCAGGGCTCACATATGTATGAAGTAAAATGTTCAGACTATTATCCCTGGTTACATGCTGGGCATGAAGGGGCCACATCTCCATCCTGATGAGAGCTTATACAGTTCCCACACTCGGGGGTCACCTGAGCTTCTAGAGATCCCACACTCAGGGGGGGTCACCTGAGCTTCTAGAGATCCAACGCTCAGGGGGGTCACCTGATCTTCTAGAGATCCAACGCTCAGGGGGGGTCACCTGAGCTTCTAGAGATCCAACGCTCAGGGGGGGTCACCTGAGCTTCCAGAGATCCAACGCTCAGGGGGGTCACCTATGTACGATGTCTTATGTTCAGAGTACAATACAAAACACAAAAATTCCCCAGCCTCAACCAGCCAGCCTGCAACCAAACAAGTAGCCCTGTCAACAGTATGCGTTAAAATCAGAGGTTTTAGTTGCACAAACTTTTGGCCAAAAATATGTAGAAGCCAGACCGCCGCGCCAAGGCACCTATTTTGGGTTAGGGGGACGCACTGGAGTCCCAGCGTGCATTTTTGGTTGCTGGGCCTCCAGTGCGTCCCTGCACCTTATTAGGAGGAGTAGGCCACCTCCAGGTACACCTGCATGTAATTTATCAACTTCATTAATATGCTCACACTTGGAGACTCTGATACATAGAGTTAGGACCACACTTTGCAGAGGTGCCTTGACGCGGCAGTGTGGCTTCTACATATTTTTGGCCATGAGTATGTTCAGAGTACCTCTGGGTAGAAAGTGGGTAAGAAGGGGGTCACCTCTCCATTTTGATTTGGGCTTCGTGAGCTTCTAGAATTCCTCCACTCAGGGGTTAGGTATGTATGATGTTATATGTTCAGACTACCATACCTGGTTACGTAGTGGGTAGGAAGGGGCCACATCTCCATTCCAAACCCTCTGAGCTTCTAGAGCCCCTCCACACTGGGGTCATCTATGTGTATGGTTATAGAGTCATAGTACCAGTCTTGGGCACATGGTGAGTAAGAAGGAGCCACATCTCTCCTGATCGGAGCTTCTAGAGCCCCTCCACACTGGGGTCACCTATGTGTATGGTTATAGAGTCATAGTACCAGTCTTGGGCACATGGTGAGTAAGAAGGAGCCACGTCTTCATCCTGATCAGCTCGTAGTGCAGGTCGCATTGTTTATTTTTTTGCTTTACATTATCCTAAGCATATTTGCATCTTACAGCTTAACATGTTTGTTGTCCATTTTACCTAAATTTGTTTCTAATGCTGGACGATGGTGATTACCCCATTTGCATCATATATACATTTCCTGGGCATACATAGAATCTTTCACCTAATTCGTTTTCCTTGAACAATTTATTGCTCCTCCAACAAACACATTCTGCAGCCACTTTGGTTTGAAGTTCATAGTGACACGTACCGGGTTTATTGGGATTACGTTTTCGCTGTGTGCGGCAGTTTTCCCTGTAGTTGTTAAAAATCAGATCAATAGGCGGAATTTTTAAATGGGAGAGTGAAGACTAAATGCTATTAAATATAATGTGCAGATATGACTCAGGAAGCCTCTTGAGGTTCACAAATATTTGTACTGAGCAGTGTGTTTAATATAAACAAGAAATATTGTATACATGTGATTTTCAGTTTTCTACTTCCTTGAATGTTGTTCTTCCGTTCTTTACTGCATGTGTAATGAGGGACAGTTAATTGTTCTTGAGGAATGCTCAGAAGAATGGAAAATGAGTATTGAGTGGTGTGATGGGAAAGTTTGTTCCCACCAGATGCAGTCCGTTCAGTTTGGCAGCTGCATTCAAATGCATCACTATGCTTTCCCATGGGATTTCTGGTGCTCTATTTACACCAGTGCAGTCCGTTCCGATGCAATCAGAAAAAAAAAATACAGCTCGTCTAATTTTAGCTGCACCTGATCGCATCAAAAACGAATGCAAACGCACTGGATGGCACCTTTTTAAAGGCCCATTTTAAGCGGGGGGGGGGAGGTAAAAACGTGGCAAAACGCATTGCACTGCAGCCGCGCAGACGTGCAGAAAATGGTGTGAACCTGCTGCAGTACCAGTGCATTCCAGACCAGACACAATGAGACATGCGGTATTCGTCTGGTCTGGAACGGACTGCGCTGGTGTGAACAGAGGCCAGAAATAGCATAGGGATACATTAGGATGCATTTTGGGTCCAGAAACAATCTGGTCTGGTCCAGCACTACAAAGTTTCCAGAGTGTACCTGTAAGGCCCTATTCACATGTAGCGGTTGTAAATTCAACGTGTTTTTCCTCCCGTTCGTCCGGACATGCGTGGGTTCTGCACGTTTGTGGCAACTACTATAGCCGGAGCACATGGAATCCGCCCAAGATATTGTGCCTGGACATTTTTTGCGCAACGTGCGTGTTTTGTACAGCAAGGATGTCACACATGTGAACAATCCATGTAGCTGGTGATGATGTGACACTTAGTAGTCAATAAATATTGGCTTGTATTTACGCTGGAGTGCTCGTGACTTTTCTTTACCTCAATCCATGTACCCATCGCACTCCTGACTGCTGTTCCATCAAGATAAGGTGGGTGCACCGGTAGTCGATGGATGGCCACCATCTCTATGATGCGTAAGAATATGGACACCGGCACTCCAATAGCAAATGGATTAAGTCTATTTATTGACGTACATGCAAAAAAGCTTAACTAAGTGTGCGATGCGTTTTTGCATTTGCTATTGGAGTGCCGGTGTCCATATTCGCACGTGTGAAAAAGGTATATTGAACTGTATTCGTTTTTATGTTTAGCGCGTTTTGAATACATGCAAAAACACGCTACCGTGTGAACGGATCCTAAAGGCAGGAAATAGCCTGGGAGAAAGACTAGGGGTTAGACCAGGGGTGGTCAAACTCCGGCCCTTCAGCTGCGGCGACACTATTTGTAGTGATGCATCTGTCTGTGGGAGACATGCCTGTGAGAATCTTGCAATGCCTCATGGGATTTGTAGTTCCACCACAGTTGGAGGGCTGGAGTTTTCCCACCCCTGGGTTAGAACCTCTGCTGGGTTTTATATGGCTGTTTGTGTTCCTTAGAGATGTCCTCTCTTGTCCATTTGATTGTCAGTCAGAAATATTTTTGTCTAGGTCAGGGCTGGACCAATCCCAGCAGCCAGGTCACCAATGCTTTTAGAATTTGTAGCTGGCGCTTAAAGGAGAACTATGAGGTGTGTGAAAATCACTCGGGAAATCGGGTGACTCACTTCTCGTTCCTGTCCCTGCAGAGAGCCGTGACTGTCGCTCACGGCTGCCTGCAGGGATTCCCTCCCTGCTCCGATCCTCCAGCGCTGAGTGGAGGAACGAACGGGGGAGGGGGCGGGTACAGCTGGCTCTGCCTCTAGATAGGCAGAGCCAGCTCTCACTCAAACAGCTGGGTGGATCTCTACAGTAATGTCGGGATCCGTCCCGGCTGCGGTGTCTTAGTATAGCGCTGTAGCTCGCTGTATACTGAGCTTTGGGTCACGGGGGGACGCTAGTTTATGTCCTCCCGTGACCCTGAGGAGAACTATGGGGAAAAACACTTACCCCATAGTTCTCCTTTTAACTTTTGAGGGTTTCTCTAGTTGTCAATGAAACTGGCTAATAAAAAACAAAACAAATCCTGCTGGCTCTTGGATTGGATAGACTGGCTCCTGAATGTATATGAATTTGTCCACTCTTAGGTTAGGCTTTCAGGGCTAGTTCACACCATCCTCAGTGCGTTCCGGCCGGATTGTGGCCGGGGCACACTGGATCGCATTCCGACCAGCTCACTTTGTTTTGGGACGGGGCGTGGTGGTGCATTGAACTCAATGACACCACAGCCACGCCCTCAGGTCGCAATGGGAATAAGTGCTTGCATTCCGGTCCTCCTGAAGTCAGAAAAAGTAGTGCACACACAATTTTTTCTGACTGCAACAGACCGGAAGGCGGACCCTTCCGGCCCTGATGTGCCACAATCGGGCCGGAACGCAATGAGGACGGTGTGAAGTAGCTCTGAACTTTTTCTGCCAGGTTTGTTTACCCTCAGGAAGCTCATTATTTTGCAAACTCCTTTTTATTATTATTTTCAAAGGATTATCTAAATCTTTATCCCCAGGCTTCATCCGACCTGTTTTTAAAACTTTCAGAACTCACTTGTAGTTATACATTTTGTCACACTGTTACATAATTATCATTTTTTTCTAAGGCGTCATACTTGAATATAGAGAATATACTTGGAGCCCTTTCACACAGAATTTCTGATCAGGTCCGCCTGTCAGTTGTTCAGGTGGACCTGATCGGAAGCCCAGTGTTAAGGTGGGCATACACTGTACAACCATCGCAAGACCTTAGTCTTGCTGATGGTTGCAAAGGGATTAAAAAAACGTACGATCTGCCCATCTTGGACGGGCAGATCGCACTCTCGATCATCGCAAGCCACGCCCCCTGAGGGGCGGGCTTGCGATGACTAATGAGGGGCGGGCTTACGCTGACTGCAAACGGGCAGTGTGCGCGTGCGCACACCGGCCCGTTCGGCAGTCGTCGAACCAGCAGGCCATCAACTCGCCGAGAATCGTACGATTCCCGGCGGGTTTTCAAACATGCTGGTTCGATGGAAGACGTGCGACCGTACAGTAGAAACGGTTGCACGCCTTCCATACACTGCACGATTCTCGTACGATCGCGGGGGCACCTTAAGTCTGTGGGCATCCAGATCTAATCAAATGGTGGTCTCGTTTCCCCCGGCTCCATTCAGGCTCCTTCGACAAAGGTTCATTGAAAAATCGACTTTTGTTGATTAGACCTCATTCGCACTGCCGTATAATACGCTGCACATAGGTGTGCGCACAGCGTTTTTTTCCCCATATGCAAATAAATAGCTCCATGCACATAGCTGCCTATTTGAGCTGTGTAAAGATGCGCCCGAAAGAATGGAACAGAGATGCGTCCAGGCTTGGAATTTTTGCGTCTGTTATGCGCATGTGTGCGCTTATACGCACGTACAGTACATTAAAGTTTATGTTAAAAATGATGCACTCCCGGAGTGTACAGTTTGTGCATATATATATATATATATACATACAATTTTGCTTTTGCGTTGTGTGAAATGAGGGTGGGAGGGGGCGTGGCGGTGCATTGAACCACACCCACAGTGCGAGCGCCGGCACTCGAACACGTGGCACATTAGTGCCTGCATTCCAGTCCAGTGCGATCTGCAAAAAATGCTGCAAACACTTTTTTGCAGATTGCACTGGACCGGAACCCACACGTTCAGGTGCCGGCGATCAGACCATGGGAGGGGGGGCGTGGCTGCTGTGCCATTGAGTTCAATGCACCGCCACGCCCCCTCCCGCCCTAAAACAAAGCGAGCCAGCTGGGTTGCGTTCCAGATGCCGAACGCACTGAAACGCACTCTTGGTGGTGTGACAGGGCCCTGAGACCTTAGAGGAGTGCTGGCATGACCACATGATGCTTTATTTTCACTCCAAGTCAGCAGATATTCGTGCGGCGTATGGCCAGCTTATGCCATGCATTCAGAAAATGAAAATACAGAAGGTTTGTTTTGCACCATGCACAGCTCTGAACAAATTCCATGGCACTCATTTTAAATTGATTGGGCTTTTTCTTGGGGTGACTAAACAACAAAAGTGGGGCGAGCGCTAAGTTGCTTTATCATTTATTTGAAGATGTCTACAAAAAAGAAGAAAATGTCCCTTTTTGAGAGACCTCGTTATTGATGTTGTGTTGCAATGTTTGATAACGTAGCCGTATGTAAGCTTAGCACATGATGTTGCAAGCATTGGATTTCCTCTTCAGCGGATATGACTTTTTGACAGTCAGCAGTTGAAGGGAGATCTGATGTCTCACCCAGTGACCTTTAGTCACGGCTGTCACGTGATTCCATCTGTTTATAGAAGGATTTCTGCATGAGCCAGGACGTGGAGGTGTAATGTTCATCATCTCGCTGGTCTTCCCTTCTGTGTATGATGAGGGTGCACGGGGTTCTGATTGTGTATTGTCATTGGAGTCGGCTTCATTCTGACCTTTACTGCATAATGTCAAACAGAGAAACAGAGCGCTTTTGTTATTTTTGTGCTGGAGAAATGCTTGGAGGGGGGGGTGTTGGTAGTTTCTTTTTTCTCTGTAGCCACTAATGAGAACCCGATTTGTCTGATTTTGGGTTTAAAAGGGTTTATTTAGGGCCGATTCACACCATCTGCGTTGGAGCTGAGCTGCCCGTTGTTTCAAGTGCAGCCCCAACGCAGTTTGCATTGTCATGGATGTTGCCCATTCACACAATCGCCTTATGGTAGGAACATGTTTTTTTTCTTCAACGCAGCGGTACAACCATAGAAGTGCATGAAAGTGAACTTGTGACATTTAAATAAAGTTCTAACAAAAAAAGTGCACAGTGTGATTCGCTGGGATTAGCGATTGGGCACTGTGAAGGGCACCACACACCAGACGATGTATGAATGGGCCCTTATACCTCAGCTTGGGTCCTAGCTTGTGTTAGTGACTATTTAGAGCTCCCCCAGTCAGCTGTTTGGGTACTTGGTGCTACTCAGTAATTTTTACTGATTAATGGCTGGCTATAGACTGTTACAAGTTTGGCCGATTCACAGCATTTGCCTTGCCGGCTTGACCGAAGTTGATTAGCCAATCGGCTGCAGTCACTGTTTTTTTTTTGTTTTTTTTGTTTTTTTGTTTTTTGTTTTTTTTACAGCCAAGGGTGCATGCTTTGCACAATAGCTGCAGCAAGATATTTTTGGATCTTAGTTTTAATTTTTTTGTCCAGCCTGCAGGCTGAAGGAAAATAATCTATAAGGGGCTGGTTTGTAAACCGTTCACACAGCTCTTCACTGGGCGAATGGGATTTGCTGCGATGTATGGATGGAGCCACTAGATGGAGCCGAGAAGCATAGGAATTTCCTATCCACTTCAGCTCCATGTAGTGGGTGTACATCTCTGCAACTCGTTTGCACAGTGAAAAGCTGTGTGAATGGTTTATAAATGAGCCATTAGTATATGGCCAGCTTAAAGGAGAACTATGGGGTCAGTGTTTTTCCCCATAGTTCTCCTTAGGGTAATGGGAGGACACAAACTGGCGTCCTCCCGTTACCCTAAGCTCAGTATACCGCGAGCTACAGCTCGCGGTATACTGAGACGCCGGAGCGGATCCCAACGTAGATGACTCGATCCGCCCAGCTGCGTGAGTGACAGCTGGCTCTGCCTATCTAGAGGCAGAGCCAGCTGTACCCGCCCCCTCCCCCGTCCGTTCCGCCAGTCAGCGCTGGCAGATCGGAGAGGGGAATCCAGCCCCTCCCCCTGTCATGGCAGAGAGCCGTGACAGGATCGAGAGGTGAGCGAACCCGGTATGTGTTCGCTCACCTCCCGATCTACTGAGCCGACCTGTGACCTGTGAGTCTCATTGTCACAGGTCGGCTAGAACTATGAGGTGAGTGGAAATCACTCATCTCATAGTTCTCCTTTAAAGCTAGGAGGAAAATACAACTTGGTGCACCTGTTACTGCATCCTAGGAATCTGGGTGTTTATTTGAAGCATGTCTATAAGTAAGGCCCCTTTCACATGGGAGGTTCGGTTGGACTTGGGTCCGCCTGTCTGTTCTTGAGGCAGACAGAATTGGATGGCCAATGGTAGTCTGTGGACAGCTGAGTCTAAATGGACGGGCGTCAGTTTATACCTGGTTACCCCTGACTCCGGCCAGGTCCGGAAAAACAAACGTAACAGTGTTACATTTCGAGGGACCTGGTCTTGCCAGATCAGGGATAATCTGATGTAAACAGACACATGTACAGTTACATCCGATTCTCCAAAGACCAACATGGGGTTCGGTTATCCGTGCATGGCTGTCCTCCTGATCAGCCAGTGTGAAAGGGGCCTAAGGGCTTGTTCACACCAAGTGCGTTCCAGGAGCAGAGCAGTTACAGACCGGATCAAAACTGCGTCCAATGTATTCCAATGGTATTTTGGGCTCTAGTACACACCGCAGCGTTCAGTTCCAGAGCATGTAAAAAAACAAACTGCAGCAAGCCCTATTTTACCTGATCTGGAACGCATGCAAACACATCAAAAACGCATGCAAACGCAATTATATATATATATATTTTTTTTTAAACCAGAAACACGGCACAACACACTGCACTGCGTGTGCAGAAACTCATGCAGATCTGGTCTGCATTTGGTGTGAACAAGCCCTAAGAGTTGTTATTGCTTACTTTTAAAATGATTCAGGCTAGGTTCACACCTAGGCGATTCAGATGCTGAGCTGTTTGCGTGTGCGACTGTTCATTAAAAACCGTGCGGTTTTCAATGCATAGAGATGTCTATAGGACCCAAACCGCGTGACAACCGCCCGAAAATAGCTCCTGCACCTTTTATGCGCGACAAACCGCAAAGGTGTGAACAGCCTTCATTGACTTCAATGCAAATCTGTGTTTTGCGCAATATCGCGTGATAAATCGCCTAGGTGTGCACTGGCCCCGAAAGTAACAACACTCCTGTTTACATTCCTTACCCTGTTTGTTAGGTAGCGACAGCTCGAATATGACGGGGTCCCAGCAGCACCCTTTTCCCCCTCTGTTAGTCTTCATAAAGGAAAGCCATTGTTCTTGTTTTAGTAAAGAGAACCCGGGACGGTACGTTGACGGATGCTTTTTAATTATATACAGGCTTATTTGCTGAAAACGTTTTGCATCAATGCATCAGTGTTTGGACAGTCCCATGATGAAGCTTGTGTGTGGAGAGAAAAATTTAATTTAGCTCATCAAACTGTAAAGCTGAATGATAAAGCTGAATGATTAGGTATTATGTGCTTACCTTGTGGGATGCAGTTTGCTTTCTAAGTTTGCATCAGCATAAAGCTGGAATATCAAAAGATAAATTCAAACAACTGAGGATACAAATAATTTACACAAAGTTTATAATTTAGATTCATTTTGATCTGTATTCAGCTGGTTGGCAGTCCTCCTCAGCGTGCAGAGGAGCCAGTGGTCCTTGAATTTGTCTCAACACTGATGCAGATAACATGACTTGATTATATAGAGATGAAAGCTTTTGACTTGATTAGACATTAGTCATTTATTGTGATGTTTAGTAATTTCATATAATCTTATTTACACACACTATTCTAATTAGGGATGCACCGATACCGGTTTTTCATTATCAAGTACGAGTACCGATATTTTGCTGTCGGTATTCGCCGATACTGAGTACCGATACCGGTGCTTCCACTGGTATCGAGCCAGCTTCTCGGGCAATCGGGCAGCGGGTAATGACATGCCTCCCGGCTTCCTGATTTCCTGGGAAACCAGCTCTATATATGGCCTGCTCGATACTGCTTGGCCAGGAAACCGGCTTCCCAGCCAATCAGCATGGAGCTGACTTCCCAGCCAATTAGGGAGGCGGGTCATTAGTCAGCGCCCGTCTTCCTGATTGCCCGGGAAGCGGGTCATTACTTGCCGCCTAGCTTCCTGATTGCCCAGGAAGCTGGCTCCATGTTCCCCTACGGCACTGCAGGGGGTTTTATGCAGAGATGGGCTTTATGATTGTCTTGCAATCTCTAGTCAAAATGTCAGACTACAGCAAGGGTGGGCAACTCTGGGCCTCTAGTTGCGCTTTAACCACAAATCCCAGCATGTCTCGGGGAGTCATTATTGTAACTGTCAGTCTTGCAATGCTTCATGGGACGTGGATGGCCAGAATTGCCCACCCCTGGACTAGAGGAAGCCCAGTAGCAGATATGGAAAGCTCCTTTTTAAAGCCTTGTGTACATGTTTTGGATTGATGTAAACATAGGGGACACCCAAGACCTGTTAGTTTCTACCTGCATGTAAAGCTGTTTTGTAAAGGTGACCATACACCTGCCGATTATCGTACGATAATCGCCTGAAATCCCGCGATCGTATGGAAGGCGTGCGATCGTTTCTACTGTATGGCCGCACGTCTTTTGTCTTATGAGCACACTTGAAAACCCACCGAGAATCGTACGATTGTCGGCGGGTTTGTGGCATGCCCTTAAGACAAATGCCGCACAGGCCGGTGTGCGCAAGCGCACCTTGCCCGTTCAGCATTGCAGTCATCGGAAGCCCGCCCCTCAGCGTTGCGGGCTTGCGATGATCGCAAGTACCATCTGCCTGTCAAATATGGGCAGATCGTACGTTTTTTTTAAACATTACCTTACAACCATCGCAAGACAAGAGTTGTAAGGTGTATGGCCAGCTTTAGGATAGGGTTCATGGAATACTTTGAGCAGTCAGGCTGCAGTGTATACAGGTGCTTCTCCTGGCAGCCAAAAGTAGGGCAGCACATTAAAAAAAAAAAGTATTTTGTGCTGCAATGGACTGTTAAATGCTCATGTACATCTGATGCTTTGCCTGTAGGGTTCAGTGAACGTGTTAAGCTGCATTAGTGTGGTCTGCTTGAGCTGTGCTAGTCACACCCTCAGAAACCATAACGCAAGTCTTTTCATCGTCTGTTTAGTGTTCTGGGTGCGATTTTATGTAGTCACACCTACCATTAGACAAGACAGTTGATTTGTGTTGGCACTCATTAACAGTTTGCTGACTGACTTCTACTTATAGGGGTGGTCTATCGAAGGGTATCCTGTGCCAGTGAATATTGACACCCCGTAGCTTGTAGTCAGTTGCTGTAATAGTGGACAAATGCAGCAGGCCTGTGGGTGGTGTAGGGTGGATGCTCATGAGACCTATTCTACAAAGATTACCACTGTAGAGTATAGTCTAGGCCAGAGGCGCCCACTATTTTTCGTCTGGAGATCTACTTTTCAAATGACGAGCTCATTAAGATCTAGCAACGAAAAAACACCTGCATTCAGGGGCGGGAGGGGGCGTGGCGGTGCATTGAAATCAATGGCACCGCAGCCAGGCTCCGCAGGCAGGCCCCTCGCCCACAGTGCGATCTGAGGATCCACTCCAGCTCTTGTAAGGTAGAGAGACTGGGTGGATCTTAAAAAAAAAGTATTTTTTGGAGTGTGTTAGATTGTGTGAGTGTGTCTGTGGTTGTGTGTGTCAGTGTTGAGGGCCCGTTCACACTAATACAGTACGTTAATCACACAGTCCCATGCGATTAGCACACTTTATACCATGCAGTCGCACCTACCGTGCATTCTGGTGCCGGAGATGTGTTGCGTTGCCATTCATTTGAATGGTACCCCAAATGCACCTCCCGCCCACAGTTCCATCGCCCGCACCAGAACGCACGGTAGCGCAATGCCGTGCAATCCAGGGTGGCGCGACTTCATGACCACGTACAAATGTGGGTCCTGAGGTTACACTGGTTGAGAACCACTGCTTTACAATATTCCCCTTCACTCCTCCATACTACTCACTACTCCAGCCGTTACATCAAAGCGTATGCAGGGAAGTAAAAGGAGGGCGGAGGAGCTGGGCCAACACAAAGAGTAACTAGACACTCCCAGAGAGAGAGAGTGGACTATGATATGCAAGGAGCGAGGGGGCTTTGTGGGGGGAATTGACTTTTTCTGGAGTAGTCATTTTCTAGCAAGTTCAAAGGCCCATTTCTGAAAAGGAAAAAGCTGCGAGTAAGCATGTACAGTACTTCTTACCTGCAATTGGTTAAGCTGGTGACAGCGTCTCTTTAATGATAGCTGTGTGAACGTGTCCTGACTAGGGTGAGAAATATCAAAGGCACTTTCTAACTTCTGTATACTCATTAACACACTAAATATGCTGCGTAGGAATGTTGGGTCCATTGGCACTGGTCTCTTGCTTCTCCGCATCTTCTGAAGTGGAGCACTGCAATATCGAAAAAAAACCCCAAATATCTAATAGATACTAATAGATAATATCTAATGTGTCATTTTTTACAATGTATTGTAATTTCTTTTAATACTGTAATTGTATCTGACAAACGGTTGAAGATTGTCCCCTTCAAATTGCAGTGCCGTCTTTAGGCTGAAGCAATATTTTCTCAGTGAAGCTTTCAGCCTGCCTGTGATCACTATGTCATAGCCGAAATACGGATGGCCTTATCGGAACCCACTCTGGTCCCTAATTGTCAGTAGGGACTGGAGCTGATGGCTTGGATTGCGAGTCATGGGCCAAATCAGCTGGTGGCTCTCAGAGAAAACGTTTAATAATATATCCTCAGCATGGGGTATCAAGCTTTGGAACGTTCATACATAGATTGCAGATTAGATGAGATTAAAAGGGATGGTTTTAGGAAAAAGAGTAGAGAAGGGAGCAGTAAGAATGAAGGCCATTGGTGGTCTCCATCTTTAGCCTTTGGTTGGAAGATGAATGCTTGAGGGAGAGAGGTTAGAATGTCTATGAAAAGGGGGGGTATCCATTTGGCCTCCAACCACCAAGTCTCCCAAGAGCCCATTGAGAGATGCCAAACCTTAGATTTGGACTACTCTTTCCAGGTGCAGTATGTTCTAAATCATACTTTCACATGTTTATACATGCACCAGGCAAGCCACAGATAAGTGCCGTCTCAAACTCAGCCCATACACTGAAGATGACCTTCATCCTCCATGGCTGGATCTGGAGCATACATACCATTTCAAAGCTCAGCTGTAGACTCAAACAATGCCGGAGTCTGAGGTCTGTGCTTTCAACACGTTTTAGGATGACAGGAGCTGGAGGGCTATGACTTTTTTTGTACACGATCCTTAGAGGACCAAAGTGGTCTTTACTCATGAGACCTGAAGGCGTTATAAGCCCTTTTTCTCCGGTTCCTTATTCTTCAACATATGTGTGTGGTTTTCCTTTTCTGTGACTGAGCTGTGCACCTCTCCCATCTGCTGCACAATGTGGTTCCTCGCCTTGACACTGGCTGGGAGGAAATTGCTGTAGTTGCATGTTTCACATTACTTATTTATGGGGAACCAAGAGTTTCCGCAGCTCGCTGAGATAATAGTTGATTGGAGTACACTGTGTGATATCCATCCAGTGTAATGAAGTAGTTGTAGATAATTCAGGGAGAAATGGGGGTGGGGAGACAAATTGGGGGGGAATTTATCAAAGCAATTGCAACAGCTTTAGCCTCTTAGATCCTTTTTTTTTTTTTTAATGTGCAAATCTGTCTTTTTAACATGTTCCCCTGTTATGATCTGAGCTTGTACTACTTTTTCAATTGCATGTTTTTTTGCACGTGTTTTCATCTACACTTGCTCCAGTTTCAGACAGCCGCACAACATCACCTAAGAAAACAATCGCAACTTAAGAAGTCCCCATGACCACTTCTTCAAGAAGCGATAGTTAGGCTTTGTGCCTGGAGTTGAGTCTTCTTTCCTGGAGTCTATTAAACCTAATTTATGAACAACATTACACTAGCATTATAAATCTGGTGCAAAGCGCATCAAATATATTCAGTGCAATTTAATACACACGCAATTGCTATGATAAATTCCCCCCATATATTGATCATGTTGCTTGAAAAATATAAGCAAGTATTTTAGATCTATAATGGTTTTAGTTGTTATGGATCCACCTAACCAAGTGGCAGAGCTACTAATACAACCGCTCAGTGTCTGCAGCCCCCCTCTGCCAATCCCTGCTTCCCTGAATCCCAAGGCTCATCTCTTCAGGGAAGCCTATTCCGCCTCAACCTATCCACTGAACTATCACTTTCTCATACAATTCATCCCCACACTGCTACCACCTCATGTTTCACTTGCCCCTCCCTTTTAGATTGTCAGCTCTCATGGGCAGGTCCCCACTTACCATTTTGTCTTGACTTGTATTGTAACTGTAATGTCTTCCTTATATTGTACAGCGCTGTGCAAACTGTTGGCGCTATAGAAATCCTGTATAATTAATAGGGATGCACCGATACCACTTTTTTAAGGCCGCGTACGAGTACCGATACTTTATTCCAAGTACTTGCATCCATAATAATTAATAATAAAGATCCTTCCCGATTGAGGTCAACGTTCCATGCAAGAGAAGAGCTTTACTACTTCTACTGCAGAAGGATGCAGGAACATGGCAGCCGCTACTTGTTTCCTGGATAGGTCAGTTCCATGTTTCAGAGATTTTGCTTCTCTGTATGCGGCATTTTCAGTATCTTCTGTTCTTTTAATCTCTGGAAACTATAAACGTTTTTTAGGTATAGTATTGTGATTCATATTTCTGGCCCATTTCTCCAGGTTTCCTGGAACTGACTCCTGGTTTGTGAGTAATGCTGTAACCTGGCTAATCAGTGCCAATAATGGATGATTGGTTTTGGCATACTTGCAGAGGACGTGCGTGACAGAACAAAGCTGTCTCTTTGTTGTGTAAATGTGAGTTGTTGCCTCAATTATAGTGTTTGGGAAACATAAAGAAAACCTGACATTTCAGTTAGCCTGCGATTCTAAAGACCCGTCATATTCTATCCTGTTATGTCATCAGCATTGTCATAGGAACACATAAAAGAGTTGATTTTGGTAATGCAATGAAAGGTTACCTGAAAAAGTCCCTTTTATGTAGTGAGTGCTGCCTTCCATTTGCCCATCACTTTCACCAACTTCCTGGGTTCCCAGTGTGCTTTGCGTCTCTTTCCCTGCTGCTGGATGTGACGCAATCTCCATTTCTCAAGTCTCCATATCCCATCATGCATTGCTTCCAGCAAGCAATGATGATGATGCATTGTTCAGATGTTGAGTTGTCATTAGTTAGCCAATATTATTTATTAACCTTTTGTTAAGACTAATAGACGCGACCAATTATTTGTGGCGCTGTCAATCTTCACACGTTCTTTGAGTACGATATCCAGCAGAAGGAGATTCCTCTCTTCGCATTTTTTTAGGGCTTGTTCACCCCAAAGCCGGACCAGATCAGCATGAGTTTCTGCATGAGCAGTGCAGTGTGTTTTGACGCGTTCCAGTCTGTTTTTGTGTGTGCCTATAATGGGCTTTCAGTGCGTTCCAGGGTGTTTTCATGTGTTTTTGATGCATTTGCATGCATTTTGGTGCGTTCAAGAGCAGAAAAATTGTGCATGCTGAAGTTTTTCCACATGCACTGTCTGAACTGAACACTGTGGTGTGAACTAGAGCCCAAAATAGCATAAGATGCTTTTTTGATGCGTTCTGTATCTGCTCTGCACTTGGTGTGAACTAACCCTTAGGCTGGGTTCACACCTAGACGTATCGAATATGCACGTTTGTTGCGCGTTTCGAGACGCACGTTTTTATCGCGATTCGCGGTAAAAAAACCGCCTGACAAACGCGCGTTTCCGAGGGCTACTTGGCTGTATCCCAATGGAAACACGTAACAAAAACGCCCCAAAGAAGCTCCTGTAATTCTTTGGGCATAGGGCGTATTGTAGCGCGTTCATACGGCCTGTAATATGCCCAGGTGTGAACCATACCCATAGGAAATAATGGGATTTCGGTGTTTAAGCGTTTTGCAGAGCGTTCAAACGTGCTACACAACGCCCAGGTCTGAACCAGGCCTTAGTGTGGTTGGAGGAATCAAGTGGTTTTCTCTCGCTCAGCCACCAGGTTGAATGAGAAAAAAAGTAAATGTGTACGGACAGCTTGAGACTGGGAGAGAGAGGGGTAGAGGCAGGGGGCTATCAGATGTGCTAATAAGGATCCTGCTAACGGCAGGAAGGAGCAGAGAAAGGAACACATGAGTCTGCTGTTGTTCTTCTCTGTCCAGTTCACGGTCTGGGGGCAAGAAAGTGACTGAAGTGTAAAGTTTAACTGCTGTACAAAGAGGTCTGGTCACTGTGTTGGCTCTGCTGTCTGGCAGGACTGTGTAAATCTGAGGTTTAGGTGGCCATATCTCCTAATAGCTACTGAGTGTGTATCTCAGCTGTGACTGTTTGCTGGGAGCTCATCCTTAAATCATGACTATTTATTACCGGTATTTATATGGTGCCAACAATCTATGCAGTACTTTACATAGTGTACATGTCACGCCCTGCCCTCAAGAAGCTTGCAATCTAAGATCCCTATCTCACTTGCATGCATACACATGCCATGGCCAGTTTAGACAAGAGCCAATTATCCTTCCAGCAGCTTTTAGAGTGTCGGAGGAAACCCACGCAGGCATCGGGGAAAACTTCTACAATGAGCTTTGCCAGCTAGTACAGACTTGGTATTCACTAAGGGTTAAAGGTTTTAGAACACCTCCATTTTTCCCATTTTTTTAATTGAAATTTACGCAGTTTAATGTCTGTGCGGCGGATCGCATTGCGGCCAGAGGGCGTGGCTACGGCACCATTCATGTTTTGGGTCATCATCTTGCTGTAGAATGACCAACTAGGTGGCATGGCAACATGGCACTGTTCTTGGCAGATGCAATGTAATCTCTCGTATTTGGCAGTTCTCCAAATAATTGTAGAGTACAACGGTCCCGGCAGCTCAAATGGTTTTCAATCATCGCTGTTTTCTGAACAGATTCTACAACTCCAAATTCAACAGCAGGATGTTGTATAAGAGAGGAGCCGCTGATGATTTCAGAAGACCAGCACCATCTTTGTTAGGCGTCATTCATTGTTGCCATTTTCTTGTGTACTAAGATTCTGGCTCAGTCGTGTAAATCTGTTTGAGGAGCGGCAGGGGCTGATATGTGCACACAGCCAAGATTATCTCGGGTGTGTGTATAAAAAAAAATTAAATCAAATGTATATATATATTACCGCAAGCGAGCGGAATCTGTGCAGCAAACTATATGTGAATAGAGCCTAAAAGGAATAGAGGAAATTTGTATTTTTGGCATGTGACATTGGATAGTGTGCTGCTGTTGTGACATTGTATATTGTGTTATTTCCTCTTGAAAGAAAAGTAAATAGTTTTTAGGAATATTTATAAGTTTTTATACCTTTTTGTTATTGCCCCTGCCTGCGTTTTACAAAACCTTCTTGCATCATAAATAAATAAAATGTTCAGAAAACACTACGGGGGTCTATTTATAAATGTTCTCACACAACTTGCACCAGTATTTCTACATTTTGTTTCCCCCAGCTGACCTGTTACAGAAATGTGTCAGTCTTGGGTAAGAGTTGTGTCCAGACATTAATATATGGCCCCTGTTCTTCAGATGAACTTACTCAGGAAACCTGACCTTTGTTGCCTGTGTAGGTGTTTTTTTTCTCATCACTGCTAGTCTCCCGATGTAATGCTTGTGTAGACGTGGAATTGTAGGTTTAGCTTTATCTACAAAGCTTTTCTGTGTTGAAATGTTCCCTTTATATTGACATGTTATTTTTCTCCTCTCCAGTATCCATTCGTTTATGGGCTGCTGCTCGCTGCCAGCTGGTGTTCCTTGGTGTGCCTTAGTCGTGTTTATATGGGAATGCATTCCATTTTGGTAAGCCCAAATCCTTTGACTTTCACTTCACTACCAATCATATTGTTGTAATGCAGGTGTGGGCAAGCTCGGCACCTGCTTGAATGTCTTCACTACCCTGCCAACCTTACCACATTACCACCATCCAATATACTAAGGCCTCATTCACACGAGAAAAAGCCGGCACGTACAGCTCCGTGCTGCGTGCACGGCCGTATTGGGCGGCTCCCGGGAAGGACAGGTGCTGTGTGTGATTTAGTACGCAGCCCCTGTCCTCTGTGGGAGTACGCCGCCCTACGCTTTCCCGCCCTGCACGTCCTTACAGGTGCGGGTGTCTGTGTCCGTACACTGATGGGATGGATCCTGTCTGCGTCCGAGCCGGGACACCCGTACGGACCTGCACTTGGGGTGAGCGTAGGGTGGCGTACGGTCGCGTACTCCCATAGAGAAGGACAGGAGCTGTGTACTAATCACACGCAGCACCTGTCCTTCCTGGGAGCTGCCCGATATGGCCGTGCACGCAGCATGGATCTTTTAGGGCGCGGCTTTTTCTCTCTTGGGATGACATCCTCTCACTGTCATCCCAAGAAATGATCAGGCTTTGTATAGTCATCCTAATACAGGACCCATAGTAATGGGAAAAGGGAGGGGGGTTATGATTTCTTATGCTATGCTCACAGCATCCATTCACTTTTATTTATTTTTCGGACTTCTAGGTACTATGGGCCTGCAGTCAAATCTAATGCAAATTAGTGCAGTAACCCATATCCTTGTATTAGCAATCTGACCACATTGATCTCACAGCTGTGATCTGATTGGTTGCTTGGTAGTGCTCAGGTCCAGGCATCAAGGCCCAATAGCAGTGCTTGTTTCACTGCTTGCATAGTTCTGCTATGTTGTCCTAGATTGTTCACTTCTCCTGCCTTCTCCAAACTCTTTACCCTTCTGTGAATAGACCTGTTAGTGATTGTGTTATTAGCACATACCTTAATAATTCGGTGTCTATTTTTATCTGCCTAAAGTTTTGATTTACTGTTCAGCAATGTTTAATGCCAAAGTTATACTTTTTTATGTTTTCGCAGGATGTCGTCGCTGGTGTCCTTTATGCAATTATCATTTTAATAGTCTTCCTACCTGCTCTGGACCTTATTGATAATTTCAACCTTACTTATAAATATTCCCCCTTCATCATCATCAGCCTGCACCTGGCTCTGGGCATTTTCTCCTTTACACTTGACACGTGGAGCACCTCCCGAGGAGACACGGCGCAGGTTCTCGGCAGCGGAGCTGGTGTCGCTTGCGGATCTTACGTCCGTTACATGCTGGGCCTCATGGCAGAACCTTTGCCTACTGCGTTGCCTTTTACTATTCCACCTATCACTGTGAGCCTGCTTGGCAAGGCCTTGTTACGGGTCTTTGTTGGATTAATCGTCCTGTTACCGATCCGGTCGGTCATGAAGATGGTCACCATCCCATTGGCTTGCAAAGTCTTTGGTATTCCTTGTGATGATATCCGAAAGGCGAGGCAACGAATGGAGGTGGAGCTCCCGTACAGATACCTTACTTATGGGACGGTTGGATTTGCAGTCATGTTCTTTGTCCCTTACATGTTTACGTGTTTGGGGCTTTAACAATGGCAGATTTCCTTCTAGCACAAATGGCATAAATGAAACCCTTTAAAGAAAGGATTAAGTTGCTCTGAGACGACCCGTTTCTCCCCTAATGACTTCTTTCTTTATTGGGGTGAAAACACAAAAGCTTGTAATAATCCTAACCCATGTCTCCGATCCATCACTGGGCAGGTATCGATATAATTGGGCCAAGCAGAGCTGGCAAATGGTCCATTCATTTTCATTCTAGTTGCAGCTAAGGAGAAGCTTCATGTATACTTGTATTTTTTTTAAAAAGTTTTTAACTTTTAAGACCATTTTTTTTTTTCCCTATTCAGGTACTGTATTAAACTGCTTGATAATTGTGCCTTTCTTTTGCTAAAATCACAAGCGCCATGTATACTGTGATGTAAAGATAAGCATCCAGAACGTAGTGTGATCTAGAATACTATTTTTGCACGCCGACAGCAGTGGCAGTTGTTTAATTGTTGTGTTATCATTTGAAAATGTCTCTCTTTTTAATCTTGAGAGAGATAATATTCATTTTTCCATGTTTTATTGTACTAGGGAATATGCTAATATTTGTGTTTTTAACATTGTTGACCACTAAGGCCTCATTCACACAAGAAACGGCCGGCACATACAGCTCCGTGCTGCGTGCACGGCCGTATTGGGCGGCTCCCAGGAAGGACGGGTGCTTCGTGTGATTAGTACGCAGCCCCTGTCCTCTGTGGGAGTACGCGGCCATACACCGCCCTACGCTTTCCCGCCCTGCACGTCCTTGTGGGTGTCTGTGCCCGTACAATGATGGGATGGATCCTGTCTGCGTCCGAGCCGGGACACCCGTACGGACCTGCACTATCGGAGTACGTGGTCGTACACCGTCCTAAGGCTCACCCCAAGTGCAGGTCCATATGGGTGCGGGTGTCCCGGCCTCGTACTCCCATAGAGGAGGACGGGCTGCGTGCTAATCACACGCAGCACCTGTTCTTTCCGGGAGCTGCCCGATACGGCTGTGCACGGAGCTGTACGTGGCGGCATTTTCTCGTGTGAATGAGGCCTAAATATAAAGTGTATCTAAAACCTAAACCTTTTTGTCTCGCGTTGGCTAGAATAAGCAAGGGTGTCCCTGCTGAGGAGGTTCACCCTCTTTATTTGTCCTGATGACCGTTGTTACTGGCGGCAATTGTCCAAAAGAGAATTTCCATTACTTTGGGAAGAGATCCTCTTCCTTCCTTTTGTGTCTTGAGTCAGGACGTGAAGGGTAATCTCCCCAATAGGGCGCACAAAAATATAAACTTGAGTTGTTTTAAGCATTCCCTAACCAAAAATAGTTTTCATTACAGATGTACCGTGTTTGATTCGGTAATGTATGCAAAACATTCTTTTCTTTTCTAGCCACTTTCTTAAGTCCACTCACAGCTAATTTTTTTAATTTGGGTGTTTAACGACAATCTCAAATTTTTTATTCCTTGCCTGTTGCCTCATCTTTGGCTTTGTGGCTGCAGTCTCCATTTATTTTTATATTGTGGAGGGTACCAGCTGGTGTATTTTGACAACCTTCGTAATCCTTGCAAGACCAAGTGGTGATGGCATGGGTCAAGGACACTTGGAGGCATCGTTTTTCATCCGCACTAAACTACATTTGTTTTGAAGTGTGTTTTTGTTTTAGTAAATATTTCTTCTCTTGTTCTAAAACTAAAGGTGCTGCTAAAGAGCAGGTACAACAGAGATTACTTACCCTTTGCCATGGAGGCCTTGACTTGGGGGGGCCCAGTCTGTCTATCAAAGCACTCTTAATGGGATACCAGGAGGTGGGTGGAACTTGTGCCCCCAGTTTAGGCCTCTATAGCAAAGTGCAAGTAATCTCAGATTGGGCACAGAGACTCCTTTCTGGCCAAGACATGCAATAAGAGGAAGCTCTTTTAGTTTCTGATTGAGTGAAGTGAAAGTCAGTTTTAAGGTACCCATAGACGTGTGATGACGAGGAGTTTTTTTGCCATAAGACAATAATATCCTGTTCTTAGTAGCTAACCAGCCCTCTCTGTAGGCACCTGTCAGGAAAATGTTCTGATGATGTACCATTTGTTAATTGGCGTCTGCCTTTTCTTCTCAGCCCCCTTCAGCTCCCCCTACAATCCCCTTCCCCCCTCTTGTCCATTTAAACCGTTCAAGCTTATGGGGTACTCTGCAATACCTTGCAGACAGCTTGCCTTGTGGGATTGTGTCGGCAAAACCAGCATCCTTTTTAAGTCTAGGCTAGACTATAAAAACAAACAAAATGGTGGGAAAGCTGGCAGGTTCTGCCTGAGGACCCCCCTTCCACACACAATTGCACTGTGCCCATTACACTGCAGACCTAACCAAAATTAAGTATTCACATGGGTGCTGGAATGACCTGCGGATGGCACCGCACAAATCCAAATGTAGAGCAGGTAGTCACCCGCACACCAAGGTCCAATATATTGATATGTCTTTATTTGACATCATATATACATGGTATCACATGTGAAAGCAACGTTTTGGAACCTACAGTAGTCCCTTCATCAGGCAAAACATTGCCACTATGTTTTGCCTGATGAAGGGATCACTGTAGGTTCTGAAAGTTGCTTTCACATGTGATGCCATGTATATCTGATATCAAATACAGACATATCAATATATTGGACCTTGGTGTGCGGGTGACTACTTTTCTACCCCTTAAACACACTTCCTTCAGTGCAATACTGTGAGCTTCTATAACCAAACCAAGAGAGGGGTTCGCACTGGAGGGGTTGTGGCAAACCTGATTTCTAGACTAGCAGTTGGTATTTGACCTATTGAGCCCTCTAGGCTTAAGTGTTCAAAGACTTACAGAAAGTTTTTTATAGTAGGGAACACACAAGCATTTCTTCATGCATACTTCTGTGTGCCCAGGCCATGCACATTAAACAAGCCTTTATTCACCTCCTGTAGCAATACGCATCGTGGAGAAATCCATCTTCGAAGTTCATCATAGAGGTGCTGAAATCACAGCTCGTTCCCCCTTTTATATTCTATGGCGGCAAGATCTTGCCTTCTAATGTAAGCCGCTCGAAACCAACCAAAACTGACTTTACATCCTGTGTGATCTTTGAGGAGGAAGTACGTCACAGGACAGAGTGATCAGGGATGGCTTGTTTTTAAGCTCTTTTACTGCTTGTTAATAATATCTAAAACATGTCCATAGTCAGTACACAGGTGCACTTTATAACACAGCTTGCAATGTACCATTATGCCTTATGGTTATCTTTTAAAGAGTAAGTGCACTTTAAAACACTTATCTTTTCAGCCACATAAAGCTGACGTCACTGCTCCCTCCCTGTGCACAGATGCATGCTTACCAAGTTCTGACGGACCTGGCCTCAGGTATTGACGTTCTGCGGAGAAGATATTTCCCCTGGCCACACATGTGTAGTAAATCTCCATTGACTTCTATGGGGCTCGTCTCCCAGCTGAAGGTAGATGAACCCCATAGCAGTCAGTGGGAATTTACTGTGGGCAGCAGGAGGAGACATTACCACAGGATGTCAACCAACACCGGAGTATGCATCTGTGCACATGGAGCAGGACGGTCAGCTTAAAGGGGCTTTAAAGTGTACTTCTCCTTTAAGTTTACATGAATAAAATAAAGTGGTACTAAAAAAAAAAAAAAATTCAGTCAAGCCAATGCACATTGAAGAGCAAGAGATTCCGCACTGTATGGAGCACATTATAGACATCCTTATTTAAACTAGCTCTTAAAGTTATTGGGAGCAACATAATTACGGTACACAAGTGGGGTAAAAACAAACAACTTTTAAACAGTTTGCTTTAAGTGGACCTGTCACCTTCATACAGTTGAGGTAACCACACTGTGAGCTCGTTCGGCTGACAAGAATGCAGTCTTCATTGTTCCCTTTTCAGGACTTCCATGAAATTTTGCTTTGGCGCCTCCATAGCCAACCACGGTTACCACACCCACGCTGATAACCTTTTCATGTACGGCATGGTCAGTGAATGTCCTCTTTTTTTCCTATAGAAAAGGGAATGACGGAACTTTGTAAAATTCCAGCATTCTTAAAGTCCTTAGATTGATGCATAGGATGGAGCTCAAGTAGAGAAATCCAAACAGCTCTTGAAAGATGTTTGTACTTTATTATGTAAATGTTTTCTATAGTTCTTCATGCAGTCTATGAGCGCAGCAGGTTTGCAAGTGTCCAGAGTTGGCTATGAGCCACCGGAATTGAGCAGAATGGCCAGCTTTATGCAGGATTAGTTCAGGCACATCTACGGTTGGCAGTACACTGCAAACAAGGGCCAGTCCCTATTATGGATAGAAATGTTTCGTATGAAGATGCATAAGGATAGGACTACACAAGCGATTATATCTCTTTGCGACTGAGAGCTTGAAAGTTGAACTCCAGGTTTACCATGTCCTGCATATATACCTTGGTTGAGCTTGGCCCAGTGTACGTATGCATATGTCATACCTGACAGTCCGCTGGGGATCCTGTAAAGCACTGTAGAAGCCGGAGCTACTACAGTACCAACAGTGATCTCTCGGGTCCTGTATGGCACTGTGCTGACCAGCTACCCCCTTGCTTGACAGAGCACCATTCAGATAAGGCCTTGTATTCATTCATAAAAATACTAGGTGTTGTCTGAATTGCCACTGTGCCGAGCGAGTGACCCACTGTGTTTTCAGAGCCGAGGGGAAACCACTCAGCACAGCGCCATACAGGACCTGGAGTATTGCTTTAAAGCACTGTAGTAGCTCCGGCTGTATCAGTTGCGTAGCCCTGTGCTGTACAGGATCCGTGTACGTGGGCCGCATAGATATGACATGCATTTGGCCAAGCTAGACCAATGTAAATATGCATAAAAAGTCATATTGAACCTTAGTAGTAACCTCATTTGCAATACAATGGAATCCATGCACTGCTAATGAGGTGGGCACAGATACTCATATCACGATTGACTCAGTTGTGCCACCCCGTACCCTTAGTCATACAAATTTGCTTCTTAAAGAGCCCATATTCTTCCAGTACACAGCTCCTATTATGATGGTGCACAGCCAGTACGTCATATCAGACCCTGGTTTGTGTTATGGCAAGACTTCCATTCCAGGTGGTTTCCAGTTGGACTGCATTTTTATCAGATATACTTTGGCTCACAGTGGGTGCCCACAACTGTGTACATGTGTATGGCACACTTTTTCTTTTGTGTTTTACATTAAGAATGTTTTTTCCAGAGCATTTGATTGTTAAACTGTTATTATAATTGCATGGTCTCTGCAGTAAAATATGAATTCCGCATCTTCGTGCTTTGTTCAAAAACATGACTTGACCACTACAGCACTTATTAGATGGCATTTACCGCGATGTGCAGTTGCTTATTTCAGCCGGTCACATGTCAGCTCGCCTCTTTCTTTATAAATGGAGTTTTCTATCTGCTTTTTTCTATCTCCTGTGTTATAACTAGGACTCTCCCTCCAACTGCCCATTCCTAGATGGGAACACCAGTGATATATGTTCCCACTTGTTTGCTCTTCTTGCAGAGTCATTCTTTTATAAAATGGCATATTAAGCTGGTCATACACTAATATTTTTCTTGCTTCAACCTGCAGGCTGAGCAAAAAATATAGCCGATTCTTCCATCAACGTTTACGAAGGTAGATGGAGGAATCAATCCTCCCACTGTTTTCATTGTAGTCCGACAGCGGCCGCTATCAGAATACCCAAATGGAGCCAGCAGCAGATTGGCTGCCCGCTCTGAGCGTTCAAAGATTTTCTGACCTGCTCCTTGGATCAGCTGATTGAGGAATGCCGTCCGAAAGGGTGCCAACAGCGGCACCCACTGTGTGACTTTCGGCCAGGTTATCAAGAACCATCCAAAATTTGCATAGTGTATGGCCAGGTTAAGTCATCATTCAGAATGCAGCACCAGATTTCACCAGCAAGCTATTTGTAATCTGAAATTGCATTTCCCTATCAGGTTCTGCAGAATGAAGGGGGGGGGACTCTGTTACTATATGGAGGGGGGTGAAATGCAGATAGATTTCCATTTAGATTTAATTCCCTTTTATTGAATTTCTGTGTTTTGCAGCACCCGGTACAGAACTATTCATCAGCTTAATCTCTCTCATGTCCATGTGATGTTCTAATGAGTGTGTATAGAAGTACATTTGTTCATAAGAAGGGTACCCATGACTTGTATGTGCTGAGAATGTAAACCTAACCTTGCTCACATGGTTTTCTAAAGAGCATTTCTACCATTGTGCATTTCAACTCGGCTGCCAAAGCAGTTAGCAATATTTTCATTGAAGACGTCCTTCCCAAAGAAGAACCTATTTATTCTTCTATATGAAATCTTTATTTACAAAATGTTCATAGAATGCTAATTGTCGAACATGTTCCATTCCTCATGAATATTTGTCTGGATGTTTCACTCTGTCATCGAGGAAAAGCCTTTTAAGATGCAAAATGCTTTTATTGTAAAATATAATAATATATTAATGTACGATTTATAATAAATGCACTGACCTGCCGCTGGGCAGAAATCTATATATATATGGCTTGTGAGATCGTAGTGTAAAGAGAAATCTTACCATGGTGCAGGGCATTAAAGCAATTGCTAGATATTAGTAGAGATTAAGTGCGCTCTGACTTTTTATTTTCATACTTTGCGCTGTAATAGTCCGCATTCTATTTATTTCACATACAATGTGTGTGGATTGGTGGTAGGGGTTTATTTTTTCTTTTGCCGCTGTCTGTGATACTATTTGAGTTAATGATGATGAACTTTAGCAGCAGTGGAGTTGTTCCCCGTCTGGATCGAACAGTGAATGAGCAGAAAGAGAGGCTTCTCTGTTACTTATGAAAAGGGTCCAACCTAAAATGTATTGTAGTAAACCACTTTAAAAGGTTTTGTTTTTTTATTATCCCCTATTTGAGGCATGGATTGAACCACAACAGGCCTTATTCACAATCAGAGTCTTGAGTAAAGAGATTTCTCCAATGTATGTCACAGTTGTGACCGACAAGGCTCTGCCTGCAGGTAAACTGTTCCGGTATCCATTTCTAGTAGGGATGCACTGATACCGGTTTTTCGGTATAGAGTATCAGTACCGATATTTGTTTTTTCCCGGTACTTGCTAATACCGGAAGTCCCATTAAGGAAGCCAGGCGTCGTGTAATGACTTGCCAACCGGCTTCCCGATTAGCAGGGAAGCCGTCTCCATGCTTCTTGTCACTAGGTGACGAGAAAGCATGGAGCTGGCTTTCTGGCCAATCAGGAATTACACGGCGCCTGGCTTCCTGATTGGCCGGGAAGCTGGCTCCATGCTCCCTCGTCATGAGGTGACGAGGGAGCATGAAGCTGGCTTTCCAGACAATCAGAAAGCTGGGCGTCGCGTCATTACACGCTGCCCCGCTTTCTGATTGGCCAGGAAGCTGGTTGCATGCTCCCTCGTCACAACTGACGATGGAGCCGGCTTCCTGATACCAGAAGTATCGGGCTAGGCATCGGAGCATTTGGGACTTGCCCAAATACTCGGCATCGGCACCGATACTAGTATCGGTGCATCCTTAATTTCTAGAGTGCATTCTTCATTTAATACTCCAGCCCACTAGGAAGCAGTGACACTAATAATAAAGTATATATGTGGGGAAAAAATGTAATCTTTGCAAGTAATGCATATTTCCCCCACATTATGTCTCATTAAAAACCTTGAACAGGAAAGCACCTGATGATCCTTCTCAGGCATCCACCAAGCTTCTAACTTGCTCTAATGAGCTGACAACGCTGCCTCTGCTATTCTGAAATCTCATGCAGTGTTGCCAGCAGTGCTCTCCCTGCTCTGTCTATGCCCCTCTCCGAATGCAAACAGTGATTTCTTTGCCAGAAAAACAATGCTTATGCTGGACTCCAAAAGAACCTGTTCACATATTGCATGTAGGGAAAGGGCTCTTGGGCAATATAGTTCTGATGTAGGGCCCCCTGCTGATTCCTCCTCCTAGCAACTGTCCTTGCAGTGTTTTACAAGCTTAGTGATGACCTCCCAGGGAATTCTACATTAACAGTGTAAAAGTAATGCTGGAACATGCTCTGGATACATTGTGGTGACACCTGGACATGACCTTTTGAGGAGTCAGTGGTCCGTATTCAGTAGATATTTCAGGAATACACATAGAGGGGAATTCCAATCAGCTTCTCTCTTTCATTTTCAAATCTTAACTAAACAAACAAGATAGCTGATTGGTTGCCATGGGCAACTACTCCAGATTTTGTCTCCTCCAGTTTTGATAAATTCCCCACTATGAATGCAGGTCAGATGGAACCCTGGAAAGGTTGGGTCATGACCCTCCAGATACGTGTTTTGGGGTCAGCAACTGAAACTACTTTTAAAAGCCATTGGATCTGATAACATGACCATTAAACCAGCCTCTGTATTCTCATCAACAAAGGTTGTATTGAAACCGGTTGTCTGCACATTCCTATCTCTGTGCTAGATGATGGAAAATCTTCATTATGGTTCAAGATCTGATGAAAGCCTTGTGATTATTTGCTCAGGTTTGTTTTACTCCTGAGTTTGGTGGTGGTCATGAACTGTGGAAGAAATAGAATAAGTAGAGCATGCAAGAAGGAGAGCCATTATGTTTCATTGGACCTCACATCATGAATAAACCCCTTTTTAAGCTTTTACTGTTCCCAAGATCATCTCAAATTGAGCCTTTTCACACACACACACACACACACACACACACACACACACACACCTACCTTATGGTGTATAAAGTGCCTCTGCCATTTATTTATTTTTTAACCCAAAATGAAAGGTATACCTGCAAAGACCAGGGATAATACCCCTCCCCATCACGGAAGTATCTGTTTCTCAGTGGACTTCAGAAGATTTTTCATTAACAGGGTTGGCAGAAGAAGTTACATCAGGATATCAACTGAGTTGCTTTTAAAACTCATCACTAGATTATAAGTGACGTGCCAGACCCCACATTGGACTTCAAATTGCTAAGAGAACTTAAAGTATAATTAAAGCCTCTGGTTTTTTTTGCATATAGCTAGAGAGCAGTAGATATATGCAAAACGTTTTTGAAAAAGCCGCTTTGAAAAGGGTTAGTACTTACCTGTGTCTTCCCCGCACGCTCCCGTCCAAAAATCTGAAAAATGCAAAGCATTTTGGGGCAGGCGCATGCGCAGTTTGGATTTTTGGGCCAGGAGACGCAAGGTAAGTATATGGACGGCGTGCACCCGCATGCAGACACCGTGGGACAGGAAGTGCCAGCAAGGAGTCAGCGCTGGATCGGAGACCCGCAGCGGCGCTGGAGGGACAGATGAAAAGGACGAGAAAGAAGATCGGATTAAGAGACATCATTTAAGGTAAGTGCTGACACTAACATTGGGGGGAGGGGGGAAAAAAACGTAACCTTTAATATTAAAGATTAAACATCACAGACTGCAGTTTTGATCTTCTGACATTCATCTACATCTCATTCCAATGGCTCCCTCATATTTTCCATATACAGCAATACCTCGGTTCATGAACAATTCGGTGCGGCAAAACTTTGTTTCCATTTGCGAACTCCATACCGGGTGACGAACAGGACCGCAGCCATCTTCCCCGCTCTGACATGTGGTCATGGCTTCCTCTAGTCGAGATCACAGTTTGATTCGGTTCGTGACCAGAATTGTGGAACGAATTAAGTTTGTAAACCGAGGTACCACTGTATTGATAGAATGCACTTCAGTGAGGGAGAACAGGAACTACAAAACTCTGGTTGTTTCCCAGACAAAAAGCATTGCCAGATCTCTATTACAGGGAATTGGAAATAAAACCTTGCTAGCAGCTTAGATCAAAGTGGAGAAACCTATTTAGAGTTCCACGTGCTGGCCATACACCAGTAGAATTTTTTTCATTTTCAGAATGTTTGTTCAATGTTTTAATAGTTAATGGGGTACAATGGACAATTTTAACCATGGTGATGAAAAAAGTGCTATAAACATGTATTTGGCACAGGAGAATAGGGTTAGGCCAGAGAGGGATTACTGACAGTTGGCCAGCTTGAACATATACTGCAATATATGTGAACCGAGGATCCCTGTTTCTATGCAATAAGTAAGGGTGTTGTCAGGATACCGTGCGTGGGTCTCCCCACACCGCATGCAGGTACCCACACGGGAGGACCAAATGCGTGACCACACCAGACAATGCCTATGAGCTTATGAACGTACAGTTTATTAGACACACCGAAATCATACACAAGTAACCCCACCAACACCCACAAGTAACTACAAACAAGTAATAATAGCTAACTAAATGCAAATATAATCACAGACAACAGGGCAAGTGAAACATACGGAGCAAGGCAACACAAGGGGAGCCACAGAGCAATGGTCAAGGTGCAAGGGGGCACCAGGATACAGGTGACAATACTGTGGCAAAATCCCCAATTCAGGGAGGGATTAAATACCCTCCCAGGTAACACCAGGTGGTGATTAATAGCAGAGCCACCTGCAGGTGAGCCCTGGAGCTGCAGGTCCTAGTTCCAGTGTCACAGCGCCACCTGGAGGTGCTCAAGTCCCAGACAGCCACTGACTGCCCAGAGACACCTGCAGGTGAGCACTGGAACTGCAGGATCTCTGCGGTGCCCCCTGGAGGTGTCCTGGTCCCTGACAGGTGTAAAGCAGTGTGCAGATAGCCTTTTCAAATTTGTCAGAGAGTATACTTATTGGTCATTTAAATGCAGATGATTTCAATAGTGACACACAGAAAGGTAATAATAAATACAAAAATTAAGTTGTTGCCCATACCCGGGCATATTCTACGTGCTGCACTAGAACTGTTGTGGACCAAATTCCAACCCCGTTGGCAGCGAATCCAGTGAGCTGGGAGATTCTGTAACCAGATTGTTTAAGGTTTCTTTACAAAGTCAAATATTTACCTGGGAGTGCGGCCCCAAGCTATTCACGGATGGATCTTTTATTGCACAAGCGTGGTAAATGAATAGTGGACGGGTAGATTGAGTTCATGCTAGTGTAAGTTTAATAGGCAATTTATGAGACATTAGCCACGGCAGCTGTGAATAATGGCATTTAATGCTTAGCTATTCCCAGAAGTTTGCACAGTCAATGACTTTTTCGCTTGAATTGTTCTATGTAACGGTAATACAAATTTAAAGGGGAAATCTTATACTCCCTTAACAAATACCGTAAATACATTTCTAAAAAAACGTCAGCGCTTTTAGTTTGCCAAGATAAATGAAGCAAATCACTTTTTAACGGTCTTTTGATAGCTATACTGGGATTACGGGGCATCTTGCCAGTTTGGATTTCCTTTATTTTCCTGATTAAATTGGGGGTGTCAGCCTATAGTTCCAGCAATCGTTGTCAGTATCTTTTAGGATGTGTGTGTGCTCCCTAAACTGGTCTAGAACTGTGTCGCTGGGAGGGCCAGGAAACATGTCAATATTAAGGGAAAACGGGGAATGCCATTTCCAGTGATAACCAGTTGTGAATCAGTGGGGTACATTTACGAAAGGACTAGAGGCTGTTCATTTAGCTAGTCAATGTTCACTTTAAAATATGTATGTGGGAGGTAAATAAAGAAAAGATACATTTATTTTTCTTTTTAGGACTTTGTGAACTCATTTATCTATAATCCAATCTTTGTCTTACAAATAAACATTTGAAGGAGAACTATGGGGTTAAGGCTTTTCCCCTCGGCCTTCCCCTCGGCTCCCCTCGTCACCCTAAGCTCAGTATACCACGAGCTGTAGCTCGTGGTATACTGAGACGCCGCAGCTGAAGCGGATCCCGACAATTATGTCTGGATGCGCCCAGCTGCGTGAGTGACAGCTGGCTCTGCCTATCTAGAGGCAGAGCCAGCTGTACCCGCCCCCTCCCTCGTCCGTTCCGCCAGTCAGCGCTGGCAGATAGGAGCAGGGAGGGGGGAATCCAGCCCCTCCCCTGTCACGGCAGAGAGCCGTGACAGGATCGAGAGGTGAGCGAACGCCGGTATGTGTTCGCTCACCTCCCGATCTACTGAGCCGACCTGTGACAGTCTCATTGTCACAGGTCGGCTAGAACTATGAGGTGAGTGAAAAGCACTCACCCCATAGTTCTCCTTTAAGAAACGCCAGAAGAATTATGGTTCAAATAAAGAGAGAGCACAGGAGATGCTGATTGCTTTGTGGCTCAGATTGTCTAACTGAAACATCAGACTTGGCCATCTGATAAGAAAGAAGTCACTGCTCTAATGACTCATGGAGTTCTGTAATCAATGGGCTTCTTTAAGCATATGGGAAAAACTGAAATAGCTGAATATATGTGAAAAGATCACCAGAGCCGTATCTGATGCCTCCAAAGAATTCAAAATATTAATATGCAATATTTCATACTAGCAAAAGTGTGCCCATTTGTTGAAAAGATAGTAAACTGCCTAAAAGCATTGGCGATGAATACATGTGTATGGTGGGGAGTGTAGAAGTGTGCATCAGATCATTGGCGTTGAGTATAGAAATGCGTATCGCATTAGTGGCAATAACTGTGACTGTACCTATCAGATTAGTGGGCGTGTGTAGAGTAATGCGCGTTGTATTAATGGCTATGAGTACAGGAGTGCTCATCAGATCAGTGGCAGTGAGTGTAGAAGTGCGTGCTGGATCAGGGGCGGCGGGTGCAGGGGTGTACATCCCATTAGAGGTAGTGAGTGTAGAAGTGTGCACTGGATCAGTGGCGGCAAGTGTAGAAGTGCGCACTGGATCAGTGGCAGCAAGTGCAGGGGTGTACATCCCATTGGAGACAGTGAGTGTAGAAGTGCGCACTGGATCAGTGGCAGCGAGTGTAGCAGTGTAATCCCATTAGAGACAGTGAGTGTAGAAGTGCGCACTGGATCAGTGGCAGCATGTGCAGAAGTGTGCGCAGTCCAATAGGGAGTCCCACCGCACTCCTGGCCGAGTAACCCCATACCGCCAGGTACTCAGAACAGAATAAATGGTCACCAGCACTCCAAGTTTTGTTCAATATGAAATCCTTTTATGCATCTTAGCAGGTCATATCATCATGCGTGGAGTGCTGGTGACCATTTATTCTGTTCCAGAAGTGTGCACAGGATCAGTGGCGACGAGTGTAGAAGTGTGCGTCAGATCAGAGGCAGTGAGTGCAGAAGTGCGCACTGGATCATGGGTGGTGAGTGTAGAAGTTTGAGTCTGATCAGTGGCAGAGAGTTTAGAAGTGTGCGTCAGATCAGTGGCATTGAGTGTACTGGATCAGTGGTGGTGAGTGTAGAAGCGTGTGTCTGATCAGTGGCAGTGAGTGTAGACGATCATATCTTATCAGTGGCAATGAGTGTACAAGTGCATGCCAGATCAGTGGCAGCTAATGTAGAACTTCATGTTGGATCAGTAGCCGCGGGTATAGAATTTTGTGTCACGTCAATGGCAGTGAGTGTAGAAGTACCGGCTGGGTCAGTGGCAGTAAGTGTAGAAGTACCTGCCGGGTCAGTGGCGGTGAGTGTAGAAGTGTGTGTCGGATCAGTGGCTGCGAGTGTAGCAGTTCTTGTTGGATCAGTAGCCGCGGGTATAGAGTTTTGTGTCACGTCAGTGGCAGGGAGTATAGAAGTACCGGCTGGGTCAGTGGCAGTGAGTGTAAAAGTACCGGCTGGGTCAGTGGCAGTGAGTGTAGAAGTACCTGCCGGGTCAGTGGCGGTGAATGTAGAAGTGTGTGTCGGATCAGTGGCCGCGAGTGTAGCAGTTTGTATCGGATCAGTAGCCACTGGTATAGAATTTTGTGTCGGGTCAGTGGCGGTGAGTGCAGAAGTGTGTGTCGGATCAGTGGCCGTGAGTGTAGCAGTTCCTATCGGATCAGTAGCCGCGGGTATAGAATTTTGTATTGGGTCAGTGGCAGCGAATGTAGAAGTACCGGCCGGGTCAGTGGCAGTGAGTGTAGAAGTACCGGCTGGGTCAGTGGCAGTGAGTGTAGAAGTACCGGCTGGGTCAGTGGCAGTGAGTGTAGAAGTGTTCATCACATCGGTGGTGGCAAGGACAAAAGTGTTAAACGTTGCTAAACACAGACCTAATACAAGGACACAGACAAAACACAGACAATGTGCCCTGTTCACATTATACAGAAGCATTTTTACGCAGCGCATTACAATGCAAAGCAGCACGTCGCAACACATTCTGAAGAGTTTGTGTCATTTTGTGACATATTAGTTTTAAAACCCCCATGCAATGCATTGTGCGAAGACATCCCACAACGCACAGCAGCACACGTGTTATCCGGAGCATGATGTGTGAATGGGCCCTAATAGTCTGCACTGCTTATTATAATCTATTCAATCCAAAGCCCGCCCTGTAATGTTATTTCTTCAGACTTGTCTCTTCCTCTCCGGAACCTATTATGGATATTTTGGTTGGACTTTGCGCAGGAATCTCCGGTGCACTAAATGGTACACGCTCGGTATTAAAATGCGCCCAGCACAAGCAATCGGGTTGCTGATAAAAGCACGCTGCATTCAGCTCTTTCTGTATAAGGGATGAAGTACTTCTTTAGCACCAGAGAGAGTCAGACACGATGCTGCTTCAAGCTGGAGTCAGTAGAAAAAGGGGCCCGAGCTGACCCGAACTCCTTCATTTTATTAAGGCAAAAGGACGACACCCAGTGGGAGACGGCTTTACAACATTAGCCAGTCAGCCCAGAAATACAGGTACATATCAAAAGGGGAATACACCAAGATGGCTGGGCAGGGAAATGCACACACCTCATCCTGTAACAAGGTAGGATGAGTCATGTCCATTGTCCCCGACCGGCCATGTGGTTGCCCATCCCCCATCGTCAGCATGGATCCTAGTCAATACTGCTCAGAGAGACCAGTATCTAATAAAATCATTCTACTTGTTTGGATAGGTTTGAGACTATCTGAAGAGACATTGCTGATGCGGTTATCTATATACGGTACCAGTATACGGACAAGGCATATATCGATGTCTTCTTATAAAAGCAGATATGTATCCAAAAGGGATAGCGCAGTCCGCAATAGAGGTATAATACGCATCTCGTTATACGGACTCCGCTTCGCTAATGTGTACAGAAGTTTGAAGGCGAGGAGCCCAGCGCAGTGCACTTAGTACTCACAAACCGGCAAACGCCTCCACACACCGCGAACACGTCTCCAAGCCCATGAGAAGGTTTTCACACTGACGGTCTTACCGCTGGTCCCGATTCAACCCAAGTACGCTCTGCTAGAGCGTTCCTCGGCTAAATCCGACACAGGGAGACAGATGACAACCAATAAAACACACACATCCTAGAATACAATGTCCACATAATTCCGTATAATAAAATTTCCACAACAAACCTTGATACGATTGCAATATGTGAACGGCTCACAAATATAATAATCGTTCTTGTTTACACTTCTTTGTTATTGCCTGAATTAAAGCCTTTCAAGTTTAAAATACATTGGCGGTGATTCTTTATTTCCCATCAGTCATATTTTTTAAAATATTAAAAATGTTATTAAAGATAGTGTACACAGAATATAACACGAAGATATAATAAGAAAAGAAAAGCGCTCTCCAGTACAGTGGTACCTCGGTTCACAAACTTCATTCATTCCATGATTCTGGTCGTGAACAGAATCAAATTTCCCCATAAGGTTCAATGTAAATCAGGTGTGCATATCTTCTTTATTTTATCCCCTAGACCAGTGGTGGCGAACCTTGGCACTCCAGCTGTTTTGGAACTACAAGTCCCATGAGGCATTGCATGGCTCTGACAGCCACAGGCATAACTCCCAGAGGCAGATGCGTGTTGGGATTTGTAGTTTTGGCACAGCTGGAGTGCCAAGGTTAGCCATCACTGCCCTAGACCAAAACACGCAGTTAACTCTTCTGGTGCATGGGGTGGCCCCACTGCAAGGGTTACTTTTTACCCTTCCTGGAGGTCTTCTTAATCACCCATAACAGAAGCAGACAGCAGGCGAAGGCAGAGTCATTCTCCTCTCCTGCCCTCTCTGTGCCTGTCAGCTCCATCTAGTGGCCATAATGAAGTATTGACTCACAATGCAATCAACCTGAAAAGAAAATATATGAAGAACGTTCATTTTTTGCCTTTATTCCCCCAAAAAAAAAACGTTCACAGATATTCACAGGTCGACGGGCCCTGTGCATTGTTTACACTTAACGTTGATTAATACTGCATGCTGTGCAATGGGTAGGAGCTTACAAAAGGCAGATGCTAGATCAGGTTTGTTTACTTCCTTGTTTTTCTTGACATCAATAATGATTCTAGTGATTTGCAACCATTTTCCTATCAATTTTCATTTCTAAACAAAAGATCTGCAGGAAGATCGCGTTTCACGTTTTAAACAAATCGCATCATTAGCATTCCAGCAACACAGGACTCTATGTGTCTGCAGCCTGAGCGGTAGAACAGCAATGAGCATCATCAGCACTTAAGGTCGAAATAAATCCAAATGTTCTTTTTATTGAAGAAGAAGGTCACTTGTGTCAGATAACCAACGTTTCAGAACCACGCAGGGTCCCTTCATCAGGGTAAGTGTAGTGCCACTATAGTTACCCTGATGAAGGGACCCTGCGTGGTTCCGGAACGTTGGTTATCTGACACAAGTGACATGCTTCTTCAATTAAAAGAACATTTGGATTTATTTCATCCTTGAGTGCTGGTGATGCTCATTGCGGTTCTCCTCTGTATATGAACGGCGCCCTCTGTGGACATCACTACAAGCACCACAATACTTCTGGTCCTTATTGCTGTATGGCGTGCAGGGGACATCTTCGATTAGTGTCGCCTGAAGGGGACATTGGAGCAGGGCTTTGTTGGGTGTAATTTTTCCCAAATCAGGGCTCTTATTGGACAAAGGTTAAATCATTTCCCCAACAATCTCCACATTAAAGGGACCCTCTGCTTTAACTATGGACATTGTTTTTTTTTCTTAAATCTAAACCCAACCACTACAATGTCATATCGATTTTACTATGTTATTGTAATTTCCAAAGTAAATTTGAGTCTCTTTAAATGTGAAGCTTTCATTAAATTACACCCGGTGATCCTGCCATTAATGTCCTTGTTTAACTACCTGCTATCCCGCGTTGTCACCCGGTCACATGTTATCACGTACCTGACTGGAGACTCAGCTGAGAAGGGGGCTGCCCGTACACCTCTGGAAGTAACGACAGGGGATGTAAGGACAGAACGGAGCAGAGGTGCCAATACTGGTGGCTGGTTGGTTCTTGAGGAGGTCGCTTGAGTGTGTTGGACCACTGGTGAATCACCAGGACCTCTTGAAACCAGAGCAGGCAACTGGTATGAGGCCAAGGAAGCACTAGCAGGATGTCGTTGCTCAGGATGCTGATGGCAGAGCAGGAGGGAAGTCAGGTTCAAGGCGAGGTGAAGTGAAGTGCCAGTTACACAGGCGATCAAGCCCATTCCTGTGCATAGCAGGGATGTCCCGATACCGATACTTCACGAAAATGCTCCGATACTAAAGGCCGATACCGGCACTTTCCATTTTTTAAATGAAAAGAGGGGGGGTCTGGATTCCGAGCTAAGTGCACGCTGCCTTAAGTAGTTCTCTTACAGCTCTAATACTGCTTTTGTGCTCTGCACAATGGGCAACAATAAAGCCGGCAGATCTTCCAAGCCTCCTGGGAGCTCCCACCAGCCCGCTCCATCTCCACCGGGCATTAAAACCTGCAAGACCATCCTCAGCCGCTTCAGTCCACCAATATGGCGTCAGACCTCGTGTCTGCCTCGGACTCCCGCTCTGAGTCTCCTCCTACAGATCACTCCCTGGCTGAGTCTCCAGCTGCCACTGATGGAGCCTGCTCCCCAAGCCGCTCTCCTAACAGCTGCATATATTAATATGAAGTCAATACAGAGCTTATGGTATAGTATGATATTGTACAGTATGGGGTATGGGATTAGTTAGACCTACTTTTAATAGTAACTCTCAAGCAACCAGAAACTACATTTGTCCAGAATCTACCAATCCCTGTGGATGCCGGATAACGGGGAGTTTACTGTGTTAGGTTTTTAGGTATTCCTTTTTATTTCTGTGCTGCAGAACATTCTGGCAGGTCTGACAGGTCCCCTTTAAGGAACATTCCATGCACAGACCACAATGAGCCGTGGTTTCTCTGTAAACAGAAGGCTATTGTTTCTGCAACAGCTGCCGGTACAGCAGACACCCTTCTCCCAGCTGTCCGGCTGCTTCCATGTGATCTGAACATTCCCGCTCTGTCACAGCCGCTTATTCTCACTCTCTTTGCTGAGAGGAAAGAAGGATTCCCCTCCAGGTCAGAGTTATACATTCGAAGAAATGGTTATTGCAGATGTTGCTCTGCTTTCTTTCTGCAGAAACAGATGTAGGCTTCATCAGCGTTCTCTGATAGGCAGGATTGAAGAGAAAACTATTTCAGGGCATGCTTGCTATTTAATATCAAGCTCTATGCAGACTTCTGGGGGAAGCAATGAGCTGGTGACATAGGTGGGGGAATGAGAATTGCTACAGGATATGTTAGAGAAAAAGTCAGCATTAGGAGCTTCCATGTTCCTAGTAAGGAATACAAATCATATAGGAATGTAAACCCATTTTGACCGTAGCAATGGTGTAGAGTCCAGCAGAAGGAACCACACTGCCAAGCAGGGGGGTTTTGGGGACCCAAGGGCAGACATACCACTGGTGCAGCCGGTGCAGCCACACTGGGGCCTGAGCCTGGAAGGGCCAAGCACAGAGATGGTGGGGCTTGCCAGCCGCCGGATAGCATCGGATCAGTATCCGGCGGCCTTCCGTTCATCCGACACTCCCAGCGCAAAGAGGGGGGGGCCTGCCGGATACCGATCCGAACATCTGACACTCCCATCGCAGAGATGGGGGGGCCCGCCGAATACCGATCCGAACATCCGACACTCCCAGCGCAGAGATGGGGGGGCCCGCCGGATACCGATCCGAACATCCGACACTCCCAGCGCAGAGATGGGGGGGCCCGCCGGATACTGAGGGAGCCAGGTAACAAAGGAGGAGGGAGCCACGCAACAAAGAAGAGGCCTGCAGGCACATCATGGGGCAGCCATGAGGCCTTGGCTGGATGAGAGGACCCAGCAAGCAGCCGCCTGAGCACACAGACACTGGTTTTTGTTTTCTGCAGCCTGAGTACTCCACCAGGAAACAGCTGAAAACAGAAGACCAACCAGAAGAGCTAAGGGTAAATAATTCATTCAAATGATTATTATTTGTAGCCTAACTGATGTTGTATAAAATACTGCTGGGATTTGTAGTCCTCTATAGTTGGTGCCATTCTGCATTGCTGTAAATATGGATGCACCTGCACCAATACCCAAAATTTGAGGGGGGGGGGCAGGGGAGGCATTTGCCCCAGGCCCTGCATCATGGGTGGGTGCCGTCAGCATGGTAACTACCGCATGAGCATGGGGGAGAGGACCGGATCGAACTGCGCACCCCGCAACCCACCCCAGCCTTATGCGGTAGGTCCGCAATCATTGGAGGAGGCCTTTTTCTAAAGATTCGGTTGCTGTGAGGTCCTGCGCTTCCTGGAGACAGGTCATGTTCAAATATATATTTATTTCGATCAATTTTTTTCTATTTTTCCAACTTTATTTTTTTGTTGTTGCTTCAGGGTGTGGGGCTTGGTGGGGTTTGTTTTTTTTTGGGGGGGGTGGCTCCTTTCCCTTGCAGGGTCCTATGGAGCCACCCTTGTGTGTGTTAGTAAGCTGTGTGTGTCTCCACAAACACACAAGCACAGCAAGGCAAAACAGTCCCCCCCTTCCTCCAGGCTTGTAGGTGGGCAGCTGCTGGAGTCTGTGCTGTGTGAGCTTGTACTGGACAGGAAGTTCAGGGAAGTCCACCTAGGAGAGTTGGAGCTGTTCAGAAACATGATGACTGTAAGTACTTGGACAATGTAGATTTGTTTGATCTGGATTCTTCATTGAGAAAAGTTTAACACACTTGTGATGTTGCCTTCACCAAGGCACTTCCACCTCGGCTGGTCTGATACTGAAGTGAAAAAAAGAAGGTCCTCTGTTGAAATATCTTTTTGTTCTGCTTCCTCTGATGTTGTACATCCGCTACCCGGAGCTTCCTGTTTACTGGTGTGCGTATTGCCTGATACACCTCGTTCCTGCCCTGAGGAGGTGAATGGGGAGGACGCCTTATCTGCCTCCATCCTCTAACCCAGACATCTGATAGTATCATAGCCCTGAGTACTCGCTATTAAAGGAGAACTATGGGGTCAGGGCTTTTTCCCCGTAGTACTCCTTAGGGTAACGGGAGGACACAAACTAGCGTCCTCCCATCAGCGCCATCCATCCATGCTTCATCAAGAGCCCTCAGCCCAATATTTCTTCTGACTTCTCGGTTTTATAAGAAATATTTCATGGAGAACTATGAGGTGCGTGAACAAATCACTCAGCCCCATAGTCAGAGACGATGTGTGACAATGAAACTGTCACAGGTCGGCTCAATAGATCGGGAAGTGAGCGAACGCATACCGTAGCTCGCTCACTTCTCGATCATCTCCTTGCAGAGAGCTGTGACTGTCACTTACGGCTCCCTGCAGGGATTCCCCCCTCCACGCTCCTCCAGCGCTGAGTGGAGGAACAGACGGAGGAGGGGGCGGACACAGCTGGCTCTGCCTCTAGATAGGCAGAGCCCGCTGTCAATCACGTAGCTAGGTGATCCAGACAGTAATGGCAGGATCTGTCCCGGCTGCGGCGTCTCAGTATACCGTGAGCTGTAGCACGCTATATACTGAGCTTCGGGTGACGGGAGGACGCCAGTATATGTCCTCCTGTGACCCTTAGGGGTACTATGGGGAAACCCACTTACCCAATAGTTCTCTCTTAACCTCTTGCCGTCCGCCCGTAGTAAAAAAACGGACGGACGGCACTGCAGCATCTGCGGGTTGCTGTCTCCAGACGGCAATTTTTTTCTGCGGGCACGCACGGGCAGAAAAGACCCGCTCAATGCACACACCCGTTACCGGGTGTTTCACATATAGGCGATCGGCGGGTCCCTAGTCCGTCGCGGCACCGCATTCACCTGGCAGTCATCTGGCTGCTATAGCCAGAGAGAAGAAGCTGATAAAGCAGATCTCTGCTTCTTTTGGGGTCCACAGGTGATATTAGGGGTCCTAGAGACCCCTAATATCTCCATAAAGAGGACCTGTCAGTGTGCCTTTGCTATTATATAGGGGGTTGTTATCCCCCTATATAATAGCAATA
>NW_017306280.1:619683-620763 GCF_000935625.1 Nanorana parkeri | reverse complement strand
GGCCAATTTTGGGTATTATCGTTTTTTGAGGTTTCGCGCGCGCACGCAATTTTAAGGCTTGACATGTTTAGTGTCTTTTTACCCGACGTGACCCCATCTTTTATATTTTACCAAAAAATTGGGTAATAATAAATGTTTTATCATTTAATATAGGGGAAACTTTTTTTTTTTTTTAAATTCGGTAATTTTTCCTTAATATAGTAAAAAAATAAAACCCCCAGTGGTGAATAAATACCACCAAAAGAAAGCTCTATCTGTCCCCAAAAAAGGGTATAAAATTCATTTCAGTACAGCGCTGCATGACGGAATAAATGTCAGTTAAAGTACCGCAGCGCTGAATACTGAAAAATGGCCTGGATGGGAAGGGGGTTTAACACCGCGGATGTCAACTGGTTAAAACTCTCAACATGCTGTGTCCATGTCAATGTTTTGCTTTGGCTAGATTATAAATGATATGACCTCTCTGCCCTCTAGTGGTTACATTGGTTGTATCACAATTGAAGCCGACAGAATCTGGAGCAGTTTTCCATGACAACCAATCAGCTTCTATCTTCAGTTTAGCTTTGAAAATGAAAGAGAGAAGCTGATTGGTTGCCATAGAAAACTGCTCCAGATTCTGTCTCCTCCAGTAATAAATTACCCGCAATGTGTTCCCAGCGTCCAAGCAACAATGCCCATCCCCCTCACCCCTCCTGTACACAGTGAGGGGAGCTTGCTGAATGAAGGGATTTAAGATAATAATAAAGTTCCACTGAACACTGACACAAGGACGCCATTCCTCTCACCGAGCACTGACTGAAGAAGGATGCCATTCCCCCCACTGAGGACAGGCGCAAGGACGCCATTCCTCCCACCGAGCACAGACGCAAGGACGCCATTCCTCCCACCGAGCACAGACGCAATTCCTCCCACCGAGCACAGACGCAAGGACGCCATTCCTCCCACCTAGCACAGACGCCATTCCTCCCACCGAGCACTGACACAAGGACACCATTCCTCCCACCTAGCACAGACGCAAGGACACCATTCCTCCCACCGAGCACTAACTGAAGGACGCCATTCCTCCCACCGAGCACTGAC
>NW_017306280.1:577320-618103 GCF_000935625.1 Nanorana parkeri | reverse complement strand
CATTCCTCCCACCGAGCACTGACTGAAGGACGCCATTCCTCCCACCTAGCACAGACGCCATTCCTCCCACCGAGCACTGACACAAGGACACCATTCCTCCCACCTAGCACAGACGCAAGGACACCATTCCTCCCACCGAGCACTAACTGAAGGACGCCATTCCTCCCACCGAGCACTGACGCAAGGACGCCATTCCTCCCACCGAGCACTGACGCAAGGACGCCATTCCTCCCACCGAGCACTGACACATGGACGCCATTCCTCCCACCGAGCACAGACGCAAAGACGCCATTCCTCCCACTGAGCACTGACACAAGGACGCCATTCCTCCCACCGACGCAAAGACGCCATTCCTCCCACCGAGCACTGACTGAAAGACGCCATTCCTCCCACCGAGCACTGACTGAAGGACAACATTCCTCCCACCGAGCACTGACTGAAGGACGCCATTCCTCCCACTGACTGAAGGACGCCATTCCTCCCACTGACTGAAGGACGCCATTCCTCCCACAGAGCACAGACACAAGCACGCCATTCCTCCTACTGAACACAGACACAAGCATGCCATTCCTTCCACAGAGCACAGACACAAGCACGCCATTCCTCCCACAGAGCACAGAGACAAGGACCGAATTCCTCCTACTGAACACAGGCACAAGCACGCAATTCCTCCCACAGAGCACAGACACAAGCACGCCATTCCTCCTACTGAACACAGACACAAGCATGCCATTCCTTCCACAGAGCACAGACAAGCACGCCATTCCTCCTACTGAACACAGACACAAGCACGCCATTCCTCCTACTGAACACAGACACAAGCATGCCATTCCTTCCACAGAGCACAGACACAAGCACGCCATTCCTCCCACGGATACTGTACTGTTGATGTGTAACACACAGAGAACAGGTTCTCTTTAGAAGCCATTTTATTGGTGGGACTGTCACACGGGAAGCCGACTCCACACTTCCGCCTTTCAGCCATACACTACACACAGAACCCGCCTACCAGAGTGACGTCACCGGCTGCGCGCTTCCTACATAGGAAATCACTCTAATGTGGACGGAGTGTTTCTCTCTTAGTAACCAATGAAGGCAGACGGGGCGGAGAAGCCGGGCAGTAGTGCGCATGCGCAGTAGGATAGCATGTCTGCCTGGACTGTGCACATGGAGTGTACAGTGTACACACCGAAGTATAGTGATCGGTGACGTTTTACACCTGTGAGGCTCATCCATACACGGTGACAAGGTGAGATCATTCACAGCTACGGTCAGTGACGTCATGCCTGGCTGGGAGAGGTGATCACGTGTTTTTGGTTTATAGTAACTCTGTCTCAGTACATATGAACATGTGAGAGTGCTGGCAGCAATGTCAGCTCAGAAAATGGCCGTGAGAGCTGTTAGGGGGGGCATGCCTATAGTAGTCTATTATCCTCTCTTATTACTGTTGCAGCTTCCACACATTATTATAGCTGAACACTTAAGATTGATGTCTGATTGGCCATGCTGTTTAAGACCCTCTTCATGATAAAAAATGTGACCCCTCCCCCATTAAAAAAAAAAATCAGGCTTCTCTATTCACCTGCAGTTGGTAGCTCTCACCTGCAGTACTCTGTTTTTGCCACAAGATGTCCTCAGTCTTTCACTTTGAGTGATTTTCAGTGTAGCTCCTCCCACAAAATTGAGGATATCCTGTGTGTGCAGGGTGTCATGGGCCCGCCCCCTGAAGCAGTGTAACCACAACACCCTGCATTCACTGTGTAATAATGCAGAGAGCAGCAATAATATGATGATGATGATGGGGGTGTTCCCACGTGTGTGTTTCAGCTCCCTTCATTGACAACTCCATGAAAAAAATATACACCAAGTGAGCTGACCCCGGAACTCCCCAACAGAAATTATCAGGTGGTTTACCTCTCCAGCCTCTACCAATAAACTGAAATCATTTTTACGTGGACTGACTTTTTAAGCCAAGAACCTTGATGTGTGATTGGTACCATAAGCTGCAAGGTTCTTCCTTCCTTTACACTAAGCCCTCATTCACAATGGAATCGGCCCGCACGTACAGCTCCGTGCTGCATGCATGGCTGTACCAAGCAGCTCCCGGGAAGGACAGGTGCTGCGTGTGATTATTACGCAGCCCCCGTCCTCTATGGGACTACGCGGCCGTGCGCTCCCCTCAAGTGCAGGTCCGTAGGGGTGTGTGTTTCTTGGCTCGGACGCAGACAGAATACATCCTGTCAGCGTACGAGTACGCTCACCCGCGCAAACGTGCAGAGCGGTTGAGCGTAGGGGGGCGTACGGCCGCATAGTCCCATAGAGAAGGACGGGGGCTGCGTACCAATCGCACGCAGCACCTGTCCTTCCCGGGAGCTGCCTGATATGGCTGTGCACAGAGCTGTACGTGCGTGCCGATTCCAGTGTGAATGAGGGCTTAGGCTGGACAACATATGAGGAAAACGAGGGGCCCCTGTCATCACCAATGGGATGCACCTAAGGTTGTCATGATGGAGAGGATTGTCAGAGACTGCAGATGTTTTATAGAAAATGATGATCAGAGATCAGGGACGTGCTGCAGAACAAGGTAAGTGTATGGGGCCATGGTGCATGAGGATAGTAGTGGTCGCTGCTCTTGCCCCTTCACAAATCAATGGCACCGGTTCCATTAAAGACTGCTAGGGTCCAAAGGCCACACACAAAAGTCCACATGTGGCCCTCGGGCTGCAGGTTGGGCACCAGGGTTCTACACCAGCATATGCTCAGCATATGTAGATATGTTCAGTTATCCCCTTGCAAAGCCAGAGTTGGGTCACACCATGCAAAACGTCATTGCTTTAAATTTTATGTTTGGATCCATGCACAGTGCCAGAGCATGTTCTGTCTGACACTAAAGGTCCCCACACACCTTGCGATAATCGTACGATAATCGTGGGAAATCCCGCGATCGTACGATTATCGTAAGGTGTGTGGAAGCCGTGCGGCCTCTACTACTGTAAGGTCGCACGACTTTAAACTTACGAACATGTTCGAAAACCCGTCGAGCATCGTACGATGTTCGGCGGGTGTGTAGCATGTTCGTAAGATAAAAGCCGGACGGGCCGGACAAAGGTCTTGCGATGGTTGTAAGGTGTGTGCCCAGCATTACGGTAACTTGCTGACTGATTGGGGTTCATTCTGTGTAACCTTAAAAAAGAACTCCAGGAAAAAAATGTATTACTTTTGCAGCGGGGTTCATTTTTGTCTAGGTTGAAGAAAATCAAGTTTGTCACCTGATGCTCTAAGCCGGCATGCTCTTAGACTGGTCCCTGGAGCGTCTCTCCCCCCTCCTCTGCAGCGGTCTAAGGTCCCATAAATCATCACGTGTATAGACGTGATGACGCTGGTGATGATTCCAATGCTGCAACGGAGGAGGGCAGAGGCAGGAGAGAGTGCTGTGACCGCTGGTTGGCTCGGAACTTCGGGTGAATATAACTTATTTTACCACCTAGACACAAATGAGCACTTAACCATGGCAGTGCAGGGGTTAAGAATTTTTTCTTTTTCTTTCACGAGTAAAGTGTAATTGGTGCACAAAGACATCTCATTATAGTTGTCAGATGACTATAATGAATGACACGGTCCCATTGTCCACAATGCTTCTCTTATATTTGAATATATAAAAATGTATCTATTAATACTTCTTCAGTAGAGAAGCAGTGGTGAGCATTTAACATATATGTGTCAGCAGCGGTTAGCACTTCTGCCTTGCAGCATTAGGGGGTCCCTGGTTCGAATCCCGGCCAGGTCACTGTCTGCAAGGAGTTTGCATGTTCTCCATGTGCTTGTGTGGGTTTCCTGCCACACTTCAAAGACATGCTGGTAGGTAAATTGTCCCTCTTATGTATGCATGTGAGATATGGGCCTTAGATTGTAAGCTCCTCGAGGGCAGGGAACCATGTGAATGTGCAACTATGTAAAGCGCTGTGTAAATTGTCGGCGCTCTATAAATAATATTAATAAAGAATGCTGGTGTTGGTGTGATACAAGTTCCGCCCAGCAGGTGGAGCCAGGAGCAGGAAATTCCCTGCAGTAGGATGATCAGGATTGCCTGTACATATTCACAATTTATTTTTAATCTGATTTGTGCGAGACTCAATACAATATTGCGGCGTGAGTACAAAAGGATTAAAAATCTCCGCTGTTGAGCCTTATTTTTTTTTCTTGTTTGTTGTACATACCTCAGGGTTGTGTTGTGTGTTCCACTTGGCATGCTGTAGCGTTTTGTTGCTAGCAGAAGTATTCATGCATGTTGTACTGACATTATACCTTTCTTAAGGTGTGCCTACACTAAAAGGGAAAATAAACTCAGGAGTTAAATCTTAAAAATACATTCAAGTACCTTAACTAGTAACAAAAATGTCTCTTATTTGTGTATCACTCGGCTGTAGATACCCCCAAATCATCTCTGAATTGGTGCTGACACTGGAGGGGGGCTACGTATGTTAAACTAGAAAGATGTGGTACATGCATGAATCCATAACCAGCCTTTATAGCAGGGAGCACAATGGGAAGGCTTACAACAATACAAAACACAAAAAGTCGATCGTTTGTGCAACTAAAACCTCTGATTTTAACGCATACTGTTGACAGGGCTACTTGTTTGGTTGCAAGCTGGCTGGCAGGTTATCTACAGCTGAGTAATGCACATATAAGCTCCATATTTGTTAATAGTTAAGGTACTTGAATGCATTTTTAATATTTAACTCCTGAGTTGAGTGTCACTAAGTTAATTTTAATGCACGTTTTGTTTGTAAAATATAAATGATGAGGTTGTGCCTAGTAGATACCAAACTTGTCATTCTTCAAAATTGCACGTGCCTATGAAATGGCAAAAAACTACGGTACACAAAAATTATCTCGAGGCAACGCTTTAAAAGCTTTGCTGGGTCATCAATTTAGAGTTAATTGTGGCTAATGGCCCAAGATTTATTGCACTCACTCCAGGGTGTACGGTGAAACCAAACTTGTGGTACTGCTCCCATGATGGGACTACATGTTTAGTTTACTAATTTTGAGATTGTAGTCCATCACGGGAGCGAGCTTGGAGCCGCCAATATGACTGCCAGTGGCCTACACCCTCACTAATATGTCTATACTCGCCCTCACTGCATCATGCTCCCTTTTATAAATAATAATTTAGGATCAGGGAGCTCCCAGGAGATCTTTTCCCATAACTTTTTTTCTAGCTCAATCCTAGTTGACTGTGGCACTCTGTGGATGGAGAGTAGTATTCAGATCTGCCTGCATGTTCTTGTCAAGTCGGAGACACGGGGACACTAAATAGAAAATTTGCACAGAAAAGGTTATAGTCTTTTCAGAAATGTCACTGTATGATGCCCAATGCTGGGATATGTTCATAAACATTCTCCCTTTGTAAGCCACTGGCTGACACTTTCTGTGGTTGCTGTCACTGCCAGCTCACATCCCCACTAATGATTAGTAAACAATCAGGATGCTTCCTTATGGACATAATGTTGTCATTAGGTCAGTGTTGATATTGCAACCACATTCAAGTTGGAGGCTTATTTGGCAGAATAAGCCTACAGCAAACAGATTGCTTTGCAGCCTGAAGATGGCGGTGTGCATCTGTTTAAGATTTTAATTGTCAGATATAATTACAGTATTAAAAAACTAGCACAGGAGTAGTGTAAGCTCGGGCAGCATGATGACATACCCCTAGAGGGTGTGTCAATACCTGTCTGGGCGGACAGGAAATGGGTTGAAGGATGCCAACTGTCTTTCAGTAAGAGGATCAGCTGTGTTGGACAGAGGATAAGGCAGGGAGCAATGTGGGAGCATTAAAAGGGTAAGTATGATTTGGGGGGGTGGCATTGGATTACAAAAAAAAGAGAACATTCCGGACTTGCTTTAAAGAAACTGAGGGGAATTTATCAAAACTGGAACAGGCAGAATTGGGAGCAGTTGCCCGTGGCAACCAATCAGCTTCCACCTTTCATTTTCAGACTTTAACGGAACAAGCTGAAGAGAGAAGCTGATTGGTTGCCATAGGTAACTGCTCCAGTTTTGATAAATTCCCCCCACTCTGTCACCAAACCTATATGATTAAATTTAACATATTTATTGCATGTTATTTACCGTACCTGTAAAATCTTCTCTTTAGTAGACGCCCAAAAGCCCTGAGACTGCTGTGGGTGCCACCATGTTGGATGTCATTTCAGCAGAGTTGGAGTTGTCACTTGGGTGATTCGGTATACCTCCTCCCCAGCAGCTAAATAGAAGATTATGTAGGGAGGTGAGGGGAGGGGAAAGGAGCTGGGTCAGCATAGGGAGTATTTAGACAGTCCGAGAAGAGGAGAAGGCTATGGTGTGTAAAGGAAGGAGGAGGGTGTGCTACGCAATTTCTGTCAAGGCAAAATAAGTGTATGTTTAAGCAAAACCAATCAGATGCTTTCATTTATTAAGTGTACAGACCTAAGAGAATGTCCTCCCAATAAAGCCATTTACGGTTGGATAGGAGAATGTTTGTACTAGTCCAGGCTTCCCCCATTGCCTGCTTGGGTAAAGCAATCATTTGGCCTTTGTGTTTCCTGGAAGAAGACTATTGTTTTCCCTTCAGACAGCCGATGCTTGCAGAGTACATTTCTTCTTCCATTTCCACAGACCTAGATGTTTGCAAGTCTGTAGGCAACTTCAACTCTGTTACACTAAATAACCAAAGGCTTGTGGAAACCTGACCATCATACCTATATGAGCTCATTGGACATCCACTTTTCAAACTATGGGCATTAATATGGATTCCTCTCATTTATGGAGATGAAACGGCCTCCACTATTCTGGGAAGGCTCTCTACAATATTTTGGAACGTCTTTGTGCCTTTCCAACCAAAAGAGCAAGGTCAGGTATGATGTTAGATGAAAAGATCTGGCTCGCAGTCAGCATTGGGGTTCATCTCAAAGGTGTTCAGTAGGGCTGAAGTCAGGGCTCCTTGGCGACGACTCCAAGTTCCTCCACACCAAATCATCAAACTATTTAATTCTGGATTTGGCTTTGTGCACAGGAGGACCACCATGCTGGAACAGAAAATAGTCCTCCCCAAAGTTATCACAAGGTTGGAAGTATGAATGTATGTATGTGGCTTTGTATGCAGCAATGTTAAAAGTACCACTCGATGAAAACCAGAACTTGATCTTTTGAAATGTCTGCATATAGTATATAGTGTAAATTCACTATAGCTACCGTTTCGGATATATTTGGTGCTACTAAGCTTTTCCAATGGCGCACTACAGTCAACCTTTCTGCTAGCAGTATGTGGGACACTAGGATCCGATACTGGGGTGGGAAACAGTCAACACCCAGTGATAGGATCGCCAGTGCGGGCGATGGCTGTCAACACATCCCGTGGTGCGAGAGATCTTTTGGAAAACTTGGCGCCACAAACTCCTTAGACATCTGCACTCCCACAAGACGTGGTGCAAGCTTCCTATTCGCCCACATTGTCTCCAACAGTCTGCCGTGACTGATGGATACATCTTGCTCAGCTTAAGCGGTGTAAAGTACCATTGCAGGGTAATTTTGTGCCCCAGGGTCCAGAGGTCCGCGCATTACACTCATAGTGGACTTATGAGTGTATGCGAAAGCTGTAGTCCATTGTTGGGGCGTAAAAGAGATCTGAAGGTCCCTTTCCCACTGTCTTATTGGACTCGATTTAGTGAATTCTAGTTTATTGTTTATAGCGCCATAGAATCTTGAAATTCCTTTAGTTTGTAATGGCGTGGAAAAGTAGAATTTTCCAGCTGAACTAGGGATTCTACAGTCTCTCAGGGAGACGGTATGGAGAAAGTGAGCTAATTGATGGTATATAAGCAAATCCCCTGCTGGAATACCATACTCCTCGCTCAATTTAGGGAAGGGTTTTAGGTATTCTCCATCGAACAAATCTCTAACAAGCGCCAGGCCCCGTTCTATCCATCTAGACAAGTTACTGAAGGGGAGAAGTATATGTAGCGCCCCAAGGGGTACGTCCAGGGACGTTCAGGGTTCTACTGTCGTGGTCTCACACATTAATTGCTGCCATGCCACTAGGGATGCTCGAGTCATAGGTGAGAGGGTGTTTATTATTCCTTGGCAATGCATGAGCAATCAGGTATATATGGGGGCTGCATTTCGGAATGAACGATGCCTCCACCTCGCACCACAGTTTATTTTGAGCTGGGTGTATCCAGGCTTGCAGTGCGTCAAGGAGGGCTGCAAAATAGTAGTCTCTTAAGTCTGGGACCCCCAAGCCTCCCACTTTCTTGTGTTTGACAAGTATGTATTGAGCACACCGAGGTCTTTTGCCCTGCCATATAAAGTTGCGCATCAACACTTGAAGGATTTTAAAAAAGCGGGCCGGTAAGGGTACCGGCAAGGTGCGGAATAGGTACAATATTTGGGGCAGTGCCATCATCTTCAAGATTGCCAGCCTGGCTGACCATGACAAAATGTGTCTCTGGTAGCTCTGGAGTTGTGACCGCAACCTTGACACTAGAGGCGTATAATTGGCTTCAAAGACCTGAGATATTTTAGCAGTGTGCATATAGTATATAAACATGACCGCTAGAATCTGATAGCTATACACAGTACAGGCAGTCCCCGAGTTACAAACATCCAACTTACATACGACTCCTACTTACAAACAGAGGTCATTACTGTACATCAGGGGGTCCCAGGCTGCAGCCAAAGTGTACCGGGCAGCGTTCCAGTAGTTATAATGCTACCGCGCTCGTGCCGACGAGGAGTGCACAACTGTTTGGTCTGGTTCGTAGTACTTAGGGCTGCAACAACTAATCGACATAATCGATTATAATCGATTATTGAAAAAGTTGTCAACTATTTCAATCATCGATTAATCGGCTTCCGATTGGTTGCCCCTGTTCACGGCTCCACACACGCTGCGCGCCACACCTCCTCCCCACCTCAGACCCGCCCGCATCCATGCTCCACACGCCACACCTCCTCCCTGCCTCACGCTCACTGCCCGCCCAAATCCACGGTCGGCACAGGGACGCAGGGAGAAGAAGTAAGGAGGAGCAGGTGTGGGTGGATGACAGCCGCCGATAGACAGGCCCCATCTCAGAAACAGGTTGCTGGAAGACTGCTCAGGTAAGCCTGCACTTTCCCCACATGGTGCTCTATAATCTATGGCTGGGATAGTGGGATTTGTATTCCTCTATAGTTGATGGTACATTGTGCTGTATATTATACAGACCAATGTACCATCAGCTATAGAGGACTACAAATCCCAGCAATACATTATACACTCTATGTATAATGTATTGCTGGGATTTGTTGTATTCCTATATAGCTGGTGGTATTCTGCATTGCGCTGTATAGAGGACTACAAAACCCAACAATAGTACATTATAGAGCGCAATGCGGAATTCCACCAGCTTTAGAGGACTACAACACCCAGCAATAGTACATTATACAGCGCAATGCAGAATACCACCAGCTATAATGTACTATTGCTGGGATTTGTTGTATTCCTCTATAGCTGGCGGTATTCTGCATTGCGCTGTATAATGTACTATTGCTGGGTTTTGTAGTCCTCTATAGCCGGTGCCATTCTGCATTCATTGCTATATAATTTTACACTTTTCATTTCACTATATTGCACACCACACTTTCTTTTTTTTCTTTTTTACTTCCACCGCTCCAAGCTTGCTCCTGTGATGGACTGCAATCTCAATACAAACTAGTAGTCCCATCACCGGAGCCATTTTTAAAAATGTATTTTATTTTCTATCCGATTAACCGATTAATCGAACTTAATAATCGGCTAACTAATCGATTTTGAAAAAATCGTTAGCTGCAGCTCTAGTAGTACTGTACGTACATTACAGGAAGTTGACTCTTGTTAGACATGCAGACGAGGGGTGCCCGCCTCTTCTTCCGGGTCACTGTGAGGTTTTTACTGCTGTCTGTATCCTCATTGGAAATACTTAATTTCACTTCCTGTATTTGAGACAACAGGAAGTGAGAGGAAATCTACCCCTAGGAAGGGAAATTCACTCCTGTAAGCGTGATCATGGGAAAAAGGTGTCTCCGTGGAAGCTTTATCACCAATCCTTGTTTCTGCAACAACCCAAATGTTTCAAAATTCAATTGTCAGAGGGACAGAAAGTGAGGTGAAATCTTCTGAACAGGGGCACAGACAGCAAAGCAAACTTTACAGGAGGTTAACCCTTCCCTATGCTATCCAAATCAAAGAAAACATTTTTGGCTGGAGTTGCACTTAAAAAATGTACCTGTTCCAACTTGCATACAAATTCAACTTAAAAACAAACCTACAGAACCAATCTTGTTTGTAACCCGGCGACTGCCTGTATTAGTTTTAATTTATTTACTTTATCAATTCTGTTCTATTAGGTTTTTGGTCCGTGTTTTTTTTTTTAATGGACACGGTCTCCCTCTTATTCTTGGATAGGCTAACAATGATCTTGCTATGTCCTCTGTGTCCTGCTTCTGTGTATTGCACTGCAGGAGATGTTGGCACTCTATAAATCAATACTAATACACTCAAGAAGTGAAGTTTGTTTTAATTGCCCTGGTATGACGCCAGGTCGAAGTTATCTTTCAATGCGCTATATAGACAGTGCCCAGAACCGCGGCATGCAATCCATCATTTACCATCAAGTTTTTCCTCGTAGTGGGCCTTGTGTGCCAGAGGGACAGAAAGAAGAACTGTCGGCATCATGTTCTAGCAATGAGACCGTCATTTTCAACTGCAGGTTTTAGTCTGGTTGCCGTGGAGCAACATAGACCGTTCTTTCGGACACTGATCAATAAGGACCACTGGGCCCTGACTGTATTGGGCTTCTCATGCATCCCACGGCTAACTGCATATAAGATCTTTTAGTCACTTAAAGCCCAACTCCAGCAATACTTCAAATATGTTGCTGCAGTATGCACCTCCTCTTTGATGCTTTCTAGAAGATATGTTGTCCGCACACCATTCTGCTTCGGGAATGTCATCTTTATTTGTATTCCTTTAGGATGACAAGTGATGCTAATGGAAAACTAATAAAGATGATATTCCGGATCAGAATGGTGATTGGCTGGGAAGCCGGTTTCCCGAGCAATCAAGAAGCCGGGCAGCAGGTAATGACACGCTACCTGGCTTCCTGATTGCCCAAAAAGCCGGCTAGATGCTGATTTGGCTGGGAAGCCGGCTTCCCGGGCCAATCGGCATCGAGCCGACCAAACAGCATGGAGCTGGCTTCTCAGGCAATCAAGAAGCTGGGCAGCAGGTAATGACACGCTGCCTGGCTCCCTGATTGGCCAAGAAGTCGGCTCATGCTCCCGGAAGACTCGGTATCGGCGAGTACCGAAATATAAATATTGGTACTCGATACCGAAAAACCGGTATCGTCCCATCCCTAGTTTCTGACAATTTGGATTTCTTTACTCCTTTAGATTGCTCCTTTAGAAGCATTCTTAAGGAAATGGCAACAGGCTGTCTGAATGATTCACCTTCATTCTGGAATTCTTTGTGTGCTTTTATTAGGAAGATCTCCTATTTCCTGTCTCTCTGATGCAAACCAAATAGATCTTACAGGTCTGTCTCTCCGACGCTTACAAACCATTTCCTGTCCTGTAGAGGAAGAGCTCGGCGCCGGCAGTTTTCGAGTTACAAATGTATTTGGATGTCTTTTTGTCGGCATTCCAGCAAATATACATTTTTCTCCCTCTGTGGAGTTTATTACTTTCTCGAGTTTTTGAAGGAACGTTTTATGGGATCCGTACACTTCATATACTAATGGCGTTGTTTATAATGAACCTTTACTCCAAGTTCAGTAATATATTGACCATCCTGGAGGCATGGTCCGAGCACGGATTCTGGTGAATGAAAAGAGGGGGTCACATGGTTAGCCCTGCACAGCAGCATCTGGAATTTTCATCAGGTGGTGTTTGTTCTTGCAAGAGAACCTGTCGCTGTCCTGAATGGGGAAATTAACAGTCTCCATTTAATAGTAATGTAAAAATCAATGGTATGCAGAAGCCCAAAGCAACCAATCAGAGATAAAGTGTATGTAAAGCGTAAATCTATTTTTCAGCATGTTTGGCATCATGTCTTACTGTATACATTTTTCTTAAGGCAGAAGTAAACCGATTTGACTTTTTTTTTTGTCCTAGCTTATGAGTGTACTTTTAACCTGTTGGTCTTTGGTCTTCATTAATGTGCCCCGTCACCGTCACCTTTGGGTTCTCGGAAGTCCTGATGATGTAACCCTGTGCACGCACATAGGAGTTACATTTTCCCTTGCCCCTGGCCCATTCACGGCATCTTTGTGATGCCATGAATGGGTTGAGTGTGTACACTGCATGGCGCATGCACTGTACAGTGTACACAGAAAATAAAAAATTCGCTGGGGAGGGAGGAAAAACTTTTTTGACTATGCACATCTCTTTTGCCAAAAATCCCAACGTGCCATCAGTTATTGCAATTTTTGTATTATATTGACGTTACTTCTGCTCTAAGCAAGTCATTTTTTGTAAATCTATCACGCTTCTCACCTGGAGGTCCTACCAGTAACAGTACTTCCTGTTGCAGACAACGCAACGCTGCTTCCTCACAAATAGCAGCAGCGTTGTCGGCCTGCTGTGTGCACCTTTCTCGTTTGGCCATTGAGCTGCCTAGCTGGTCTAGCAGATGGGCAGTCCAACGGCCAACTGAAGGCACGCAAATGGCAGGCTGACAACACTGTGGCTTAGGAAGGCACAATGTCAAACATACTGAGAAATACATGTTAGATATAGAGTGCGGTAAAAACTGTCAGTTTCTCTTGTTTTGTTTTTTTGCTGTCTGTATCACATTGGGGAGAGTTTTTTTGCTTACTTCCTGTCACATTAGGAAGTGAGTGGAGATCTTTCCAAAGTAAAGGAACTCCTCCAGACAGTTGTCACCAGTGTCCTCACTGGAAGATTTCCCCTCTATGCCTGTTTTGGTGACAACTCAACAGTCTCTAAATAGAAACGTGATCTCCTTAGTGGGAACACAGACATATAAGAACTGTAACAATCTGTGAAAAAATAAAAAACAAACCACAAGGAAATGAACCTGGTTAATGTACATATAATAGTAATAATAATAATAATAATTGCAAGTCTCTTTATAGTCACCTACCCAAATACTTTTGTTTCTAAGGCCTCATTCACATGGAGAAAAGAGGTCCGGCTGTGGGTACCTGATGCAAAAATCTGAAGATTCTTGCGGCGGTAATCACAGGTGGTTCCTAATGGCTGCAACCGCTCAGCCTGCACAAAGCAATGATGGGCTGACAGCGGCCGCAGGTCTTCAGGTGTAATCCCACATTAAAGGAAAACTATGGGGTTAGGGCTTTTCCCCATAGTTCTCCTAAGGGTACCGGGAGGACACAAACTAGCGTCCTACCGTCACCCTAAGCTCAGTATACCGCGAGCTGTAGCTCACGGTATATACTGTATACTGAGACGCCGCAGCTGAAACAGATCCCGACAATTATGTCTGGATTTGCCCAGCTGCGTGAGTGACAGCTGGCTCTGCCTATCGAGAGGCAGATCCAGCTGTGCCCGCCCCCTCCCCCGTCCGTTCTGCCAGTCAGTGCTGGCGGATCAGATAGGGGAGGGGGGAATCCAGTCCCTCCCCTGTCACGGCAGAGAGCCGTGGATTGTTAGCTCCTGTGTGATAGCAATAAAGTTAAGTGAAAAAAATTAAATTAAAAAAAGAATTAAAGGAGAACTATGGGGTCAGTGTTTTTCCCCATAGTTCTCCTTAGGGTAACGGGAGGACACAAACACAGAATCGAGAGGTGAGGGAACCCAGCATGTGTTCTCTCACCTCCCGATCTACTGAGCCGACCTGTGACAGTCTCATTGTCACAGGTCGGCTAGAACTATGAGGATGAGTGAAAAGCACTCACCTCATAGTTCTCCTTTAAGCCATTACCTGCAGTTAGGGACAGATGATCGCCCCTGGATGCAAACAGCACAGCGGATCAGCAATATAATGACGCTGGTGGAAGATACAGAATAGTAAATGGCGGTGTTACCATCCTGGCTGCTTAGAGTAGCAGAGGTATGTGAATCACCAGAATTGCAAATCCTTTGGCAGTTAGGCCTTTATTGTGTACACTATGTATTTCTATTGCGTATTTAGCCATTTGCCTGACGTTTCACTGTAACTGATCTGTATTTGCAGACTGTTTTGGTGGTATTTGAAACATATGCCATGCTCTGTTTCCCTGGCCTCATTATATTGCATTCGCTTTTAGTTAGGAGTATAGGCTGCCTGGGTTTAATCTCAGCACAACACGTGGATTATCCTTAATCTGACTGGCCACAGTTTTACAAATCTCAATGTCACACAGACCAGCTGCTATTACATCCTATTTTTCTCTGGCTCTGTAGTCCATAGGCTGCCAGCACACAGTATGAGCTGCATCTCTCTCTCTGTAGAAATATTTTGCATTCAGCCTGAGTTTGCGAACATTTTAAGCTAATAAAGCTTTCTTAAATGGGGTTTACTATTTTCCCTTAAAATATGGCTACTGCCCCCTTTTACCTTTTTGCTAGTTGAAGGACAGCCTTACTGATTTCCCAGCGGGATTTAGGAGCGCATAGATTCATTGACCTGAAATGCCCCCCTGCAACTTTGACTTCTACACTTCTGTGTTTTATTCTCACAAGGCCACGGGTAGTTTATCAAGTGAGATGTGTCAAGGTGCAAATTGCATCTCCTACATTTTACCTAGTCCTTCACTGTTACCAAGAAGGCCACCAAGGGACTTTCCACGGCAAAATCTAATATTGCACGTTTTCTTCCTTGAGAAACCGCTTAAAGTATATAACCAGCAAAAATGTTTTTTTTTTATCGTTTTGGGCTGTGTTTGGGATACTTCCCTTCATTTATTGTTGCAGTGACAACCGTTAACCAAACAGGAAGTGAGAGAAAAATCTGCAACAGTGACACAAATTTAAAGTCTACTCGATATTTTATTGATGTCTGTGCCTTCCTGTCTTGGGGCTCATACAGTTGGGTGTATTGCAGTCACAACTTAAATTCCAGCAAGATCCTGCAATTTAATGGTTTCCAAGCGCTGTACGCCTCTATAGGTTTGTGTAATATTTACAAGCATACAGCATTATTGCAGCCTTTTGGTTGCTAGAATGCAGGCAGTCGCTGTCTGCGTCCTAGCAACGGAAGAATGCTAGGCAGCAGGAGCCGTCGCAGGAGCCGTCTGCATTCTAGCAACAGACGTACACTAGGTGGCAATAGCTGCCTACATCTTAGCGAACAGAAGAATGCTAGAAGGAAAGAGCTGCCTTTGTCCAACAACAGAAGGATGCTAGGTGGCAGGAGACGCCTGCTTCCTAGCGACAGTACCACCCTAGGTGGCAATAGCTGCCTGCTTCCTAGAAACGGAAGGATGCTAGGCGGCAGGAGCTGCCTGCGTCCTAGCAACGGAAAGATGCTAGGCGGCAATATGCTAGGTGGCAGGAGCTGCCTGCGTCCTAGCAACGGAAGGATGCTAGGCAGCAAGAGCTGCCTGCGTCCTAGCAACGGAAGGATGCTAGGCAGCAAGAGCTGCCTGCGCCCTAGCAATGGAAGGATGCTGGGCAGCAAGAGCTGCCTGCGTCCTAGAAACGGAAGGATGCTAGGCGGCAAGAGCTGCCTGCGTCCTAGCAACGGAAGGATGAAGGCGGCAAGAGCTGCCTGCATCCTAGCAACGGAAGGATGCTAGGCGGCAAGAGCTCCCTGCGTCCGGAGCCACCTGCATCCTAGCAACAGAAGGACACTAGGCATGCTGTAGAAAGTAAATTTTTAGTACAAACGTTTACTTGCGCACAGAGTAAAATATGGTCCATACGCAAGAGCACAGATGCAGATTTTTTCTATTTTGATTTTATGGATCTGAATGCAGCACAGGTTTACTGATCTTTATGCAGCTGTGTGCATGGGACCATAACAAGCCATATACCTGCTTTCAGATCTGAAAAAATAAAAACCTGCTGCATTTTTTTTTTTGTGGCCATGTGCATGAGCCCTTCAAGATCTCCATTGTCGTTATGGTACTGATATTACAGGGGTGTCCCTGAGATAAATGGTGAACAGAAGTGGAGACGCAGATGGCAATAAAAAGTGGTTCTGAACCTTCACCACTCTATTCATAACTGAATAAAAACAATTCTGGCTGGAGTTGGGCTTTAACTGAATCAACCCTGGAATTCATAATTCTTGGTGTTGGTCACAATTCAGTTATATCAGGACTGGCACCCAACTTTTGATGTTTTCTTCAGTTGTTGTCCATGGAGCTTGCTCATAAAAATAAAAAAATGTAGCTGGCTCCTGAATTCTATATTAATTTGTTAGATACAGGAACAACCTTCCTCTAATATACAAATGTCTTTATTAGAAGTGTGCACCTCTCTGCTGGTGATTGATTTGTAACCTTCACTGTAGGCTTTGCTCCTGGGGAAATACCAAGAGCATGCAGTCTGACGACATAATATTACTGGTACATTTATTGTTTCTGGAATTCTACTTTAGTGATACCGTCCAAGTGGCAATGTTGAAAATTCCAGAATACTTTTCTAAGATCACTTGAGGTATATCGCACTTCTGAGACACCTGCATGGCGCAGCAAGCTTTAACCTACATAGGTAGCTGCCGGAGATAAAGAAAGAGCTGAAATGTTATACGTAACGTATACTGTGAGAGTCTATCATTAGATACAGTGTCACCCAGCTCTGACCTGACACTGGCTCCCATCCCAGCCGTTTCCTAAGGTTGCGTTGCTCAAATTTCACAGCAAAAAGCTGCTAATCAAGCACACTTAGCAAATATCATCTGGCCAAGTATTAAAGTTATAATCAACATACAACACCTCGGGTTCTATAAATGTTAATGGCTGTGGCAAGTGTTAATAGACGAGTTGTACTATAAAAAATAACTTTTTCTATGTACAGACTTTGTACAGTAGAGACTCGTACCAATACAAACGGGTTTTAATCATTATTGACTCCAGTGTTTCTCAACCTACTTTCAAAGTATGCAAAAGCACTCCAGATTGAAATGTACAAAAATGATGTGTGGTCCCTCCAAAAAATGTTTTAGCTTTAGATACACAATAATCGTGAGCCATACCTATTGCTACCCTCACCTTTTTATTCCTACTTGCACCTCTGTACCTTGTATTGCTAAAGAAGTTAAACCTGCCTACCCCCTTGTGCCAGCAAAGTCCTATACACTATATGGCCAAGTTTGAGGACACCTGGCTGTCACATCTACATGAGCTTGTTGAACATCCCCTTCCAAATCCATGGACATTAATATGGAATTGGCCTCCCTTTGTGGCCAAAACAACCTCAACTCTTCTGGGAAGATGCACTGGAGTATGTCTGTAGGAATTAGGGCCAATTCAGGCAAATGAGTATTTGGGAGGTCAGATTCTGATGTTGGATGAGAAGACCTGGCTCTTGGCCAATGTTCCAGTACATCCCAGAGGTGTTCAGTAGGGTTGAGGTCAGGCCACTTGAGTTGCTTCATATCAAACTGCTCAAACCATGTCTTTATGGCCCTGGCTTTGTGGAACAGAAAATGGCCTTCCCCATAATGTTGCCACAAGGTTGGCAGTCCACAGTTGTCTAAAATGTCTTTGTATGCTGTTGTATTCACAATACCTTCAATGGAAACGCATGGACTTAATCATGTGGAGGGGTTTCCACATACTCTTGACCATATAGTGTAAGTACAACGGTCAGGTGTCCAGGAACTTTGTCTGTATAGGATATGTATGTAGTTTGTAGCAATCTGACTCGGTACAACTGGTTTTTTAAGTGTTGTTTCCGGTGATTGTGAAAATGATTTGGTACTGGCTTGTTGTTCTTTAAGAAGTATGCTCCAATATTATTATTTATGAACCTTTACTGAGAGCAAACATTAATTAAGTTCTTGAGAGGTTGTAGCCAGTAACATCTCGAACACCTAGGGAGTCCCTGTCTCCAAATTACAGAAAATCTGTGTTCATGTTGAACTTATTTGTACAGTAGCAGTAGGTTTCATTGGTATAATACATATTGGTTCTTATTTCCCTTTTATCCTGTCAGCCGCAGTGCTTGACAAATATGTCTGGCAATTATATCTCTAAGTGTTTTGCTCAGTGGGAATATATTGTGTTGCAGCAAAATATATGGAATTTAAATGCGTGTTTGATTCACGCTTGAAATGATTCATGTAATATTACAGGCACGTGAGTCTGATTAATGCAGAATATCAGGTTTCAGATCAAATTGTTGTCCATCTATAGTCAATTTTGCTACATTTGCAAAAATTTCAAATTTTCTGATCCCACTGGTTTGTTTGTTTTTATTTAATTTTTTATTTATTCATTTTTTTTACCGGTTCCAGGGACACTGAAAGCCCCCTTCATAGTCCCTGTGATGTCATCACAGGAGCGACAGCACTATTCTAGCTATTGAAGCTGAGAAGCAGTATGGGAGATGGCACTCTTTGACACTTCTGTGACTCCTCTCCCCAGGCAAAGTAAACAGCACTAGTCTTAATGCATGGGGAGCAGGTGGGTATGGCCAGCGCTGACTACCATGGAGGGGGGTTTTCAGTGGTGACAACACTGAGGACCCTCCTTCTCTATGAGCATGGGGACACAGCACTGAATAGGGTGACTCCTGCAGTAATGTCACTGAAAGGGAATCTAAGTTGTCACCCTGTTGAATGAGGTCTACTGGATGGGATTACTAGGTATTTTTACACTAATAGAAAAGGCAAATTCTATTTGAAAATTGTACAGTTTGCTTTCTGTCATGAATTTTCACATTTAACTTTTTAAAAATTGTACTATAGTTCTCTTTTAGAAGTACTTTTAAAGACTGTTACAAATGGTCAAAACGAAACCTGTGGGGGGTTCCTATTGCATGCCAGTTCTTCAAACTATCTTTAAAGTGACCCAGGATCCACAGGGCACACTCCTGTAATGCAAATATTAACCACAGTTTATTTTTTCACGTGTTGGGCCCACTTCTTCCCACCTCCTGCGCCTTCCTAATTGCCAGTGAGATTGCCTACCACATTTGGTGATCAGCAGGAAGGTGGGAGAAGGTGCCTGCTTCATGGAACTGGGGTTACTTAAGAAGGTTAAAATCCCCATAGGTTTTCTTTAGTGTATGTATAGGGACATCAGAGTTCGGTAAAATAAGATTTTGACTTTAGCCTGGCTACAGTATTCTTTTGTAGATTTAATTAATATGGAAAAATGTTTCTCCAAAGTGGGGCAAGTGGGTGGCACCACACTGACCGAATTAGACAATTGTGTCCTTTTTGGTGGCACCTTTAAAGCCCCAGGCTCTTTAGTAGCCATTTTTGTTCTGTTAATCTTTTAATATGGAGCTTGTTCTTCAGTAGCATCTTTGTTCAATATTAATTAGTTTTTTTCACCTCACTAACAATGTTGTTGCGTTTTATTTTATTCTAGATCCATCTAGTGAAAGGATAAAAATAATTCAAAATCCACCATGGAGCGTTTAGAAGAGCAATTTTCAGATCTTCACGTAGCAAAGCGTTCGGCTATGAAAGACAACATAACTTACATACTTGACATTGACGTGTCAAGCCCAGCAGAGGCACAGAACAATCAGACAGTCGCAATCTTGTGCTCTGATAAATCAATTAGGTTATATAACAAGGAAACTATGACCTGCCTTCAAGAATATAATGCACACCCTGGAGTGCTGAGTGGTGTTCGCTTTTCCCACTCGAATAACAACCTGCTGTTCTCCGCATGCAGTGATGGCACTGTAAAACTGTGGGATGTTCGAGCTTCCGGTTCAGAAGCCGTACAGATATTTAACGGCTACCCGTCTAATGTTTTTATCAGCTTTGATATTAGTTGCAATGACCTTGTTGTTTGCGCCGGTACTGAAAAAGTAGAAGAAGACTCTTTTCTCGTCTTCTGGGATGCAAGATGTAGTTCTGACAGCAATTCTAGAGAACCTCTTGGCGTTTATTCAGAGTCGCACAATGATGACATCACTCAAGTGCGCTTTCATCCAACCAAACCAGGCCTGGTTGCAACGGGTTCTACTGATGGCCTTGTTAACGTGTTTGATGTCGGGAAGGATAATGAAGATGACGCCCTAAGTTCCACATGCAATTCTGATTCTTCTGTGAATGTTATTGGTTGGGCAGGCAAAGATTACAACCAGATCTATTGCTTGACACACGATGAAGGATTCTGTTGGTGGGATCTTGCTCAGGTGGAGACTGATGAACCCATCACGCTTTGTAAGGTTGAGGATATGAGGGAAAAAGTCACCAGTTGTTCCATTGATTATCTCATTGGCGGACTCTATCATGACAAAACGGATTCTCTGTTTCTTGTGGCCGGGTCTCACACTGGGAACATCCACCTGTTAAGTTGTGAGTCTGATAAACTAACCTGTTTAAAAAGTTTACAAGGAGGACATTCTGCCACCGTTCGATCATTCTACTGGTGTGTGGATGACAACTCTCTGCTAACTGGTGGAGAGGATGCACAGTTGCTCTTGTGGAAACTGAAAAGCAAGGACTTGTCTCCTGGAAAGAAAGACTCCATGAAAATGGCTTCCTCTCTACAGCAGAGAGTTCGTGTGCACAACTCCAACTCCAAATCCTATTCCACAAAGCCAAAGAAAATCACAGACTTTTAATTGGATGAAATAAGAAGCTAAAATCAATTTGAAACTATATCAAATGTTATGACTCATATATGTTGTGTATTAGCAGTCACATTGTTAAAGGGGACCTTTGTGATCAGGCTCAGATGGAAGCTGCCATGTACTAGCTGTGGGCAGTTTGGTGAACCTAGTTACCAAGCTGCTGCTTCAGAACTAGTATGTTGTCTACAAGTTGGCAATGGCTGCTTCCATTAAAACATTTGATATCTGATAAAAGCCCTTTTAAGGACTCGGTACAAGCTACTATGTAATCATTTAAAAGTAAACTTGACACGCACATGGCAAATCTTACTGAGCGTATGATTAGAACGTGCAAGCAGAGCCATTGTGAGGGCTGCATATGAAAATGACCAGTGGATGTTTTAAAATCAAATCTTGACTTTTTCTGTGACGGTTGAACCTTCCTGTTGGTCAGGGAGGTCTATTATATGAAAGCGGAATACAAGTGACAAAAATAAATAATTGCTGGGAAGGATAAAATTTCCTCTTTTCCCCAAGATACTTTTATTGTCAGTGTGCACTGCAGCGCATCTGCCATGCAGTGTGCACAATCAGCCCATTCACAGCATCTCTAAGATGCTATGAATGGGCCTGATGCCGGGGAGGATGCAATTCCTGTGCGCATGCACCTGGAACCTGGAAGTGGTGGCGAGTGGAAAAAAAGATGGTGGCGGGGGACCAAAGATGGATCCAACAGCTCTGGAGAAGGACACACTTGTAAGGTAAGTGCCCTAATGTACAACTATGCTGTGCATACTTGCACATTACGGCACAAACGCCACCCCTTCACAGAGGTTACTACTGATTTAAGGGCCAGCTATTAAAGGAGAACTTCATCCCCATAGTTAGAGCCTTTGACATTGACAACCTCCGCACTCCAGGTGTGGTGAAACTACAAAATCCTTTTACACCTCTGTGAGTCATGTCTGTGGCTATCACAATATTGCAATGCCTCATGGGACTCCTAGTTCCAAAAGAGCTGTACTGCCGAGGATGCCTACCCCTGGCACTATATACTATGGAGAAGTTCCTGCTGCAATAAGAGGGCAAAGATGGGCCAGAATCAACAACACAGTTTTTGAGCTTTCCCTAATGATCTATTTTTTAACCTCCCTGGCGGTATGATTATGGAGGATTTTAGCATGCCAAAGCGGTACATTGTTTTTCATGGCAATAAATGTCCCGCCGGCTCCGTCCCCCGCTGTGACGGCCGAAAACGAAACTGAATGCCGGCATCGGCCGGGCGCACACAGCAGAGGACACCGCAGGCTCGCAGGGACAAGGTAAGTGACACTTTTGCGCAGTCCATAGTGTGGCTCGGGGTTACCGCTCTTGGTACTGAAAATTAACCCCGAGCCACACTCGGGAATACCGCCAGGGAGGTTAAAGGAGCCGACCAGCCAACTAAGAACATTGCCACCTTTAACCTTCTGCAAGGATAAAACTCATATGCTGCAGCAGAGTTTCTATATTACTAGTGGTCCCTTGAGGACCTTTGGTCAGATTAGACTCAAAAGCTTCTGTAGGAAAGTTGGTGTAGCCCCACCCTCATTTGTGTATTGGAACAAAAGGTTTTCAGGGTTCCGTACCACCCTTTGACTTTGCCCCTCTTGGTGACGTTAGAAAACTGCTTGGTTAGAGGGTTTTGGCCAAGAGTTAGCGTGCTGTTTTTCTATATCGAGGAGGAGATCCAAGACAAAAGTAAGAGCCAAAAACAATTCCTCTAAAATTCCCAGACTACTGCAGCTAATTCAGTTTTATGTGGAAGTAGTGATTGGAAACAATGACTTGTTCTATTTTATCTCTTGGGGGCATAAATCTTCTCACTGTGTAGTGTTTACTAAGGTGCTGTAGTTAGTTGAGAAGAAATCTTACCAACGGGTACACCACCAGCAATGAAAGCCACTGTATTCATGACAAACATTACCCAAAAGTTTATTTTTTCTTAAAGTATGTAATCTTTTTTTACCACTAACTCTCCTCATGCCTAGTTTGATTAAAACTTCTGAATAGCTTGGGGCTAGAGGTAGTTATAACATCTTAATAATCCATGGAGGAAAGACCAATAGGTTCACAAAGCACATTTAACTGTTAAATGATGAACTTCAGAGTCCTTAGCAAAAAGAGTTTTTTGGGGGGATCTGTATTGGTCCCTGCAGTCACTAAAAATAGTGCCATCTCAATACCCTAACAACGGACCTCTCTTTTTTACTCCCATTTGATTTCTTAAGTATACTATTGAAAGTGTTTTGCTTTATATCTGTTTGGGAAGTGCAAAAAAAATAACTGTTGATCCTGCTGGAAATCTTGGGAGCTACTCTATTTCTGCTGGCTGTTATCTGAGTCTGTCTGCGGACTATGGAATAGCTCTCTCCTATTAAATAGAGGAGAGGGGGGTGTTCTGTGGTCCACACAGAGACTTGGGAATAATGCTATCTGATAGCGGACACATGACCATGCTGCTCCTCCATAGATATAGTATGGTGAGTGGGTGTTGTTACCCTAGGACCGGCACGACTGTTCCTGGCAGGATTACCAGAAGGAAAAAAAGTCTGTAAAATAAAACTAATGCATCAACACAAGTATTGGTAAGCTACATAATATTAAAGGAGAACTATGGGGTTAGGGCTTTTCCCCATAGTTCTCCTAAGGGTAACGGGAGGACACAAACTAGCGTCCTCCCGTCACCCTAAGCTCAGTATACCGCGAGCTACAGCTCGTGGTATACTGAGATGCCGCAGCTGAAGCGTATCCCAACAATTATGTCTGGATCCGCCCAGCTTCGTGAGTGACAGCTGGCTCTGCCTATCTAGAAAATGACCAGTGGATCAGTTCTGCCAGTCAGGGCTGAAGGATCGGGGAGGGGGGAATCCAGTCCCTCCCCTGTCACGGCTCTTTGCCGTGACAGGATCGAGAAGTGAGCGGACGCCGGTATGTGTTCGCTCACTTCCCGATCTACTGAGCCGACCTGTGACAGTCTCATTGTCACAGGTCGGCTAGAACTATGCGGATGAGTGAAAATCACTCACCTCATAGTTCTCCTTTAAATTTTATTATTGGGTGTAGATATGCATGATCCTTTGTAACTTCTTCTGTTGTCTCCCTGGATAAAGCCTTTAAAAGTTCACAGTAGTGGTTTTCAGCATTGCTTGTGTTTAATAAGATCTTTGGCTTGCATTGATATGCATTTTCGCTGCACTGTGGATTAAGAAAAAAAAACACTTTCTCATCTGATCTGACTGGCACAATTCAGGTAATTGCTCCCATAATATGTATGTATGCAGGACTGTTATTTTCTAATGCACTGCAATGCAACACATTGGTGAAAATGTTTAATGCAGCAAAACCGATGACCTGGTGTGAATTACTTCCTAATGTTTTAGGTTGGTATTACCATGGATCTAATTTTTTATATTGTATTTTTAAACTATTGTATTTTAAATGAACATCTAAACATGTATATACAACAACCAAAACACATAAAGTATATTTTTAAAATGTGTTCTTGTTCAAAGCAGTGTTTGTCAATGTATGTTGTTGCTGGTGTTATGTATTGTGACTGTAGGCTGATAGCAGGGTTCAGGTGTTATGAGCAGGACAAGCTTGCCTGTTCCCGCCACATGCCTTGGTTCCACCCTCCTCCATATCTACAGCGCTTAGCGGTGATGTAGGGGTTGCAGGATGAAACCATGGAGCACGGTGGGGGCAGAAGCATCTGACACTTCAGAAGTAGCACATGCCAAAGAGTTTTATGGAGGCAGCATCACTGGAACAGAGGGAAGGTAGCAGTCATGAGTCCCTGGAGAGGTGAGCTTTGCATACTTGCACAATGGGGCGAGAGGCTACCTCCACCCAGTGAACTTTACTTTTCAGACAAAGCAGCTGCAAGAACTGAATCACCAAATTGACAAGGAGCACCAAAGATAACACCAAGCTTATAATGTTGAATAAACGTGTTAGCTGATGACCAACTGACTGCCTTGCAGATCACATCTGCAGAGACCCAGGAAGCTATTGCTGTAACTGAATGAGCTCTGACTTCTGACAGCAGGGGTACTGGATAGTTCTCAAGATGCTACAACTTTAACACAGGCTGCTTTTTTCTTTAAGACCCTTTGGGTAGAGAAGTTCTTATCTGAAAAGAAGTACTTTGTTCTGTTTTTATATATCTCTAGATCTCTATATGTGGAGGTCAGCAGAACAATATCTAGAAGCCTTCTGATTTGTAGAGGACCAACTGAAATGGAGAAGGCAACAAGAGTATTTTGTCAGTAGGAATTGCAAAGTAGGGTTCTTCCAATGATCGAGCCAGATGATCTGGTAATCTTTGGCTGATATAATGACCATTTGGAAATAAAGGTAAGTGTCAGGAGACAAAGAGAGCCCTCAAAGGAAGGTTCAGCTTAATAGTTGCTCATAGAAACTGCTGATCCAAGGACTGTTTAGCCCACTTAAAACCTGTAAAAAAGTGAAATGTAAACTATGAGTTTATTATAGCCAGAATCCTTTTCTAGAGCGGATTGAGGAAAGTCTAGGATGTGAGCTATCTTCACTCGATGTGATTATAGGTCTTGTTTGTCAAGAATTTTCTGGCTTTCAGTAACATTGTGATACCAGAAGTTAAGAGATTCTCCCTTAATAACCACAAAGCCAATTTCAATCTGTGAGGATTTGGATGTTGCCAGTGTCTCTGGAGAAGGTTCTTCCTTCAAGGAAAGTGATCTATATTATCAGAGTCGGCATGTGAACCATGACAAGAAAGAACAATGACAATCGCTCTGTCTCTTTCTAAATCATCCTCAACAGGACTCTCAGGATCAAAGCTTTTGGTGGAAATACATATGCCAGAAAAAAAGTCCCATCTGAGAATGTGTTCTGAGCTAAGGCTTGTAGACATTGGAGGAAAAAAAAATTCCCCATTACTTGAAAATTAGTTGAAAGTATCTACTGTTTTAGGCCCTGTTCACACGACGTCCGTTTTCTGTGCTGACCTGATCCGTACGCTCCTGCACTAAAAATGCATCCCAATGTATCCCTATGTGTTTTATGGGCTACAGTTCTCACGTGCGCAGTCCGTTCAGGTTACGACAGAAAAAATACTGCATGTCACATTTTATACGGTCAGGAAACGGTCCGGAAAACGCAAAATGCGCCGAACGCACTGCATAGCAGCTAACATACTGACAGCCCCACTCCAGCAATAACATTTTTTTTTTTTTTTTTACTGGAACGCATCAAAAACGCGGCAAAACACATAGCACCGCGTCTGCAGATCCGCACCTGATCAGGACCTGAAAATCATGTGAACAGGCCCTAAGGGCCATTCATTGAGATTTGTGATTTTCTGACTCAACCTATCTGCTAGGAGATTCTCCGTATCCAGCAGATAGGATGCTGTCAAGGTGTGTCACCATTTGATGGGGAAGAAAAACTTTCAATTCTGTGGATTCTAGGCATTCCATCCACTGCAATGGGATCAGTTAACTTTTCTGGTGATTTACAAGAAACCCAAAAACGTGTCATATTCTGAAGCACAAGAGGTTTGTGATTCAGAAAGTCTTGTAGAGACTTTACTAACACAAGCACATTTTCCTGTATCCCAAAGGCCTGCATCTGCCGAGCTGTGTGGGTACAACTTTGAGAATCTATTCTATAGGGCAGATCTGTTGTTGGGTTTTCCCCATTCTTCTTAAATGAATTCTCTAATGTCCTCCACCAATGCAGATGAAGAAACATCTTTCTTGAGGTTAGGGAAATATTGTTTCACCTAGTAAGAGGTTCATCTTCCCATTGTAGTGCTTTTCTAATAGCCTTAAAAAAATGTCACCAAGGCAAATTCAAAAACATGTATGGCGGACTCTTCTGGTTCTTCAGCAGAAACCCTCTCGTTCCTCCTGGATCTGAACAGACGGTCCTAAAGGAGAAACTTGCAAATCTACCAATACCGAATGCCCGTGCATGGATGGAACAGTGAAGAGGACAAGGCATTTAACCCAGCCACAGAATAACCACTTCTACTGACAGCAGGCAGCACAGTAAAGGTTACATGATATGAAGTAGTCATGGCCAGGAGATAAGTAAAGGTGGACAACATATTGAAATACACAACAGGAAACTTGCCAGCAAGGGCTCGTCGGCAACTTTGATGACAGGCAATTTATGCCCTATTAGAAGTAACTCTGGCGTCACGACCAGCTCCGCCCAGTTGTTATTCATTGGCTGGGACCTGATAGAAGACTCTAGCAGGTCCCGACCAAGAGGAAACAGTTGCTCTCAGAAGCGCACGACTTGATGTGCGCACAAAGATGTGCTACACAAAACTCGCTGAAAGGCGCATATTTGATGTCGCTCAGGTGTGAATGAGGGCTTTGTCTGTTCAGTCTTCAAAGGTGTGAATCTATTTTGTGTTATTATGCATCAAAGTAATTTGACATGCTCTTACTCATTCAGGTTATAATTATTGAGCAGATAAGAGACCTTCACACCCTGAATTTGACTTGACCTGATTCCTCACCTAATTTGTGAGTCAGGAGTTTCCTGTCGGTGACTCAGTTCACATACCTTGCACATTGTATCAGCATTTGTAGTGAACATCCATTTACATAAGTCATGCTGTTAACCCTTTCATTTCTTCACAGTCTATTCCAAGTTTGGCTTTTTGTAATTCTTTCACTAGGATCTCGCTGAGGGCCAATTTACACCTTTGCAATGCATTGTGGTGTGTCAGCACGTGTTGCGTTAAGGTGGCTCATTCATTATGAATTGGCTGCAAACACACCACAACAGATGAAAAAATGCGCACATGACCTTCTATTTTTTTTTTTTAGCAACATGATGTGCTACAACACATGGCGGAGTACAGTGTGTGAGGGTGTCATTTATAATGAATGGCACTGCAACATACTATACATAGCCAGTGTGTTGCTGTGCATTGTGGCAACATGTGGTAATGCTGCAACATACAATGGGCCCTTAAAGGTACCAAGTGAAGGGCAAATAAGTAAAACATAGATTTATGTAAATAAAGAGAGATGATGATGTCTTTTCCTGTCTCTGCTTTTTATTTTTATTAACGGTCTGGCACTTTTCCCGGTGTAAACTCAGTCGGTCTGTCTCAGTGGACATGCAGGTCCGGGGTGGGTAGTTTTTCTTTACATTTAGCCCTGCTCTGGCAAGCAGGGCTAAATCTAGAAGGGGGAGCAGTTTTGTACAGGTACTCTTGAGCGGCTGCACAGCTGCCCAAGATTATTTGTAAGCAGCCCTATTGTCACTCCCCCCTCCATGGTCCGTCCCTTCCCGAACATCGCCTCTCTCTCCCCGGCTGCTGTCCGTCACCGCCTGCTGCCTCTCTCTCCCCACCAACTGCCTCCCACCCTTCCATGTTTTTTGGGGGACCCGGGGCCACAGCAAATGACATTAGGATGAAGAGCGGGGAGCAGAGGCTGCAATGCAGAATGGCACCTGCTATAGAGCACTACTAATTACAGCAGTACTTTAAACAGCATGTCCATAAGTTTGGTTAGAAATAATAATAATTTTATTTAATTACTTACCTTCACCTCTTCTGGCTGGTCTTCAACTTTCTGGTGGGGAGGCTGCAGAAAAATACTCCAGTGTATTGTCAGAGTCTCAGACAGCACGCCCGTGTGCTCAGGCGGCTGCTTGCTGGGTGCTCACGGCCGAGGCCCAGGGCTGCCCCTTGAAGTGTCTGCAGGCTTTTTCATTCCCGGCTACCTCCTCAGTATCCAGTGGCCGGCGGGCCCCATCATCTCTGTGTCGGATCATCCGATACTCCCGGCGCAGAGATGGGGGGGCCCATCTCTGCCCCGGGGCTGTGTTAGATCGGATACTGGGCTTCCTCAGGTAGGTCCGCCCCTGCTAAAAATGACTTGTAAACTCAATTAAGTGTAGCTAATCACCTTCTCAATGACGCACAAAGCCATTTGACATCCAACTGTGATCTGCTGTTGGGGTTATTTTGATTAGCTCAGCATGAAAAGAGCTTTCCTGGAGCATTTCACTCCCTGGTAGTGCAACTGAAGCAAACAATTAACTATGGGTGGCAAGGCACTGTCAAAAGATCTCCGGGATAAAGTTGTGGACAGACACAAGTCAGGAGATGGATACAAAAATCCATCCCCTGACTTGTGTTCTAGGTGTCTACAAACATTTGGCCATATAATGTATGTTGCTAATGATGAACGGCATGCTTCAGTAAGTCTTATGACATTGCTGGGGATACTTGGGTTGTCCACCTGCGCAGTCTGGTTTTTGAGTTCTCTTTGTGCGGTGTCTGGGGTTCAGCTGACCTGAAGCCCACACACAGCACATACAGGACTCAAAACCGGGACTGTCCAGGTGAATCCGGGACAGGTGGACAACCCTAGGGGATGTGCAGTCTTTTGTATAAAGCAGTAAGCCAATTACAAAGTCCACAAACTAAGCATTGCATGTATGATGTGAATACAGTATTTCTTAGTGTGTAGTTTGGACGTTAAAGATTTCAGTTAAAAAGATTACGAGTAAAGAAAACTTGGCTGACAACACCCATATACGCCTACCTCATTCTTTTTCTCTTCTGAGAGGTAAAAATGTACTCTGTGGAGTACTTTCAGGCTATATGGCTCTTACGTTGATATTGCAGAACCTCGGTGCTTATCTGTGTTTGTCACTTGCACACAATTCCCTCAGTGCACTGTTCACAAGATGTAAGAAGAGGTTTGATTAGGAGATAGAGCAAGAATGTAATATTTCACTTTTTAACGGAATGGATTTTTAATTTGGCTAAGCATTAAACAATGAAGTAGAAGAGCTGCATTCCTATCTCCGTTATCAGGAAACAGACTGAACTGCTACGGTAATTAAAGGTAAATTAAAATAATCACTTTGATTCATAGTGGTGGAGCTATCAAAACACCTACATTTGAGATGTGACTAATATAAATTGTGCAGGAAGATACAGGAAGTGATCTAAAGAACTCCAGGCCCCAAGTACAGTCACAGTAAATATCTAGTAATATCTAGGAAATGCCATCACTATGCTTAAAGTGAACCTGTCAGCCATTTTGCGCTTTTAAGAGTAAAATAGCCACCCCGAGGGCACATACCATGTGGTACCTGCCATAATCATTGGACAAAATCTTTCTTCTGTGATCTTCCTGATTTAGTTTAATTTTGTTACTGGGGACATCTGGGCAAAACCCATCAAACTGCCATTAACCTTTCTTTGAAGAGTGCCCTACTGACCACATATTTGCCATTATATTTTATCTTTATACATGAACTTAGTTGGTGTCACGTACCTTAGGGGGAGCCTGAGATGACGAGGGAGGCCTCTCTTGCTTCTCCAGTCGAAACACCCTTGGATGGTGGAAACAGGTGCGTGAGGACAAGGAGTGGCACAAGTGCCGGTAGGTTGCGACTCCTGTCAGAGCTGTGTACAGGTTGCAGAGGTTCCTTAGCAGGATGCAGGTTGAAGTACAAGATCCTGGAAGCAGAGTAAAACAAGCCGGGTCATCAACAATCTGGCAGCGAAGTACAAGATCAGAAGTCAGGACATAGTCAGAGGCAGGCTGGATCGGTAACTTTCAGGCAGCGTGGTATCCAGGGGGCAGGCAGGAGAGAGGTCAAAGACAAGCCAGGGTCAAGGAGCACAGCACAGAACAGGAGCAAGGTCAATCAGGCCGGGTCAGTAGCAAAATAACAAACAGGTACACAGGATTCAGAAACACGGTACTAGCTGAAGATCAGTCAGCAGGGAGGTCTGGGTGTCTGAGCCTTAAAGCAGAACTATGAGGCGAGTGCTTTTCACTCACCTCATAGTTCTAGCCGACCTGTGACAATGAGACTGTCACAGGTCGGCTCAGTAGATTGGGAGGTGAGCGAACATATACCGGTGTTCGCTCACCTCTCGATCCTGTCACTGCTCTCTGCCGTGGCAGGGGAGGGGCTGGATTCCCCCCGCTCCGATCCGCCAGTGCTGACTGGTGGAGGGTACAGCTGGCTCTGTCGAGATCCGCCCACGCAGCTGGGCGGATCTCGACATCGATGTCGGGATCGGCTGCGGCGTCTCAGTATACCGCGAGCTGTAGCTCGCGGTATACCGAGCTTAGGGTAATGGGAGGACGCTAGTTTGTGTCCTCCCGTTACCCTAAGGAGAACTATGGGGAAAAGCCTTGACCCCATAGTTCTCCTTAAATAGCCCTTTTGGCGCCATCATTAGGAACAGGCGTGGGTGCACGTGCACACGTATGGCGTGGTGTGCGCACACCCACGTAGAGGCACGCGGCCATGCACCATCCTCTGTGTAGGACGATGTGCATGCACACTTGCATGCACAGGTGCCCGTCCAGCATTCGGGCCACACAAGCTAGCTCTGGCTTCATAACAGTTGGAGACTTTCTATCATGTACCTGACTGGAGACTCCGCTGAGAAGGAGGCTGCCCGTGCACCTCCTGTCCCACACTTCTGGAAGTAGTGACAGGGGATGTAAGGCCAGAACAGAGCACAGCTGCGGATACTGGTGGCTGGCTGGTTCTTGAGGAGGTCGCTTGAGTGCGTTGGACCAGCTGGTGAATCGGCAGGACCGGGATGACACCGGGAAATCTCGAACCTAGAGCAGGCAACTGGTATGAGGCCAAGGGAGCACTGGCAGGATGTCGTTGCTCAGGATGCTGATGGAGCGATCCACCAGGCCAAAGTCATTCAAAGGGAGCCGAATCTTGAGGTGCCGAATCACAGGAGCAGGGTCAGGAAACGTAAGCCAGGGTCATACACAGATGATCAGAGATAACGAAACAGGAGGAGGAGGCGGAGTCAATTGGTCATAAGCCAAATTCATACACAGGACATCAGGATACAGGAACAAAGTACTGGGCACACAGGGACAAGCTGAAGACCACTCAGCAACTTGGTCATGGCTTCAAGTCTGTTTAAATATGATAACGAGCACGCTCACATACGTGCGCTTTTGCGCATAAATGTGCGTTTTCTAGGAACTTTAAGCAATGGATTGCATACTTGTGTGTGTGCACATTTTTGAGCAGGAGTCCATCTGCAGGTAAGTCTCTTACACTTTCTGGAATTTTATGTACATTTTTAGGGTCCTAAAGTTTACACACCACAATATCTTGATATCAGTTCCTTCAGTTGGTGCATTAGGAGTTTCTTTTACATTGTGTGCATTTTTTAATTATACAACTACCTATTACATATAGTTTTGAGGCACTAATGTGCTCTAGGTTCTGTTCAGGGACTCAAGAAACTACCATCTGTTCAGGTTTGTGGACTACTAAGGCTATGGATCTCTTTGTCACGGTCTGCGACCGGGGCACACAAAATGACAAAAAGTAACGTGCAAAAAATGGTGTTTGTGCGTTAACAGGGACTCACTAGAGGCACAGGTTCTAAGAAGGGCCAGGTGTTCGACAGAGCCTCTAATGGTGAGGATGATTGGCTGCTGGACACCTTCCAGGTTGCGGCCCTCTAGCATGCCCACACAGACAAAAAGATTAGTGGCAGCACCGAGGTGCTGGATGCATCAGCAGACAGGGTTGAAGCATATACACAGCCACACGAGTAGGCACAGGTGCAAGGACTCACTTGAAGAAGCTGATGATCAATCCAATGCAGGACGTACAGGATCTCGCTGTGAGGAAGAGGGAATCCAGACTCACAGGAGACAAGGTAGGTGGTGGGCAACCGCAGGGATTACTTAGGCAAGAAATAAACAGGAAGTCCGACTGGGTGAAAAGACACGTTGCTCGAACGGCACGGAACAAGTGAGCTGGACTTTTAATGGAGAGGTTCAGAGTGGATTGGCAGGAAGCCAAGCAGCTCAGACAGGAGGTAAAACCCGGCGCCGGATCCTCACACAGGGAAGTGTGACACTCTTTTTATCTGAGAAGTCCTGGAATCCATTAAGCAAATAAATGGAATGCCTTAATGTAGCCATAGGCCAGCATGTCTTTCCCCAAGAAGGGGGGGGGGGGGGGTTATGGGTGACAACTACCTAACCTAAAAAGCACCGGCACCTGCAAAACCCCACCAAGTGTTTTGGTCAACAGCACCCACTCATTAAACACTTTCAGGGTTATTCAGAAATTGTGAAGAGTTTGGAGGAGGCAGGAGAAGTGAATAGACATGTGCACTGCCAAAAAATTAGTTTAGTTTCGTTTTAAATTCGGATTTGTGTTATTTCGTTTTTCAGGATTCGGGTGTGAAAGTCAATTCGGATTCGGACGAAATTCGGTAGCGTTAGTACGAACGTTCGTTTCGTTTTCTGTTCTTATTCGTTTCGTTCGTTTGCAGCAAAAGTGACATTTGAGGGGGAAAAACTATTTTTCTCCTTCTCTAATGTCACTTTGCTCCAGCGAACGAAACGAATAAGAAACGAATAAGAACAGAAAACGAAACGAATGTTCGTACTAACGCTACCGAATTTCGGAAATGGAAATTCGGATTCGTTTGCATTCGTTATGTCTGCAATTCGGATACATCTGAATGTCCGAATTTCCGAAAATTCGTCCGAATTTCGATTCGGAACGAAACGATCGCACATGTCTAGAAGTGAACAATCTAGGACAACATAGCTGAACTGGAAAGTGAGCTGAATTGGATAATTTTTCAGTCAGCTATGTTGTCCTAGATGGTTCACTTCTTCTGCCTCCTCCAAACTCTTCACCCTTCTGTGAATAACCCTGTCTATCTTCTACATAAGAAGAGGCAAGGATTTGCCCTGGATGGAAAGTCTTGAGGCAATAATGAACAATTCTAATGCTTTGAAGTAGGGATGGACTGATTGTCCGATCTATCGATAATCGGAGGATGATCTTCTCATATTATTTATCGGTTAAATGTACCGACATTGCCCATAATAAACACTGTGCAAATGTGCCGCTGTCTGGCTGGCATCCCTCGGTCAGCTGATAGAAGGAGCCAGTCAGAAAATCTATGTAGGGGCTCTGTTCATGTATTCTGATAGCGGCTGGTGGCTTTAAAAAAAAAAAGCAGATAGCAGGGGAAGCAATAGTCAGCCTGCTATTGGCTATTTCAAATTACAATGTTGTAGCATACAAAGACAAATTGTGCACTTCCAGCCAACACATCTTGGTAATTTTGAAATTTAAACCACTAATACTCCGAAACTGTGGACACCCGGCGCCTTTGTTTTTACTACTTATGTTTGGTGCTGCTGGGGTGCACTTTGATCCCAGCTTTGTACTACACCTCAACTTTCTCCCTGACCTGGAGCCAAGCTCTGACCCCACTTTTCAACGATTCCATAATAGCACTTTAGAAGTAATTTGGAGTCTTTAACAGAGGAAATGCTTTCTCTCCCCAATGACTTTGGGCTGGGACTCTACTTCTACTGTAGTGTGGAGATCATTCCACCTGACTTGAATCCAGAAAGCCTGCTGTAAACACACACTGTGGGACAGTGTCTGAAATCCGGGACACTTGGCAACTATGGGTCTACGTGTAATATGGAACTGGTTGATATCTGTAGGCCCCACATAGTGCTTGCCCTTTGAGAGTATGGCTAGTCTGAACAGTTTAAAGTGGCCTTTTCAGTAAATGTACAACGTAGCATGAATAAATGCCTAATATCACACAATATAAAGCAATATTCTAGGGGCCACAGTATACTCTTTGTGACCACAACACAAAAGATTCATATATTTATGAGGGTGAAGGGGAAAAAGAAGCAGAGAATGCTCCTTGTCGTACCCACGTGTGGAAACTAGTGAAGATCCTGAAACCCATAGACTTACTGGTATTTGGATTGTTCTATCTGGGCTTACATGTGTCACATTAAAGTGGCCCTGTCTCTAGGATAAAGCATTTCAGGCCAAGGAACATGTAGAAGAATATGTTGAATGCTTATCTGTCTGCTGGACACTAAAAGCAGTCCTTATTGTTCTGAAGAACACCGCTGCTATCCGAAACTTCCAGTAATGTTGGGTTTCTGGGCCCATACTGTTGCGCCTACTGCTAGCTGCTACGTTACTCTTGTATAGACTGGCCTTTCTCAACCTCAAAACAGAGGAGCCCGTGAAATAATTTTAATCTGCCCCCTTACATTGACGTTCAGTGAAGAAATGTCCCTTTTCCTGTCAGCAGAAATTATAATTTTACATTGGTGTTCAGTACGGGAAGGAACACCTACACTGTTGATCAGTGGGAAGACTGCATTCTTAAGCTGGCCATACACCTATAAATGATCTGCCTGCATCCAATCAGATTGTTCCGGTATTTCGACAGCCTGCGGGGCCAGCTAGCAAGTTACTGGAGCTTGGCCCAGCGGGAGATTCCTCCATGCACACAGCTTAGCGTAGATGGAGGAATCTGTTGCACTTTTTCCATCTGACCATAGAAAGTCTGAAGGTCATCTATAGGTGTATGGCCAGCTTTACAGACAGCTGAACAGACTGTGTTAGTGGTTGCTGTAAAACAGAAACTCAAAGAACCCCTGGTAACCTCTGCAGGAACCCTCGCTCTCAATGGAACCCTGGTTGAAAAAAGCTGTTATAGACCAATAGATTCCAAGTGTCCCAGATGCTGTGGGGCAGTCTCAGGATTTTGGACACTGTCTTAGATTATCCGGGCGACTATGGCTTTATATATAAAATGGGATTGGATGATATCTGCCTGTAGGACAGTGTCTAAAATTGCAGGCCTGTCCTGCAGCATGTAGGACTTGGCCACTGTGGGTCTATATATAACATAGGATTGGATATCTGCCCGCGGAACATTGTCCAAAATCAAAATCGCATCACTAACCTAGGACTCAGTCACTATCTTTTTTTTTGGAGGAGTCCAGTGACGTCACGGACATCGACGCCACCGGACTCCTCCCCCCTTCCCCAAGTGGCTCCGACGGAACTCCCGGAAGCCGGCGGAGAGGTGAGTGTTTTCATTAGTGATCAAAATAATTTTAATCGTTCAAAAATTTTAAAGATTAATTGGGTAATTAATCGTTAATTTCCGCAGCCCTAATATATACAGGCCTAAATATTGCCACTCGCCCCCTCATGGAGGGGGTGCGCCGCCGGCAGGACCTGCAATCGAACACTACCGCCGCTTCCGAGCGGCGATTGCTGCCTTTGTGTTCACTCCTCCTGGCCCGCTCTATCGGCTGCGGCCGTGGAGGAGAATCAGATTCGGCTGTCTTCGGCTCTTTCAGGCACCTGAAGAGTTACTATTGGACAGACAGAAACGAATGTAGCGCGGGACGTGAAAAGAAAGTTTCGTGTCGGTAGATGGAGGAGCTCTGTACCGTCCCCCCTTCCCCACGACCACCACCAGGAGAAAGAAGAGGGCACCTGAATACCACCTAAACGAACTGTAAGTCCCTTTTCTTTCTTCCTTATACTGCTGACCTCTGCAACGTGCGTTGCAGCGCTGACCTCTGCAAAGTGCGTTGCAGTGCTGACCTCTGTTATGTTCACTACTGACCTCTGTAATGTGTGTTACAGCGCTGATCTCTACAACGTGTGTTACAGTGCTGACTTCTGCAACGTGCGTTACAGAGCTGACCTCTGTAATGTGCACTACTGACCTCTGTAATGTGCGTTACAGCGCTGACCTCTGTAATGTGCGTTACAGCGCTGACCTCTGTAATGTGCGTTACTTACAGTACTGAGCTTTGTAATATGCGTTACAGCACTGACCTCTGTAATGTGCATTTCAGTAACTTTACAAGTCTGCATGAATAAATCCCAGATTGATTACATTAAAAAGCAACAGTCGACCACTATATCACTAAATGACACAAAAGTGGCATAGGAGCTGGCAGTAGGGGCCACATTGTGGGACCCAAAATCTGACACTCCGGCAAGCATTGGATAGCAGTGGTTCTTAAAGGTTTCCAAAAGAGCAAGCATTGGTCTTGGAGCCCACAGGACAGAAAAGTATTCAAAATATTCCTTTAGCCCTGGTTCACACCTAGGCGTATTGCATATGCGCGTCTGTCGCGTGTTTTTTTTACCGCGATTCGCGGTAAAAAAATCGTGCGACAAATGCGCGTTTCCGAGGGCTACTTGGCTGTATAATGGAAACACGCAACAAAAACGGCCCAAAGTAGTACATGTACCTTTTCAGGCGTGGGCCGTTTTGTAGCGCGTTAGGGACAGGCTGAAATACGCCAAGGTGTGAACCGGACCCATTGAATACAATGGGATTTAGATGTTTGAGCGTTTTGTAGAGTGTTCGTCGAGCGTAGAACGCGCTACAAAACGTTCAGGTGTGAACGAGGGCTTACAGTTTTCCTCTGCCTGAAATTGTTTATTCTAGGGAAGGGGTTATTTTAAAGTGACACACAAGGCAAGCATGCCCAGATGGAACCCAATCCAATTATCAGTAGGCCCATACCCCATGGCTCTCAGGATCTTCCTTAGTATACTCATACGGCTTGTACTAGCACTTTTCCTATCTTCACCATCATAAACAGTCATGAAAACCATTAGGGCCCATTCACACCATTGCACTGCAGTACTGTGTGCATTGGTGGGATGCAGTGCCATTCATTCTGAACAGTAAAGCATTACATGGGTTGCTGTGAGGTGGTGCCATTAATTCTGAATGGTAATTAATTATGTGCGTTGGAGTACAGTAGTGCCATTGTGAATAGCACCCCAACAAACCTTCCAAAGCAGCCTTTCTCAACCAGGGTGCTCTGGCACCCTGGGGTGACTTCTGGTTTTTACAGGGGTGCCTTCAAGGTTTCGCACAGTACCATGCATTTCCATGGTGCAGGCGAGTCAGCCACCAGCACCATGAAAACGCATGACCCCAATCAAGGGCAGGCTACATCCAGGACCTCCTCCAGCATTCAGAAGAGGACAGAAGTCCACCTTCGTCCAGACCTGATATGCCTCCCGCACTCTGACATGCCGCATTGTGGTGAAGATTATACGGTAGGACTCTGATGTTAATGATGTCTCATGGGAAGGGGGCTCCTGATGAGAAGGGGAGACTCTGATGTGAAGGATTATAATACAAAGGAAGAGCTCTGATGGGAAAGGGGGGGGGGGGCTCTGATGTAAAAGGGGGGTTCTGATGTGAAGGATTCTAAGGTAAAGGGAAAGCTCTGATGGGAAAGGGGGGACTCTTTTGTAAGGGAGAGGCTCTGTTGTGAAGGGAAGGATTCTAACGGGCAGGGCCCTCCTTACCGTCTTGTCTTGAATGGTAATATCTTCATTATATTGTAAAGCGCTGCGCAAACAGTTGGCGCTATATAAATCCTGTACAATAATAATAATAATGTAAAGGAAGAGCTCTGATGGGAAAGTGGGGGGGGGACTCTGATGTAAGGGAGAGACTCTGATGTAAAAGGGGGGATCTGGTGGGAAGGATTCTAATGTAAAGGGGGGGGTCTCTGATATAAAGGGGGGCTATGATGGGAAGGGAAGGATTCTAATGTAAAGGGAGCTCTGATGGGAAATAGGGGGACTCTGATGTGAAAGGGGGGCTCTGATGGGAAGGGGGCTTCATATGTGAAAAGGGTGGACTCTGATGTCAAGGAGGGAAAGCCACATTGTTTTTGTTAGCATGGGGTCTCCCCTTAAAATCCATACCAGACCCCCATCTAAGACAAGGGTGTGGTATAGATGGGGGGAACCATACACCATTTTTAGTCTGGGGTGCCTCAAGACTTTACATACTTTTAAAGGGTGCCGTTAATAAAATAAGGTTGAGAAATGCTGCTCTAAAGTACATTGCTGAAAATGTTGTGTGGTTTTTGCTCCGTTGGGTAGCCCATTCATACAAATGCACTGCCGTAATGCCATGTACACTATATTGCCCAAAGTATTGGGACGCCGGCCTTTACACGCACATAAACTTTAATGGCATCCCAGTCTTAGTCTGTATGGTACAATATTGAGTTGTCTCCGCCCTTTGCCGGTACAACAGTTTCAACTCTTCTGGGAAGGCGTCCACAAGGTTTAGGGGTGTGTCTATGGGAATGTTTGACCATTCTTCCAGAAGCACATTTGTGAGGTCAGGTACTGATGTTGGACAAGAAGCCCGGGCTCGCAGTCTCCGCTCTAATTCATCCCAAAGGTGTTCTATCGGGTTGAGGTCAGGACTCGCCCATCCATGTCTTTATGGACCTTGCTTTGTGCACTGGTGCGCAGTCATGTTCGAACAGGAAGGGGCCATCCCCAAACTGTTCCCACAAAGTTGGGAGCATGAAATTGTCCAAAATGTCTTGGCATGGTGATGCCTAAAGAGTTCCCTTCACTGGAACTGAGGGACCAAGCCCAACCCCTGAAAAACAACCCCACACCATAATCCCCCCTCCACCAAACTTTACACTTGGCACAATGCAGTCAGGCAAGAACCGTTCTCCTGGCAACGGCCTAACCCAGACACGCCCATCGGATTACCAGAGAAGTGTGATTCGTCACTCCAGAGAACACGTCTCCCCTTCACTAGCGTCCAGTGGCGGCGTGCTTTACACCACGGCATCCGACGCTTTGCATTGCAGTTGGTGATGTAAGGCTTGGATGCAGCTGCTTGGCCATGGTAACCCATTCCATGAAGCTCTCTACGCACTGTTGTTGTGCCAATCTGAAGGCCACACGAAGTTTGGAGGTCTGTAGCTATTGACTCTGCAGACAGTTGGGGACTTCTGTGCGCTTCAGCATGCGCTGACCCCGCTCTGTCATTTTACGTGGCCTACCACTTCGTGGCCGAGTTGCTGTTGTTCCCAGTTGCTTCCACTTTCTTATAATACCACTAACAGGTGACCGTGGAATATTTAGTAGCAAGGAAATTTCATGGAACACCTGAATCCAATGATTTGGAGGGGAGTCCCAATACTTTTGGCAATATAGTGTATGTAAAACGCACCGAAGTGGACTGGGCTGATATGAACTAGCGCTAAGAGCCCATTATCCCGATGCAGTTTCCATTGAAACACATCAGGTTGAATGTCACCGTGCATCGACATGCATTGTCACGCGCTATTTAATACCTTTTTAATGCACTTTCTCTGCGATATCAATGTGTGTTAATACGAGTCTTGTTGCGTTGACACATGTCACTGACATGTAATTAATACATTTCCCTTGATGAAAATGAAAACCGCAAAAGGTGTGAATCTAGCCAAATGTGCCACCCCCACAATGAAGCCTACACCAATGAGTCCTGGGTATTCTGCAACTTGCAGTACCACAGCCCTTTCAGAGCCACGAGCTGGTGAAAACTAGGGCAACAGTGGATCTGTATTACCCAGCAACCAATCAGAATCCTCCTGCTATTCGAAAAGTGAAACCTGATTGTTTGCTATGGGCGACAGCTGCCCTTGTCATAAACCGCTCCACACATGCTCGCTTCTCCTCGGAAACATTTAAGGTTCCCACCCACTAATGTCCCCGAACACCAGGCCCACGCCACTCTCGTGTCGGTAGAAAAAAAAAAACCCCGTTCCCGCACAGCAGCGGGGGGCCTCTTTCCCGCCCCTCCCCCCACTGTTCCATACGGGTACTTCCCTGGGCGACCAATCCCAGCGCCCCTTCCCAGCGCTCTGCGCGCTCACACTACCCTGCTAGGTTCGGGCCCTTGCCTCTTCAGCACTGCGCCGCTCAGCCAATCGACGATCGCCTCCCTTTTTGAACCTGCTCGTTCGTCAGCACTGAGGTGGGCGGGTCCCGCGGGCAGTTAGGCTAGGTTGTGTTCTGTATGTGTGTGCCATGGACTCAGCCCAGCAGTGATATTGACAATAGAGAGGAAACTGACAAGAGGGGGGCACACTGCTGAGCGGACCCGCACACACACACAGACGGCAACCCCTCCGAAGGCCGCACTCCATCCCTCTGCCCCCCCTTTCCCCCCTCCTCCGGGGACAGCCCAAGCTCAGGCCGCTGAGGGAATGTGACTCTTATTGTCAGGGATTGCCGAGGAGGATTAGCCCGGGCTCGCAGGAACAAACTGCTGTTGCTGGGGGAGTCGCTGTGCACCGAGGCCTACGCTGCGAGCTGAGCCAGCCAGAGGGAAGGGAGAACCCCAGCACCACCATCTCTAATCCCT
>NW_017306280.1:570408-576210 GCF_000935625.1 Nanorana parkeri | reverse complement strand
CCCCCCCCCTCTCCTCCATCATCACCCTGTGTGTGTGTGTGTATGGGGTGGGCATAGACACTGCCCTTCCCCTTTCTGTGTGTACATGGAGCCACTGTGTTCATCTTTATCCTCACCCCTATATTTATAATGCAGATACATTGTGTGTGTGTGTATATATGTCATACAGGAAGTATACATGAGCTGGAAAGGGTCAGCACAGCCTTTGCTGTCAGCTCTCTATGATGTATGTGAGTTGCATCGCCCATTGGCTTCCTATTCCTTTGAGGATTGAGATCAAAGGCCCCCTTTAGAGTCTCAATCCTCCTGCTTCACTCTCTGTAACCTACCAGTCAGTGATGCATGTACCCCACCTATTGGGTTAAGGGGTGCACATGTCTCTCTAAGTTTCCTGTAAAGTTGTAACGCATTATCTTTCTGTAAATAGATTTGAGTATGGACGTGTGACCTATCCCTCCAGAGATTTGTTTATATTTCCTGTATTTGTACACATTGGGGGGAATTTATCAAAATGGGAACAGGCAGATACTGGAGCAGTTGCCCATGGCAACCAATCACCTATTTTCAGTTTGGTTAAGGTTTTACAATGAAACAGAGAAGCTGATTGGTTGCCATGCACAGCTGCTCCAGGTTTTGCTAAATCCCCCCACCATTGTGCACATGTGATCGGTATAGATGAGGCTGAAAGTGACTGGACATCTGAAACTGTTCTGTCACTTTTGGATCATGTCAATGACTTGTGTTGATTAATTCTGCTCTCTTTAGAGTCTCTCTCCCTATTGTAAACAGATCTGAGCATGTCAGAGGCTCAGCACACACATGACAAATCTGACTGTTCCATCACTGTACCATCAACTTTACATTTACCAAAAACTGTCATACGAGAGAAGCTACCTAATCATGCCGGCTCTCGCACTGCGTAGTTATTGGTAGATCTGAAGGAGATTGTACAATCAGATTGTAACGTGTATGTGTGGTGAACTGAACTGAGACTGGCTATCCAGATGAGATGTGTTTGTTTATATGTACACTAATTTGCGGTAACTTTTATAATGCAGATGCATTGGGGGGGAGAAGTGATTGAAAATGGAGCAGACAGAATCTGGAGCAGTTGCCACGGCATCCAATCTGCGTCTCTTTGGTTTCCGCTGAACAAACGGAAGAGAAGGTGCCTGGTTGCCATGGGCAACTGCTCCAGATTCTGTCTGCTCCAGTTTTAATAACTCCCCCTATTGTGTGTGTATAATTATAATATATATATAGATATATATTATATATATATAATCTATCTCTGCAGTAACACACTGTTGTGCTGCTACTCACGCAGTTGCAGGCCGCCATTTTCCTCTCTTACATCACCCGGAAGACCGGCTGTGTCCTTCTGTTTCTTGTAGCCGGTCGTCTGATGATGCATCCGCAGGAACCAGGAAGAGACAGCCGGCCCTCTGATGATGCGGCTGGAGGAAACTGGGGGAGACAGACGGCCCCTTGATGGTGCTCTGCGGAACATTCGCTGCGAAGTTCCCCAAGGCCTCCAGGGATGCATGAAATGAGTATCCCAGGATGCTGCGGGCAGCTGGGGGGCATCCTTCTTGCCTAGGTGACAATTCGGGATGTAGGGGGCCAGTTATAAAAACAAAAAAAAGATAAATGTGTTTAAGGAGGAAAATGATGGAAAGTGGATGAAGGTTCAATATTTACTTTTGTTTCCTGTAAAGTTTCAGCAGATTATCTTATTTACAGATTTGAGTTTAGATTTGTAAACAAACTCTCCTGAGATGTTTGATAAACTTATTTCCCGTATTGTTTAATATTGCTGATACATTGTGTACATGTTTAATGTTCTACAAGTAGCAAACTGGTGTAGATGAGCTTAAAAGTGGCTAGACATCCAAAACTGTTGTGTTGGTTTTCACTCTACGTAACTTGGATTTCTTAAGGGACCATAATATACAGGGGTACAGGTACTCCTAGAATGAGATCCTAATAGGTTGGACTTGATGGACTAATGTCTTTATTCAACCTCAAATACTATGTAACAGAGCAGTCAGTCAGTGATGGGGATTGGTTATTGCAGGGCCGCAATCCCTGGTCCTGGGTCGCTGATGCGCCTTAAAAATGTGACAGCTGGGGTAATATTTTTGAGGTTTTCTCTAGTTGTCAATGCCCCCCTCAAAAAAATAAAAATAAATCCTGCTGGCTCTTGGATTGGACATGCTGGCTGTCAAACTCCATATTCATTTGTCCACCACCGGTTTAAGGGCTATGTCTGTCTCTTAAAGGAGAACTATGGGGTTAGGGCTTTTCCCCATAGTTTTCCTTAGGGCTACAGCTCGCGGTATACTGAGACGCCGAAGCGGATCCCGACAATTATGTCTGGATCCGCCCAGCTGCGTGAGTGACAGCTGGCTCTGCCTATCTAGAGGCAGAGCCAGCTGTACCTGCCCCCTCCCCCATTCGTTCCGCCAGTCAGCGCTGCAGGATCGGAGCGGGGAGGGGGGGAATCCAGTCCCTCCCCTGTCACGGCAGAGAGCCATGACAGTATCGAGAAGTGAGCGAACGGCGGTATGTGTTTCGCTCACTTCCCGATCTACTGAGCCGACCTGTGACAGTTTCATTGTCACAGGTCGGCTAGAACTATGAGGATGAGTGAAAAGCACTCACCTCATAGTTCTCCTTTTTTAAAGGTTGTCTGTACCCCAAGTGTTTTTTTATAGATAATCCCCCCTTTTCTTTTAAACATTTTTACTACGTGATATGAAATCCATCTCTTTGCCCTTGTAATGTTTTTACAGGGATCACTGAGGTGTTCAGTCCCCCAGTGTGGGGAGAAAGGATCCAAGATGGCACTCAGCGTCAATTCCTCCTGACGTAGGGCACTCCATTGGATTACATGGCCACCACCACTACTGAGGGGTAGGATAAGAAGCACTGACGACAGTGATGAGCCGCCTCCTCAGTGTGCGCAGTTGCAGCTGCCCAGGGTTACACACTGATGTGAGCTCACTGCAAGCCCTGTAGTGTTGTTACTCCCCTGTAGGAAGGCCTTAGGACTGGCAGGTATTCCTGTAGAGAAGGAAAATAATTTTGGTGAATATGATTTTGCAATCCCTTAAGAGGAACTTCACTTTCCCCAATGTAATTTCCCCCCTTCCCCTTTTTGCTTGGTTATCCACAAAATGCGTAACTCACATGCCAAGCAAATCTAGCAGTGTCCTGTAGTAATTAGCCAGTCTGCTACTGCACTCCTAGAACTATGCCGCCATATTTTCTGATGTAATCAAAAGGGCCGTACGTCATCACGGGGCTGGCTGCAACGAGGAAGAGCGATTCAGTGCACTGTGGTGCATTTACACATACTGTTCATTGCCCCCAGCAGGCTGCTGGAGAGGGGGTGGGTGGTATATAAAACCCAGAAGTGCTGGGCTTTATGAAGGGGGGGATAAAAGGGTGATAAACATGTATGTGAAAGGGGTGCGTTGATGGGGGTGTGTGTCATGTGACATTAATGAAGATCCACTTTAAGTTTCCAGCAACTGTTTCGCATTTTGGCAAATCTTAATTAAAACAGATCTGAGTTTTTGTAGCTGCGTAAAGGTGGCCATACACTCTACAACCATCGCAAGACTTTAGTCTTGCGATGGTTGTACAGGGATTAAAAAAACGTACGATCTGCCTATCTTGGACAGGCAGATCGCACTCTCGATCATCGCAAGCCCGCCCCCCTGAGGGGCGGGCTTCCGATGACCGCAATGCTGAACGGGCAGTGTGCGCGTGCGCACACCGGCCCGCTCGGCATTTGTCTTCCGAGCACCGTTCTAACCAGCCGAGAATCGTACCAATCCCGGCTGGTTTTCGAACATGCTGGTTCGACAGAAGACGTGCGACCGTACAGTAGAAACGGTCGCACGTCTCCGTTCACACTGCTCGATTATCGTACGGAAAACCGATCGCATACGATTATCGTACGATAATGGTGCAGTGTATGGGCACCTTACGAACAAGGAATTAAATGAAAATAACATGACTGGAGGTGTAGGTACTTAAATATGCAATTGTCAGGGACTGTTAGAGGTAAGTTGTCCAACATTTAGGGTGAACCCTGGCCACGTAATGCATTCATAATTTAATGAAACATTGCTCAAACAACTAAGGCTGCAGTCACTTATAGCATTTTCCACTCGGTTTTCCGTGCAGAAGCCCGCACGGGATGCAAACGCTATATGTGAAACAACCGCACGAATTCCACTCCTTTTGCGCCCATTATATATTGCACTATGTTAGTGGCATGTACATTGTTCAGACTATTGTGGGGACCGCGCTGTGCGAAACCCTGGTAGTGACCGCATCGGGTGCGGACCTGGCAGGACTAGCAGATCTTTCTGTTGGAAGGAGTTAGGACCTCAATACACCAGCTCAGGTCAAAATATCATGTTCAGGTGGATTGCCCCTTTAAGTTGGCTGTTAATTATAATGCTACTTTGGTGGTAGTAACTTTCTAATGGCACCTATGTTTGTGTTTTACATTTAGAAAGTTGTATCGTCTGGTCCTATAAAGTTGGGAAAGCCGCCTTTCTTATAAGAACTCTCTTTTGTAGTAGGATACAATATTTAAATAGAAACGAACAAAACTTCATAGTTAACATTTAATGACCCTGTTGCATGTCCATAGCTGGGTGTCTGTGATCCAGCCGTATCAGATCTGTAATTTTCTGATATGCATTTGCAATGCGTGCTGTGTTATGGCTTCTTTGCGCTTTTTAAATTGCATATGGTATAATCAAAGGTCTGACTCTCGAATATGCTAATCCAAGGTGGACAAAAAGATATGGGATTCAGGAAATCGTGCTCCCCAATCCAGGAGCCAGCAGGACACCTTTGCATGTACTTCTCATTTTATAGACAGTGGTACCTCGGTTCCACGATTCTGGTCACGAACCGAATCAAATTTCGCCATAAGGTTCAATGTAAATAAAGTTAATCCGTCCTGACCCCTACGAACGTGGGCACGAACAAATTTTGGTCGTGAACAGAATCACATTTTCCCATAAGGCTCAATGTAAATAAGGTTAATCCGTTCTGAACCATATGTAAATTAATTACCGCTCTGCACTTTCTTTTTACCACCATGTTTGCTCTGCACTTTCTTTGGAGCCATGCTGGATTGAATAATACTGTGCAGTATTATTGCTTCACAGCAAGTGCGTACAGGTCTGTCTGCGACCGCGATCTCGACTAGAGGAAGCCACGGCCACGTGTCCCAGTGGAGAAGATGGCCGCGGTCGTGTTCATTACCCGATTTTGGAGTTTGTGAACAGAAGCAAAATTTTGTCGAACCGAATTGTTCGAGAACCAAGGTTTTACTGTCTACAATACTGTGTATCCGGGTTGGACAAATGCCAGGAGTCAGGCAGGCACTGCTCCTTAAAAATGAAAGCTTGCTCCTAACTCTCATGTTTTCTCTAGTGGTCAGTGGAGTTGGCTCTTAAAAAATAAATTAAATAATATATAAATAAGATAAAAATCCTGCTGACTTCTGCATTCCATTGTAATTTGTCCACCCCTGATATATATTAAGATTGTAACCCTCCACTTGTTAAACTATAAACCCGACTTCCCTACCTTGTACCTTGTAGCAGTTTAGGGTGCCACGGATGCACTATAGTGTCTTTGTTGTGCTACTACTTAAGAGTGTTTGAATATGCATGCTTGCGTGTGTCAGCAATGATTGCATTGACAGTGTCTCTGTGTAACGTGGTCTTTCAGTAGAATTTATATTTCCATTTAGTTGCAAGGCTCATT
>NW_017306280.1:492072-570358 GCF_000935625.1 Nanorana parkeri | reverse complement strand
GCTAGTCCTCCTGCATACCTCGCATAGATGTGTGGCAAGCATTTCAAACTGCCATTACAGGAAAATCACGTTTGTTTCCATCTGTTTTATTGTGAACAAAATGGTCCTGAATGGCCTACTCGCACGTTTTTTGTATTTTAAATGTATATTGTTTCAGTTCTAGCTGGTGGTGGTTTTGCCAGTTTTGTTCTATATTTCCTTTCCGCCAGGTAGGGATTAGTCAAGGAACGGGGATGCTAAAAGTGACTTAGAGGTCTCAATAATTGATCAGGAAGGTGATGGAAAGTGTTACTAAATATATACTAATGAAGTCTGTACAACCATCACACGCACACAGGGATCGAAGTGACGTAGCAGCCCCCCATTCTGTGCTATTCCTGTTTGCTGCGCTGCAGTGGGAGACAGTGCCACTATTCGAAGATAAATAAACCTAGCCGAGGTTTGCTGGGCTCTTTCTATTCTCGATGGAAAGCTCGAGCAAGCTAATGATGTCCTCCTACGTGATTAGTGGTCAGGAGACTGCAGACATGAGAGGTAATGATTATTCATCTTTGATTCAACTCCCGTTTAGTTATCATAGTCCAAAATAAACATTGCGAGGGGTTGCACGGTGGTCGATATGTTTTAAACGTTTGAAATATTTTTTTGGGGGGGTTATTTTATTATTACAGGTTGTCATATAGTGGTGACAATTTACTTTGTACTGTTCATTCACATCAGTCTCTGCCCTCAAGCAGCTTACAATCTAAGGTCCCTATCTCACATGTGTGCAAACACTAGGGGCTATTTAGACAGGAGCCAATTAACCGATCAGCATTTCCTTTGGAGTGTGGGAGGAAATCGGAGCACCCGGAGGAAACCCACACAAGCACAGGGAGAATATGCATACTCCATGCAGATATTGTAGTGAACGGGAAGAAAAAGTGCTAACCACTGAGCCACGGCGCTGCCCTAAACAGGACATAGTTTGGCTGCCATTGCTGACTTTTGCACCTAAAAATGCAAGCTGATTGGCTGTCATGCAGCCTTTATTTAATTTTTTTCTGGTAAATGACAAGTGATCTTGGTTCACACCTAGGCGATCCAGATGCTGAGCCGGAAATTATCTAGAAGTATGTGTTTGTAGATTGTCATTACTAAACATTTTGAAAGGTGTCTATGTTGTTGTTTTAAAGTGACACTAAACTCAGGAGTTAAATCTTAAAAATACATTTAACCCCTTCATACCAAGCTCACTCCTGTGATGGATTAGAAGCTCAATACAAAAATACAAACTAAAAAAGACATTGTAGTCCATCATGGGAATGAGCTTGGAGTGGTGGCTACTTTACAGCACAGACACAGGGACCATGGGGAACAAAAGTAGCCACCCCCAACTGTGTATTTGGTAATTTCTTGCAAGGAGTTCAGCTTTGGAACTGTAGACTTTAGGGTTGTTGGATGTGCAGATTACATCCAGTACAGGTTCAGATATAAGGATTCGTGCCGAGTGTGTTGTGTCGGTGGATTAGGTGGATAAACGCAGACAAACATCGCAGGCCCAATAGTAATAGTACTAATTGACTTAAGGGACAATTTGTACCAAAGGTGTAGTTGCCCTTTTAAAAAGGATCCATAGCACTTTTATCTACATGTGAAACATGTAAATAACTTTTTTCATGATGTGTTTTAAACCCGTCTTTCTTTATATAGATTGCAGTCATGTACATAAGAGCAGCTATATTTGCCTGTTAAAGGAGCACGCTCTGCTTCTTGCTGATCACTGTAAAATAACTGCAACACACCTGATAAGACATTGAGTTTGGTTTTAACGCCATCTAAAGCATTTAGCTATCCTATACTAAATCTTATGAATATTTAGTCCTTGCATGTTTCCCTTATTGCCCCCACTTATTGCCTTCCTGTTGCTTTTTTTTTTCCTTCTCCTTTTATGGGGATGGGACCAGAAAGGTGTTGATTGGTAAAAGTTTGGTAGCATATTTGCCTTTCACAGGGCAGTGGTAGAGTAAACTGGATTGATACTGAAAACGGTTGTTGGCAGTGACAATTTTTCCATCATGTCTAAAGTAGTTTTGACAAATGTCCTTCAGCAGCCTCATTGGGGGGAAAAAAGTTCCCAAATGTCATTTTGCTTTTGCTGAACCTGGCAGATAACTCTGGAAGCAAAAGGTTGTGTACATCTTTAGAAATCTCCATTTCTGCACTACTGTACATAGCTGTGAAATGGTTTTGGAATAACTTTTAGTAATGTTCTTTTTTTGTGTGTGTGGGAGTTTTAATGCTCCATTAACCTAAAGCTTATAGAACCTTTCCACCCTTCAAACCACAAAATGCCCTGTGCAACAATTTGCCCCACTCCGCATCTTGGGGTCACCACTTCAATAGAATCCGCACTAGGGACTTCAAATGCAAATGACACCCTGAGCTCACAGAGGACAGTGCCTTGTGGTTGTGTTGCAGCACCGGTACATTTGGGTGCCAAAGGTATGCAATGGCAGTGCTCGTTAAAGAGATTTTACTTAACGTTGTTGAAACCAAACGGTCTGAAACATGGTGATCAGCCCAAACTTTGCTTTCTGCTCCGCAGTGCTGCACAATGATTATTCCCTACTGTCGTCTTCTTTCAGTGTAAGGCTGGCCATACACCTATAGATGACCTGCAGATTTTCTATGGTCAGATGGAAAAAGTGCAACAGAGTCCTCCATCTACGCTAAGCTGTGTGGATGGAGGAATCTCCCACTGGGCCAAATATAGAACTGGTGCTTCCAGGTGAAGGAAATGCGCTTTTGTTTTGTATAGAATTGTTTGTTAATTTTTCATAGACCTTCAGAAAAATTACTCAAGCAAAATGGCTGAAAAAAAGTTCTAGCTCTGCAGCTCAATCTTTTTGGGGATAGTCATGTGAGAAAAATCACTCCTCTGCATCCTTTGTTTATGGCCTGTGTTGCCAGGCTTTAGGCCTGTGTTGATGGGCAAATGCAGCTTGCTTTTGACATCACTCATCTAAGATCCTTCAGGCTAGGTTCACACCTAGGTGACACCTCACCGCGCAGCAATCGTGCATGGTGTCGCCAAGGTGTGAACTGACCGCGCTGTGGGTCCCATTATTTTCTAATGGCACCCAAGCCACGCCGGGAAGATCGTGCGGTTCAGCCTGTGTTTCCAAATACGATCGCAACTTAAACAGCCACGCGTTGTGTATCGCAAAAAGAAGGTACTTGTACCTTTTTTCTGCAATTGCCGCGCGTATGTCACTCCTTTGTAATCAATGGGGCCACCTGGCAATCGCTTCCTGCATTGTGCAGGGCCGCACGACACCTAGGACGTGCACCCCGGGTGTCGCGCGGTGTGGTGCAGGTGTGAACCTAGCCTCAGAATTCAATAGAAGTTGCAGCAGACTTCCTCCTGACCTGCAGTTGACCTGCTTCAAGTGGCTTTTGCATTACAGTGCTCAGTCTCGTTGATGGCTGCTAAACCAAATGCCCCCCCTAGACCTGGAAGCACATGGGAATGTTGGTGAGTAGAATGGGCTGGAGATGGGAGTGTGGTGGTGAAGGTGGAGGGGCTTTTTACATAGTTACATTGTTGGTAAGGTTGAATAAAGACACAGTCCATAGACTTAATTTTCCATACAGGTTGAATAGATTGTTTAGATCTGCTCTCATAGTACATGTTTTATAGTAAATCTAAAGGACATGGAAACATCTTTGCACAATCATGCATGGCCAGTTTTATGAGACTCTAGTATGCCTGTAACCTATTTCCTTTTACTGATTCAAATCAAGACTGCCTGCATGACCGATCTTTAGCGGGTTTATTGTCTGTATTGTGGGAGTCTACAGATGCGTATGTAAAGAAAAATACCACAGATTTATTTTTTTAATAAAATGAAGGTACACCTGTTCAACTGTTATTAATACAGGTATCTAATCAGCCAATCACATGTCGGCAACTCAATGCTTTTAGTTGTAGACATGATCAAGATCTGCTGAAGTACAAACAGAGCATCAGAATGGGGTAGAAAGGTGATTTAAGTGACTGAACATGGTAAGGATTTTGGTGCCAGGCTGGCTGTGTATCAGAAACTGCTGATCTACTGGGATTTTCACACGCAACCATCTCCAGAGTTTACAGAGAATGGTCTGAAAAAGAGAAAATATCCAGTGAGTGGCAGTTCTCTGACCAAAAATGCCTTGATGTCATAGGAGATTGGCCAGACTGGTTCAACCTGATAGAAAGGCAACAGTAAGAACCGAGGTATTCATCTCTGGATGCACAAATTGTCCAAACTTGAAGCAGATGGGCTGCAGCAGAAGACCATACAGGGTTCCAATCTCAGCTAAGAGCAGGAAACTGAGACTACAGTTTGCAAGGGCTCACCAAATATAGACTATAGAAGATTGGAAAAACGTTGCCTGGTCTGATATGTCTCGATTTAAGCTGCGACATTTGGATGGTCGGGTCAGAATTTGGCATATACAACATACAAGGCAGGGTGGATCCATGCTTGTATCAACGGTTCAGGCTGCTGGTGGTGGTGGTGGTGGTACCAATTGAGCATCATTTAAATGCCACATCCCAATGGAGTATTCTTGCTGACCATGTACATCCCTTTTATGACTACAGTGTACCCATCTTCTGATGGCTACTTCAAGCAGGATAATGCACCATGTCACAAAGCTAAAGGCATCTCAAATTGATTTCTTGAACCCAATGAGTTTGTTTTACTTAGATGGCCTCCACAGTCACCAGAACTCAATCCAATTGAGCAACTTTAGAGCACATCATCATACTAAAATCATGTGTAGAAATATAGTGAAACCATTTGCAGCGAAAATGTTGGGGTGTTTTTTTTTTCCTTGTCTTGGATAGTCAGGAAGAGAGAAAACCCCAGCCAGGTTATTTTGTTGCTGTCTGTGTACCTTTGGGGAAATATCCCTTCACTTGGTGTACCACAGATGCAACAGGAAGTTAGAGGAAATCTCCTAAAGTGAAGCAAATTCCCCATTAAAATGGGGTGCTGTTAAAGTCACTTATTTTTATACAAGTGCTTGATTTTTTTTAAAATGTATAACATGCCCCATCTCATACATAGTGTTTTAATACAAATATTGTTTTATATATTCATGCATTAAAGGAGAACTATGAGGGTGAGTGCTTTTCACTCACCTCATAGTTCTAGCCGACCTGTGACAATGAGACTGTCACAGGTCGGCTCAGTAGATCGGGAGATGAGCGAACACATACCGGGTTCGCTCACCTCTCGATCCTGTCACGGCTCTCTGCCGTGACAGGGGGAGGGGCTGGATTCCCCTCTCCCCGCTCCGATCTGCCAGCGCTGACTGGCGGAACGGACGGGGGAGGGGGCGGGTACAGCTGGCTCTGCCTCTAGATGGGCAGAGCCAGCTGTCACTCACACAGCTGGGCGGGTCCCGTCGGCTCAGTCGGGATCCGCTCCGGCTGCGGCATCTCAGTATACCGCGAGCTGTAGCTCGCAGTATACTGAGCTTAGGGTAACGGGAGGACGCTAGTTTGTGTCCTCCCGTTACCCTAAGGAGAACTATGGGGGAAAACACTGACCCCATAGTTCTCCTTTTAACTTGCATGTCTTTCCTTAGCTGTTGTATATTGGAATAATCTGGAACATTATTTAACTTTCGTCAGTGACGTATTGTATCCCTACAGACTACACATGTAGGATCCGTACAAGGTTCACACAGGAAGAGTAAATGTGCCAGCTGTCTTGGTAAAATTTGCCTTGCAAACACCATTGTTTATTTAATGTAGTAAATGTCTCTAGAGCACTATTTTTGTTCTTGTTGTGCCTCAGCACATTGATAGAAGTCATACATGTATTGTAAGGAAGCCTTTGATACCTTTTCACAGAGATATACAGAGATAATAGGTATGTATATTTGTAGCAACACTTTGGTTGTCCATTTCTGTCCACATGGAATTTTCAAAGTTTTGCCATTTTTGAATGTAAGCAGCCTTTTTTTTTTTTTTTTTTGTAGGTTCGGCCATATCAGATATGAATGTCTGGTACCAGGGCCACACAATTGTATTGTGCAAAACATTGTATCGGGGTTACATACACAATTTAGTATAGTCTAGGGCTGCAACCAATGAATCCATTATGAGAATAGTTGTCAACTCATTATCGATTTTAGTTGATTGGATCCCCTGGCTCTCTCCTCCACGCAGGGAGCTGCGCACAGCAAGGAGTGGGCAGGTGCAATAGCCAGCCTGCTATTGAAATTTAAAATGGCCAATAGCAGGCTGACTATTGCACCTGCCCACTACCTGCTGTATTTACGTTCAGCTGCCGTCTGCCACTGGCAACTTTAGTCAGTATGTATATGTGTATATATAATTTATTTTTTGATTTAGGTTGGAAAATAATTAATTTTTGGTTTCAGGCTGACAAACTCTGCTGTGGGAGGTGCGTTGCAGTGACGTTCATTTCAATGGCCCCCCAAACGCGCTTCCTACCCACAGTGTGATCACCTGCACTGAAACGCTCGGTATTGCATTGTCATGAGGTGCAGTTCGATTACACAAAACTGTGCATGCAGTTTTATTCTGAAGTAAATTTTGTAACACGGCATTGGTGTATTTTATTTTAAGTTTAAGGATGGTAGTTAATTTTTTTTTTTTTTGTATCAGATTAATCGAAAAAATAATCGGCCAACTAATCGATTTAATGGAAAAAAATCATTAGTTGCAGCCCTAGTGTTGTCCTTGTACACCTGTACTGTCTTCTGTCTGGACCTTTTTGTTATCTGAGCCAATGTGTTAGGTTTGCAAAGCTGCTTCTGCTTTTAAACTTGCTTGTGTTATGTAAAACAAAGTATGTGTGTTGTCTTTAAAAAAAAATAGCAGATATAATGATCATATATAAAAACCCAAAGCCTTTATTTTCCTTTTTTTAAATTATGCTTTGAACCTACCTAAATATTCGTCATTCCAGTTGTTTTATATGTTCTTTCCCACGTGATGATTGGAATTTATCATTCCTTATCTGCGATTATTGTGCCAGCATATTGCACAAGAGAGCATTTGACATTTTCGCCAGTCCCTTTCCCAGAGAAGTGTACAGTTTTTTTGGTGTTCTTTTGCAGCTCTGTGGCCAGTTGACGTAACCGTTTTTGCTTGGACTGTTAAATAAAAACCTCCTTAACGTGAAGGAAACTTGCAATGACCTTGTTCAGGTTGTAATCAAGCCTACATATTCATTGTTGTGAGGCAGCAGTTCTAATAACCACATTTAACCTCAGTAAGGATGAGCCATTGTTCAAAACCAGACCACAAGACAAAGAGCATAAGTATGTTAAGAGCCTTCAGTAACCAGCAGTCTGCTAACCATCCAGACCTAGTGAGTGCATTCCTTGTGGACATTGGATTGAGCTTCCTTCTATGTATTTAGTCTGCATTTTAAATGTTTTCATCTTTAAAGCGGATCTTGCATAAAAATAAAAACCCTGCAGGGAGGGTTATAGGGGTGGACATGGGGAGGGGGGATCATATTTTGTCCAAAATAGGACCTTCAGGCTGCCCATCCTTCTTTTTTTTTTTTTTTTTAATGGGCTGCCACCGCACAGAAATGGATCTAAAAACGGACCTACAGAATTTTCTGACAGTGCACTCCCAATGCATGTTGGTGTATTTGTGTGCTTCAGTGCATGTGCGTTAGCTGCGTTTCTTTTTGATAGTGTTTCCCCGAAAATAAGACACTGTCTTATATTTTTTTGGGCTCAAAAAAACACACTAGGTTTTATTTCAGCGAAGCGCACTTTCACTATGGATTCCTAACAGGCGGAGTGCATTTGGTATCACTCCGCCTGTGACAGGAGCCGGCACTATAGAGGAGGCATCGGCTTATGCGTCTCTGCTCCCTCCGGTGCCGCCTCGCTTCCTCTAGCGCTGGCTTTGTTGGCACCGCTGATTCTCTCCCGCGGCTCTTCAGGTTCTCCCTTATGCCACAACCGGCCCTGGGAATGGTGACAACTAGGTCTTATTTTCGGGGTAGGTCTTATTTTCAGGGAAACGGGGGTATGTTAAAACAAATGGTACTGAAGTGTGTTTGAGCCCTCAGAGTCGTAGTAAGCTGCATTCGATTTCTGCCCTTCATAAGATATGTGATGTTTTTGAATTTCAGCAGTTTCGGGGGACTTTTTGTATTTTTTCTTATCCTGGTGCATTGCTGTGATTTTTTTTTTTACATTTGAAAACCCTAACCGACCGCTAAATGCACTATTGCAAATCTTAATGTGATGTATAGAAAATCTCTATATATATGTGGGCCATCTGCTCCTTCTAATCTGATGAATCACATTTCTAATACTTCAGGAGGACCATGTTTAGTTACAGCTAATGTATTTTTGTTGCACAACTGCATTCTTTGCAATACCAAATTTGGCTCTTTCCTTTTTAAAAGAAGAAGCTTTCAAGGCTCTTTTTATTTTAAATCAAACAGCTTCTTGCAAACATGCCAGTGCCTTAAATCCTTCTCCTGCTTGCAAGGTCTGTCGCAGTTGGATATTTAGAATCTGGAGCAGGGTAGACCCTGTAAACGTTAATAATCACGTGGCGTGCGGTTTTTGATTGGAAGGCTGAACAATGCTATAGGGCTGCAACAACTAATCGACATAATCGATTATAATCGATTATTGAAAAAGTTGTCAACTTTTTCAATAATCGATTAATCGGCTTCCGATCAGTTGGCCCTGTTCACGGCTCCACACACGCTGCGCGCCGCACCTCCTCCCCACCTCACGCTCGCCGCTGCCAGACCCGCCCGCATCCACGCTCTTCACGCCGCACCTCCTCCCCGCCTCACACTCACCGCCCGCCCACATCCACGATCGGCACAGGGACGCGGGGAGATGTAGTGGGGAGGAGCAGGTGTGGGGGGATGACAGCCGCCGATAGACAGGTCCGATCTCAGAAGCAAGTTGCTGGAAGACTGCTCAGGTAAGCCTGCACTTTCCCACACATGGTGCTCTATAATGTATTGCTGGGATTTGTATTCCTCTATAGCTGATGGTACATTGTGCTGTATATTATACATGGGAATACAAATCCCAGCAATACATTATACACTGTATGTATAATGTATTGCTGAGATTTGTTGTATTCCTATATAGCTGGTGGTATTCTGCATTGCGCTGTATAGAGGACTACAAATCCCAGCAATAATACATTATACAGCGCAATGCGGAATACCACCAGCTATAATGTGCTAGTGCTGGGATTTGCTGTACTCCTCTATAGCTGGTGGTATTCTGTATTGTGCTGTATAATGTATTACTGGGATTTGTAGTCCTCTAGAGCCTATGCCATTCTGCATTCATTGCTGTATAATTTTACACTTTTCATTTCATATTGCACACCACACTATTTTTTTTTCTCTTTTACTTCCACCGCTCCAAGCTTGCTCCTGTTATGGACTGCAATCTCAATACAAACTAGTAGACCCATCACTGGAGCCATTTAAAAAAAAAATATTTTATTTTTTATCCGATTTAACCGATTAATCGGACTTAATAATCGGCTAACTAATCGATTTTGAAAATAATCGTTAGCTGCAGCTCTACAATGCTAGGGAAGTAACTGTGACTAATTGGCTTTGAAGGTCCTGTAGACTAAATAGCGGCTGCTTTATTCCTGGTTGTGCTTCAGGAAAGGCAGATCTACCTCCAAAATATTGGTTGTTGTCCCTTTTAAAATCCAAGAATAGTCTTTCTTCACATACCCTGATATTTAAACCCTGGGCCAGTGGCGGTCAACTTTGGTATAAATGGGCCACAAGTCACATATAATGATCAGTAGATGAATACTATAAATTGTCAGAGACTGCAGACATACCACAGGAAGTGTAGCAGTTGGTTGGGGCCGCTGTCAGAATACAAAAACTGTGTGTATTCCATAATCTGTGCGCTCCTAAGCGTTGATGGAGGAATCTGTTCCATTTTTTTTTCAGCCTGCGGGTTGAACAAAAAAAAAAGTGTGTGGCCAGCTTAAAGCAGACCTTTACACTCAACATCAAATTCCACCAATGCATCCCTCTATGTATGTATGATTAATAATAACATAGACATGGGTGTAAAATGCTGTGATTGTGAAATACTTACACTTGCAGAGCATTCACTTCCTGCTTTGAAACGGCAAAATGACTTCAGTTTGGCAAAGCAATGCACACTGGGATTGCCTTGTCAGCAGAGCATTGCTGGGAAATGTAATCTGTAATCTCAGGAGATCTCGGGGAAAGGCATTTTCCTCCCCTGAGATGATGTGCATGGTCACATGTCCTAGTCGCATGTGCCAGAAATCCAGGAAGTAAAAGGGCTAGTAATCTGCCCTTAGTAAACATGGCCAGAAGATCGCGAACTGAGCAATCAGCGGTATGTGAACGTTCAGTTCCCGATCAATAGAGCCGACGCGTGACCGCTTCAGTGTCACATGTCGGCTCCAACAATGGGGATGAGTGTATTTCTACTTTTAATGCTTCCAAAACTGCTTCATATCTGTAATTTATGAGCTCCAAAAGTAGCAAAGCCTGAGGTCCCAAGAATTAAGACTGCCAAAAAGTGTGAAATCTGCCCATCCGGCCTACCTTTTAAAAAGTGCCACCAGGAAGTGCTGCAAACTTTCCTCATCTTGGCCAGTGAAACAATGACTTGCATGTATTCTTACTACTATTGCTGATTGGGCTCAGACAATTTATAGCATGACTAAAGGTCTGATCGTGAAACCACTCTCGCTTAATGTATGAAAGAGCTTGTTATATGTCTTTTAAATGTCTCAGCTGTTGTAAATTATTAAATCTAAAGCATCGTCTGCGTTTTATTGACTCTGCATAGCTAGCCTGAAAGCTACACAGGCAGTTTTTATCTTTTTTTTTTCCCCAGTCATCGTCCAGGGCAGCCTCTGAGAGACGGGATCCTCCCACCCGAAACAGGAAACACATGTAGCATTAACTGCATAATGGGAATTGTCTTTGGTTAGTCTACGAATGTATATTAAGCACATGTGTGCTAAAAGAATCCTCCAGAGCTCAATCCGGCTAGCTAGCCAAAGGGACCTAATAGAGTCTGCTGCAAATATTTTAATAAAAGCAGAGGTCTCATGTGCATCTTTTTGCCAATAAGCCCTTTGCATCCCTGTTAAGGGGAACCTCTTGCTGAGTTCATAGTGCGTTAGGGTTCTTTATCAAGTATTCTCATCAGGCTCATGTCATCCCTGTGTGGTGGAATTTTTAGCTTTGACTGTTTACGCTTGGATGTTCAGTAAGGCAGCAGGCATTGCTTGGGTTATCTCCATGGATCTCATAACAGAGATTTGTGTTTGGTCAGAGAGTTGCATGCTTCACCCAGCACAAACCTTCCGTTCGAGACTCGTGAGCCTTGCTTGCTGTCCAGTCAAGCTGAAGCGGTTAGAAAAGTTAAAGCAGAAATCTGGCACATAAGCTCTAAACACTGTAAACTGAATCTCTAGCTTCTCCCCTTTGCTATTGACATATATTAAAGTGGATGTATCCATAATGTTCTGCGTGAATACATTCCTGACTTGTCTAAATCAACAGCAACTGTATAATTTCCTTTAATCATTGAAATCAATCCCTGAGTTCCAGTTCAGTGATTTACCTAGTCACTGAGATTGTGATTGGTCTGCTGCAGGTAGGAAGCAACATTTTCGCAGTCTCCTCTCTCCCAGATTACATTGTGTCCAGCTCCACCTTTTTGTGGGGCAGGAGGGGGCGGTCTATTGAAGTGAATGGCACAGTAGCCACGCCCTCTGGCCGCAATGCGATCACCGCACGGGATCGCAAGGCACATTATGCCTGCGGTCCGGTCCGATCAAAATAGTGCTTGCAGCATTTTGATCAGACCCCAAGCATAATATGCCTTGCAATCCCTTGTGCCCGATCGCATTGAGGCTGGAGGGGGTGGCTACGGTGCCATTCACTTCAATAGACCGCCCCCTCCTGCCCCACAAAAAGGTGGAGCTGGACACAATGTGAGGCAGTGCGTTCTGGCCAGAATTGGTCCGGAACGCACTGCATCTGGTGTGAATGAGCCCTAAACGTTTGTAAACCCAGCCAAAGACTGCACAAGCACTAGAATTTAAATGGTTGTGTTGTGTCATGAGAGCCACCAGGAAGTAGATGGGTGATGGCTGAACAATGATGGCTCCGTCCTTCTGGTACAAAAGCAATTGAAGGCATTGTTATGTGTAGTACTGTGATCTCGGTTTGAGATGATATATCGGGGAGTGTTACTTAGCCGCCATGCACCTAATCTGAATAAATATATATAATGTTAAGTCCACTTTAATGGAGAACTCCTTCCCAATAGTAAGAGTTGGTGTGCGACACTGCAGATGTCATACGTCAGCCCTATAGATTGAGAACTGAGCGATCACATACTGCTGATCACTCAGCACATGGCTTCTCCCTGCAGAGAGCGGTGACTGTCAGTCACTACCCCCTGCAGGACTTTTCCAGGATCCCCCCCTCCTCTCTCTGTTCCAACACTCATTGGAGGGGGCGGGCACAGCTGGCTTTGCCTCTAGATAGGCAGAGACGGCTGTCAATAAGACAGCAGCGTGGATGTCAACAATATTGTTTGGATCTTTCCTTGCTGAAGAGCAGCTCTGCGCTTTCAGAATATAGTGGGCAGTCGTTCCCTCTATGCTGGTTTGGCCAGAAGTTCCCTTTTAATGACTCGAGTCGTGATATTCGGTGCCAGTGAAGTGTACCCTATGGCAAGCAGTGCTACTGGGGAAAGATCAGACCACCGATCATTCTTCCATCGTGTGCACCCAAGAGCGTTCTGCTCTGAGCACTCCCAGGTTCACAGTTGGCAGATGCCAGCAGGCTGTGGCCAGGTAAAAAGTAGATGGAGTACTGTCTTTGCTCAAACTAATTAGGTGGAGTGCAGGGAAGACATGAGAGGTCTTCATACAGGCATGGTCCACTGTTGTCACCAACAGGATACCCTTCTTGACAAATGCCATGCAGCTGTCGCTGGAGTATATACATTTAGACAGAAAGTGGCTGCAGCAGGAGTTCAGGAGACGAACACTGCGATGTGAGGAGGAGAATTCAAAATATGGTGAAAAATGTTTTATTAAAATAAAAATGGCTTTGGTTTGATATACAGTCATGTCATTCAGTTAGCGTTCACATCTACCTTAACACTCAGTTCTGGCTCACTTTAATGAACATATATTGTTTACTATTGATGTACAGATACATTGTACATTGTTGTGATGCTTCTTTGTTATAATTTGGCCATGTTTAAATATTATTATGATGTGTTTTATATTTCAGTACTTCTAATAAAGATGTTGATGAAGGTTTGAATTTCTTTGGCTTGCATGCTCCCGTGGTGCAGTCCAAGGAGGTGGATAATATTTGCAGGGGTATCTGGTTTTTGATTTGTAGAATTTCTGAAGGTAGTTGAGTAAATTATTTTTGTGTGCGTGTGTTTTGGGTTTTTTCCCCCCCCCCCCCAAGCTTCTTAGTTAATAGTAATTAGACCACTGAGAGTGCTCTACAGGGTGATTCTGCAGAGGTAAATCATTAATATCAAAGCAGCGTTGCAGATCCATGCCAATTACTTGTACTTGTTTTGTACTTTGTTGTGCAGTTTCCCAAACTCATCCTTTATCTTTTTTTTTTCTGTCTTTCTGCCAACTGTAGGGATATGTCCTCAGCACCTACCACTCCTCCATCAGTGGATAAAGTAGACGGCTTTTCTCGGAAGTCCGTCAGAAAAGCCAGGCAGAAGAGATCCCAAAGCTCTTCACAGTTCAGGTCACAGGGCAAGCCGATCGAGTTAACGCCTCTGCCTCTGCTTAAAGGTAAGTGAGCAAGCCAGTCAGTTTAAGTCTGTTTATTTATATGACCTATCTGAACAATTTTTAGTTTGGTGTTTAGTGGTGCATCAATCTTATCTTTGCTTCAAAGACCATCTCTACCCAAATTCAATACACCAGTTTTTTAAGGCTGCTGACACGTTGAGTTGCCTTCTGGGGTCTTCGGTGTCCAGATAATCCCACTAGGTTCCAGTTATAATTTAGATGACTGATAACTGGAGCCTACTGACAAAGCATTAATGACAAAGCATTACTCCATTATATGGAATATTCAAATTGTGGAGACTTCATGGGCCCTATATTCCCTTTGTGGGTCTTTAGGAATTGATGGAGAAACAAACCATTGGGGTGGCATCTTGTGAGCTGAATAAATCCACCAATGCCCTCTCAAACCGGACATTGTCCTTTTTCCAATTTGCACTGATCTCATAATTATATGCTATAGAGGACTATCCCATCAATCCATAAATATACAGCAATGGAGAATGGCAACCGGCTAACCCGGGCTGCATTTGGCTGTCACCAGTACTGCTTTTGCATCTCTCCAGGGCTGAATGGGTGGGGGCCTGACTTTTAAAGGCTAAGGGCACTTCTAACCACCTCAATACCATCATATTGTGACAGATAATGCGATCACCTCGAGATACCGTGTTTCCCCGAAAATAAGACACTCTTTTATATTTATTTTTTTTGCTCCAAAAAAACACACACTAGGTCTTATTTTCAGGGGATGTCTTATTTTTATTTTATTTTAATGTGCAACAAAATGTACAACAATCTAAAGTTCTCTGGTATCACGGTAACTGGCGCTATAGAGGAAGTTCCGGCTAATGCGGCTCTGCTCCCTCCACCGCCGCAGCCTTGCTTTCTACAGCGCCGGCTTCCTTTGCCATCAGGGACAGTGGTACCAGCGGTGCAGCAGTGGAGACATCAGACAGTGGACAGCGCTTTAAAATACAGTACCATTTACCGGTACACATTACAGTACCATTACATTAAGCAGTGCCTTCAGGGGGACAGCAGTTGGTGAAGTATGGTACTGGAGTGCTCCCTGTCACTGCGCTGGCCGGAGGGAGTCCCCTGTCATCCCCTTCATACAGTATATCCCTGCAGGCTGATACCATCTTTCCTGCTCTTTAAGTTCCCCCTCACATGCTACCACCAAACTAGGTCTTATTTTTGGGGTAGGTCTTGTATTACAGGAATTTTGAAAAATAGCGCTAGGTCTTACTTTCGGGGTAGGTCCTGTATTACAGGAATCTTGCAAAATAGCGCTAGGTCTTACTTTCGGGGTAGGTCTTATTTTTGGGTAAACGCGGAACTAGTTTCCAAAAAGGGGTCATCTTGGAGGTGCTGGTACTGTTGCAGCATTTTTATGTGACATTTTTTTATAACGGGAAGTAAGAAAAATAGGGATCTCTTTTCCAAGCTTTTTGATCTTTCTTTTATATATTCAAAAAGCCAGTGTTATTAAATACCACCAAAATTATATACAATTCGTTTGTGTACAGTATTGTGTTAGTGTTTAACGTTTCAATTTCCATGATGTATACTATACATAATTGGCCACCTAAGGGGAGGGAAAGTCATAACGCATAGAATATGTCCTCGGCAATCAAAGGGTCAGGTTTCCTATTTGCATAGCATATTTGGCAGTGTAAGCATCATTATCGGAGCATATACAGTCAACAAATGTTGTATGCATGTTCGTTCTCTTTATGATTTGAAATTTGCATTAAATGAGTGTGGGGAAAAGAACCAATCTCTCTACATATTATTTTAGCAAAAGTTTGCCTGTTCTCCAAAAAAAAAAATTGCACAGGTAAATTTCCCAGGTGCACTGTAGTGAGATGAGCCTGCAGACAAGGTGGTGTTAATGGTGGGGCACATGTATTGGTGAGGGCAGGGGAAAGTGTATACAAGTGCATTGTTGAGAGAAGGATTAAAGGCGCAGTGGGGAAAGTGGTAATAGTAGGGGCAGTTTAATGGTATGTGTGTGTGTGGGGGGGGGGGGGGGTGGTAGGCGAGGAGAGGATGCTTTATGCATTTAGGCATAGAGTGAGTAGTATGCATGGGTGTGCTCTTACAGAGGGGTATAGGCATGACGATGAAATTGGTAAGTGGGTTTGAGCAGGTGAATGCCAAAAGTGGGGTACAAGATGGGCGTCAGTTAGAGTGGGGCCAGCAAGGTGTGGTGGAGTGAGAGCATGGGGAGAGAGGAAGAGGCCTACAGGCATTGGGGTGATAGCAGTGTGTGTGTGTGTGTGTGTGTGTGTGTGAGCGCTGGAGAAGGGGTGTGCAGGAGAATGCTTAGGTGCAGTAATTAGAGAAGGGTGTGGAGTACATGTTCTTTGGAAGGAGGGAGTGGCGGGTGGTGACGGAAGAGAAGGTAATTGCATTTAACTGTGCTAAGAAGCTCTTTATTGGTCAGCGCGGTCACCTGACCACGCCGATAACTGCTCGCAATGTGCAAGCAAAATTCAAAACCCATAGCTGGACGGCAGTATGGGGTACAGATGGCACACCTGTACTGTCAGATGGGTAGAACCGCTTGCCAAAAGGTAAGTATAGGGGGGAGGGGGAAAGTGAACTTACCATTTAATGCACATTGTGCATGTTAGAGTTCTGCTGCCTGGCTACAACAATATGGCACACAGTGGAATGGGGACAACACTCAGCGTGTATATACACAGACACACACTCAATGCCCTATGCGTGCGTTTTTTCGCATGCAGATGGGGGGGTTGGTTTTAATTTTATTGTATTTACTTTAATTTTTTTTTTTTTTTACTTTTATTATCACACAGGGGCTAACAAGCCCCTATTTGGTAGTGTTTGGAGGTGACAGGTTCTCCATATGGAGCCTACTCTGCAATACAGAAGATGAAGCACAGCATTGTGCTTGATCTCCTGTGCAGCCCAGGCTATGTGCTTCGATGCATTACTGCGCACACACAGGGTGCAGTGTGACAGTATACTGCACGTGCGTGGCAATAGATGCAGGTAGCTCCCATTTAGGATGTATATGCAGCCCCAGCACCATTTTAAACCGCTGTTATGACAGAAACCCATGTTAGGGCACAACCCCAGCACCATTTAAATGCTTAACGATGGAACTCTGCCCACCTAACCTAATCGACTTACTATATGAATACTTTGAACGTACAATCTCTATAATGGACTAAAACCTTTAAACATTTTACTTCCTTTATTCTTCTTTTATAATATATAATGTACGTTTCCTCAGCCACTAACCTGATTCAAACCTGCCCCTGAAGGTTTAAATCTGATTGGCTGTTAAGGAGAAATTGCTCTGTTTCTTAATAAGAACATGTTCAACTAAAAGGCCCATAATGGCGTGCCTTTTAATGTAAGTTTATTTAATTTAATAATGCATATACTCCATGTTTTTAAAGGAGAACTATGGGGTTAAGTCTTTTTCCCATAGTTCTCCTTAGGGTAACGGGAGGACACAAACTAGCCTCCCGTCACCCTAGGCTCAGTATACCGCAGGCTGTAGCTCGCGGTATACTGAGACGCCACAGCTCAAGCGGATCCCGACAATTGTGCCGGGATCCGCCTAGCTGCGCAACTGACAGCTGGCTCTACCTATCTAAAGGCAGAGCCAGCTGTACCCGCCCCCTCCCCCGTCCGTTCCGCCAGTCAGCGCTGGCGGATCGGAGCGGGGAGGGGGGAATCTAGCCCCTCCCCTGTCATGGCAGAGAGCCGTGACAGGATCGAGAGGTGAGTGAACGCCAGTATGTGTTCCCTCACCTCCCGATCTACTGAGCCGACCTGTGACAGTCTCATTGTCACAGGTCGGCTAGAACTATGAGGTGAGTGAAAATCACTGACCTCATAGTTCTCCTTTTAAGAACTCCAGAAAGTCATACTTACACTGTGCATAGCTCACATTATGCTTTGCAAAAATACCCAGCCTTTTCTGTTCCAAAAAAACCCCCAAAACAATCTTTACTATTACGTCTCTGCCTCCTATAGGTGTCGGGGAATTATATGGTTTGTGTGATCCTTCCCAGCAGAGTAGATCTGAACCAGGGAAAAAAATCAGCTTCTATAAAGCAAGAAGGTCTTAAGATGTAAGGTCCTTGCATTCTGGCTGATATTCTTACATTTAGTTTGTTGACTTCTGATCTTAAGATGCTATCCTACTTGCCCATTAGATACTTACCCATCGGTCTCCTGTGTAATACAGGATACACACTGAGCACATTTCAGCTAGTTTTTCATGAATTGACTGAAATACGCTCAATGGGTGGCCCTGTCTGCCACCTCCTATCTGACCTCCTGCCATGGAACAATCAAATGAGTTGGCTGTATCCAATGTTTAGGTTTTTTTTTTGCTCAGCCCAGAAGCTGAACTTAAACTACAGGTGTGCACCCAGCTTTAATTTCGGGGAGATTTACGAAGGAGACCAATAGACTGGTACAGTAAGACTCAGTAATGTTCCTGCTTCTAATACCGCTATAAAGTTTGAACCAGCAAAAAATATCTTTTTACAAAGCAAGAGGGTTAAAAAATATCAGTCTTTGGTGGCCTGCATTCTACTTTCTCTACCTATCCAAATCGGCATTTGGCAAGGTGGATCACCGCAAGAGCTCAGGAGGAGCTGTGAATGTGAAGCATTAGCATATGAGCTTTCTAGCTGCCCTGATTCTTCTTACTTCTCACTGGGGCTCACACCCGACAAAGTTTTTAAAATGATCTAAAACTATTATTTGTTGGCGCATCTGCTGTGATTAACCAATCACTTTCATTGACCAAGCTTTTTGGATGTTGAATGCAGACATGGTTTCTGCATAAGAACCATGATGCTTTTTTATACCTGCTGTTAAGACTGGAGAAAGTTTGACACCACATCACATAACCATCTAGGAGAGCTATAAATGTAGGATTAGTCTTTTGTTCATATGCTAACTGTGATACTAAATTGGACATTAGAAGGACACACTATAACCTCCCAAAAACTCTTGTAAAATATCACACTATAAACATGCAAGCTTGGTATGCCTGAGAGTAAGTGTTTACAGCTTTGGAACAAGCAAGGAACGAGTGCAGGCACTCCTGGTGCCAGATTAACTGTAGAGCAGTGGAAGTTTTTTCTTCCTTTTATTCTTTTATAATATATGGTGTATATTTCCTGTGCTGTGGCCCCTGACATCCCCTGGGTACCGCACATAATATTCAGCATATGTAATGCTACAGGAGAGGGTCAAATAGCTTGCCTACCCTCTGGATTCTGGGACCTGGGGGACTGGCAACCTGTATTAGTGGGCCACAGGTCGCTCACCAATGCCCTAGAGCCTTGGTTCTCAGCTTGTGGGTCTGACCCAAAAGTGGATCATGACCCTGTGTTCAGTGGGTCGCTGGGTGCCTTCCACTTTTCTAGGTGGGAGGCTCCTCAGCCTCTTCCTAGCGCAAGACAGTCAGTTCTTGCACCAAACAGCATTCAAAATATGCTGCCCGGCTCTGGGCGTCAGCTTGAGGTGGGGTGGCCTGGGGCTATGGCCGCGTTGGAGTTCCATCTATATGTGCATTGCTTACAGCTCATCACTTGTTTGCCTGATGAAGGGGATCCTGTGACACGCCGAAAAGTTGTATCTTGGGTTTTGAATTTGCAACAACTAAGTGTATAAATAGATATACTGGATTTGCTTTGAAGTGCTGGTGTCCATCCTTTACTTGCTTACAGCTCCCTCGCATGTCCTGTAGAGGAGCCTGGACCGAAGTGACGTTACATTTTGGCTCCCAGCACCTCTGCAGGGCGTGCAAAGGAGCTGTACAAGCAATGCACATATGTATAGAGCTGCGTCAGTTTCTCGTAAATTAGGGAGACTGGGTGCATGTTAAAAAATAAAAAAAATACATTTTTTTTTGGAGTGTGTATGAGATTGTGGCTGTGTGTGTCTGTCAGTGTTTTTGAATGCCCATTCACACAGTCCGATGCGACTAATGCACAACATCACGCAATCACACCTGTGCGTTCTGCTACCTACTCACAGTTCGTTTGCAGCTCCAGAACGTGGTATCGCAATGCCATGCATTCCATTGCAGTGCAACTTGGGTCGCAACCTAATGACCAAGGACAATTGTGGGTCCTGAGGTTACGCAGTTTGAGAACCACTGCCCTAGAGAAACATAGGTTGTCTGAAACTTACTAGCGAAGCTATTGGCTAGTTCCCTTGGGGGTTGAATAATAGTTTTTGGATCAGATTTGACAGCAGTTGTGTAATGCTTTTGGATTTATTTATTTTTAATTTCCCAAGAATAGCACAAACATTTCTGATATGGAAATTCCTTAATGTATTCTACTGTAACCTTTACAAAGCAGATTCTGTTTTTAGTTTAATTTAACATAGACTGTAGAATTATCCAGCGATTTGCTGTTCTTGCCTCTAGTTAAACCATCTTAGTTTAAAATAAATTGCAGACATTCACAAGTTATTTGTTTTGTCTGTTTTTCATATAGTTTAAAATAGTAACATTATTTATCTTGGGTGATAGGATTTCATTTAATGCTACAGATGTAATCCCCAATTTACAGACACTTGATAAAGGACATTTTTTTTATTTGCATCCCCATTTTTCATGTTTCCTTTTGTTGAGGTCCCATTTAACTCTCTACAGCTTGATAAAATGGAAAAGGTATTCTTGTGAAGGTCATCCTTTTCAGTAGGCTACTGTGTACAGTCTCCACTGGGTATTCCTTACAGTTGGAATCTAAAATTATGAATGTCATTGGAGGCCGTGGAGAACACAGCAGGTTCATATTTAGAGTATATGTCATCCAAAACTGGTTTATCAGGTCTTTGTGGATGCCAGCGGGGTAGGCCGTCTAACAGTTTGTCTTGTCTGTTGGTTACTTCAGTGAAAAGATATGTGCTGTTTTTGTTTCCAGATCTTTAGGTCTTCCTTGAGTGGCTTCCAGTTTCCCTCCATGGAGTTTTTTTTAATTTAGTTTATATTGTACAAAATACAACCGTAGTTTGCAGGAATACCCACAAGGTATTTCAGAACCGAGCCAGGGACTTTGGCATGGAGAGCTTTCTACTGGAGTCCCCAAGCCATGTAAGAAGCAAGTCAGTTCACCTCCTGCTCCCACTATAACTGTAATACCAGTTTTTGGGAAATTTTAACATTTTAAAACAATTTTAATTGTTGAACAAATCCAATGCAACGGTGGTCCAGCATAGTGAGAGCCAAGGGTCACTTATACTGGGTGATTTTCAGAATTCTCCTAGTACATAGTAGGCTAATAATGGTTCCATTGGACCCCTGCTACTTGTAGAGCCTCTGAGCCATGATTAAGCAGATTGAATGGGAAGGGTAACAGAAGTTGCAAAGGATAGTGGGGCAGGACTACTGAATTGCTGAGTGATTTAGGCCTTGTTCACACCAAGCGCGTTCCAGGAGCAGAGCAGTTACAGACCGGAGCAAAACTGCGTCCAATGTATTCCAATTATATTTTTAGCTACAGTTCACATGGCAGCGTTCCGTTCCAGAGCAGGTAAAAAAACTGCAGCAGGCCCTATTTTACCTGCTCTGGAACGCATGCAAAGGCATCAAAAACGCATGCAAACGCCCTGGAACACACTGAAAGCCCATTTTAAACTAAAAAAAATAAATTATTTTTTAACCAAAAACGGCCCAGAACACATCAAAAACGCGGCACAACCCACTGCACTGCGTGTGCAGAAACTCATGCAGATCTGCTCTGCATTTGGTGTGAACAAGGCCTAAAGGATGAACCTTGCAGTAAAATGCAAGGTCTGCTTACTGTCGAATTCTTTCCCTTTTTAAAATTCTGGTAATTTTAGAAGTTCTAAAATGTACCTGTAAAGATACGTTAGATTTATATTTCGCTCCCCTCCGTCTTCTGCCTCCGATGCCTAAGTAGGGTTGACGCCCCCAGCTAGATCATGGGGAATAGAGAGCAGCCAAAATCAGGGAGCATATGCTTATTGCAATGGCCTAGAAAGCCTTCTCTTGATTCCGCCTGGTCTGCATTCCCCAGGAATCTTTTTGAAAAGGACAGTGATGTTACGCCTAGCAAAGTGAAAGACAGGGAAAAGGTCTATAATATAATAGTGTAGTATAAAGCTAACTTTTTTTTCTTGACGGGTATATTTTGAAAATGCTAACATGAGGTGTTTTAATAGGGGAGTGGGCCCAGATGTTATGTCAGATGTGGACCTGCACTGCAACGTTTGCTTTAATATACCCCGAAAATTCCTAAGTGGACCTGAATTCCAAAATTGAGCATCTAGAAATGTTAATTGTGCCAGGCAGTAAACTGAAAAATTTGCTTTTTGTCTTTGTATTTCTTCCTAAAATAAAGAGAGCAACTCTTGCTATGTGAGGTTCCCTAGGCAGTCCTATGTCTACAGCCTCGTGTGAGATCTCAGACACTACTGCTGCCGATCGCTTCTAGTCTCAGATTTGGGGTGAGATTTGATAATACTTAGTGCTCATTGTTTTCCTTGCTGGAGGCTCTGACACAAGGAAGCCTAACCCTGCCTCTACCAAGATGGCTACCTTCGCATGGTGAGTCAGTAATTTGGGGCAGGGGAATTTTAGCTTCTGGGAGGCCGCTGACGATACTGGTGGCTATTCCTTTGCCTTCTGGTTGCTTGTTTTTTTTTTGGTTGTTTATGTATTTTTTTTTAAATACTCAGATGTGTCCCTTATAGGAAAGTATGCTACGTCTTCATTGAATATACCACATGAGAGGGGGTGGAGAATCCTGCCTTTTAATCCTCAGAAGACTCTTATTTAAAAGGAGGGTCCCTTTGGAACCCCAGATAATCACAGGTCAAAGGTCTGTGGGTCAGAAGTGCGTCGGAATGTAGCGTGGACTGGCATATAAACTGGCAAGGGGTCCAAAGTAATCCTTTACCAGTTTACGAAGGGAAATGGTTTACCCAGCTTAGCTTACTGTATGGTTAGCTTGGGCTACGTGGGCCGATTCACTTATCAGTAATTAGTGTGAATTGTTAGAACTGTAAGAGAGAAGGTGAAGTCCAAACAGAATGGCCAGCATTTTTAGGACAAGTTCAAGACCATTTATAAGAGGAGGAGAGCAATAGTGTCTGGGGGTTTAGGTGCCCCTTATTAAATAACGTGCCACCTTGGATTTTGTGAGCGCACATTAGCATGTAGCTCTAGCATCATTAAACTGTACGTTTTTGTTTACTATCTCAAGCTGATATACAGGTGAAACTCGAAAAATTAGAATATCGTGCAAAGTTCATTTATTTCACTAATGCAACTTATGCGGTGAAACTAATATGAGATAGACTAATTACATGCAAAGCAAGATAATTCAAGCCGTGATTTGTCATAATTGTGATGATTATGGCTTACAGCCCATGAAAACCCCAAGAACCCCAAATCCACAACCTAAAAAAAGTAGATTATTACATGCAATCAATAAAACAAGGATTGTACATAGAACAATATCGGACCTCTGAAAAGTACAAGCATGCATATGTACTCAGTACTTGGTTTGGGCCCCTTTTGCAGCACTTACTGCAATTACTTTTGCACGATATTCTAATTATTCGAGTTTCACCTGTATAGTGATTACTAAAAGCTATCTTAGTTGTGGTTTTCATGTGGCCTACGGACATCAAATGCTTCTGCTGTGTTTGTCATGTCAGATCATGTTTATTCACACAGACCAGGCAATAATTTCTTAATGGTTTGGGTATGTGTACAGACTTGGCGAGCACACAGTTGTGAAGTAACATGTTTGAAATGTTTGCTACCATATGTATTTTAATTTGGCGGTCTCTTAAATACAAAGGGAACTCGCAGTATAAATTTGTGCAGTCTGTAGTATGTGCCTGTTACCAAAGACAGTTTTGGGTATTTTTTGTGAAGTTGGTTTCATGCAAAAGAGCTACCAAAGATCTTAGTACATGGGTGTTAGATGAACGGGGTGCTTGGCACACTTCTGTCAAGTGCCCAGATCGCTCCTTGATATCCACGGCAAAAAGAGTATCAAGCCAACATGCAGAAGCACTTGGCGAGGCACCCTCTGCACTTTGCACTGCAACGTTTTGGAATGAACAAGGGCTGCAGTCCGACCCGGAGGCCCTTGTTATACTTGAAGGCTCCTCCCAAGTGAGTTTTTTTTTTTTTTTTTTTTTTTCTTGTAAGAGTAGTGAGGTGGTCTAAAGATGCTGTCACAAATACAAGCACCCCATCCCCATCTCACATGGCACACTAGCCTGCACGCTTAACTTTAGCGTGAACAGCCTTGGGTTAGAACTTCTAGTCTGCTTGCTTGTTTTCTGTCAGTGCCTCATTAAGTACCACTTTACCGTAAAAAAAAGGCTACTGTATGTGCTTTACTACCTGTAATTGCAGTTTTTACACCCACATTATTTTTGTTTTAATTTGATATTCAGATTCTATATTTGTATTTACTATTGACGTTCAGCCTATGGGGTTACTTTTTTTTCTTTTTTATCCTGTGAAGGGAAAGGGCTCCGTCAGACATTGACATCACACAGATCAGCAAGTCTTCAGGAAGTTAACTCCCTTCCATGTTACAGCCAAGTGTGTCTGCAAATGAACCTTCTCTAATAGAAAAGCTCAGCCTTTTTGCATTCTAAAGTGTCTGCACCATTGTTTTGTGTTTTTTGGTTTCTTTTCATTTAATGATATTGATAGGCTCCCGGTATTCTATTTGTTAGGGCTTAAACCCTTCTAAAATGCTTACAAACTTAACTTTAGGAGGCATGATAGGTTTACAGTTTTTAAATAAACTAACTTCTATCTGAGGATTGAAATATTTAAATGCTGCCATTTCTGACTTATTTTGGATGTAATGAATAGGTATATCTTGTTGCATTCCTTACCAGCTAACGATAACTTGATGAACAGGTAGATGCTTGTAGTGACCGCGGATGGCACCGTGAATAAACTGAATTTGTGGAAATGTCACCAGCACACCAGTAATCAGTGAAATAAGCAAAAGTCTATTTATTGGAGGAATATTGCCATTCAAAAACTAGCCCTTTCGGGGGGCCACACAGGGTCTGCTTCATCAGGGTCAGAATAAGCCTGATGAAGGGGACCCTGTGTGGCTCCAAAAGCCCTAGTTTTTGAATGGCAATATTCCTGCAATAAATTGACTTTTTGCTTATTTCACTGATTAATTTGGATGTAGGCTCCAGGGTTGTCATCCTCATTTCATTACCATCAGGGTTATTCACAAAAGGGTGAAGAGTTTGGAGGAGGCAGAAGTGAACAATCTAGGACAACATAGCTGAACTGTAAAGTGAGCTGAATTAGAGAATTTTTCCAAACTAGCTATTTTGGCCTAGATTGTCCACTTCTCCAAACTCTTCCAAACTCTTCACCCTTTTGTGAATAACCCTGCTAGTGTTTTGCTGACCAGGAGCAAGCAGACAGCCACCGAAGTCTGAAAAGCCTGAACACCCGTCCTTCACGCTTGTTCCAGATCATTGTACTTCTCTGACAGCTCAAATGAGCATTTGCAACTACCGCACTATAGTCTTTTCAACTTAGACCAATATCTTTGAATGAAAAACATGATAGTATTTCACTTCAGTTATTCTAATTGACCTAGTGCTATAGAAGGCTTTACCAATTTAAAGTGTTTATCAGGGAAAGATTAGAAACAAAAACATGTTCAGTTCATCTCTGCAGTATAGGTACATTTCCCCATGTTTTTACCCCTTTACAAATACTGCAAGTACAAAAGAATACCCGTTGATCTCTCTAAAACAGTGTTCATCAGACTTCTTTTTTTAAGTAGATTTTTTTGCACCGACAGCCTTAACAGGGTTATCAGCCCTGCCTGCTGGACTGCAGAACTACCCCTATAACCATCCCTCTCTGCCCCCCTCCATGTGTATACATTGATTTTTTCCCCCCCAGCAAAACAGTATTGCTGCTTTGACTACCTTTTTGAAGTCTCCATGTACTGTGGGTAGGGGAAGTACTCTTGGGAGATGCAGTTCTGGGGGGCCTGTGGCTAGGTCAACAGGAACTGAGCTCCCAGTAGATGTCCCTGCAAGACTTTAACAACGTTGGTGGTGATGTCACAGAGTAATAAAAGCTGTTTCTATCTACAGGATCAGGAAAAGGTAATGGTGGGACATAATATAGTGTGAAGAGTGCGTTTTTGGGCTATAATAGGGTGGTTCCGTCACACTTTAACAGGCCTGGTTGATTTTATTTCCTGTGGTTAACAACCTTCCCTGTCAATAGCTGTACAGCTGTTCAGTCCTGACCATTGTGTTATGTGCACATTAACATATACCTGTGGATTTGTGAGAACGTGGATTTGCTGTCATAAAAACAAAGCTTTCAAATGTTTAAGAATAATGCATAATTACCATAAATATAACCTTCATATAATGGAATATTGGCAAATGTATTTCATGATGTCCTAGACACATCCCATTGTGGAGCATGGATGTCATTTTGTGGTTGCTCAATGGTTCATGATAAATGTGATAATTTAGCATGACTATTAACAGAGTGTCATTATTTGTTACTCAAATTTATATGGGTGAGATGATTGTGGTCTTTGTAAACACCATGCTGGAACCAAAGAACAAACTGACTTTCATGCTAGACTGGTCCCTGTAGCTTCGCTTCCTCTCTACTATGGTGTCTGAGGTCCTGTAAGTCATCATGTCCAATACGGTGTATTAGACATGCCGCCGCCGATGGAGAGATAGGCTATGGGGACTGGTCTAGCAGCCAGCCAGGTGAGTATTTTTTTATTTTAGACCGGGGTAGCCAAACTCCGGCCCCCCAGCTGTGGTGAAACTACAAATCCCATGATGCATCTCTCTCTGGGAGTCATATCCGTGGCTGTGAGAATCTTGCAATGCCTCATGGGGTTTGTAGTTCCACCACAGCTGGAGGGCCGGAGGATTGAGCGATAGCGATTCGCGCGGAAATTCGTCATTAGTCACAAAGTGACGACAGCGACCATTCTGCGACCGAGCTCAGTGATGTGCGAACTTGGTACTCTATTGACTGTGGTATGGATCAGGCAGCGCCCCCAAGATTCCCATTTACTGAACCATTTTTTAAAATTATTATATTATTTTTAAAAACAATGTACCACTTTGGCATGCAAAAATACTGCATAATGAGACTTCCATATAGGTTAACCATGCCTGGTTTCACTGCGTCTCAGTATGGAGGAGGCCAAATTATTAGAGGCAGGGCTTCGCTTCTTCATGTCTTCAGCAAGAAGAACAGCACAGATGGAACATCGCCAAATTTCACTCAAGGCGCCCATACACCTTGCGATTATCATTCGGAAATTGAACACGGACGTGTTTTAGAACAATACACAGCCAGTTGGTGGGAAGTGAACAATCAGAATTACCGTACTCTTGGCTGAATTTCCTCAATCAGTCAGGCTGGAAAACTTTTTTCGAATCGTACGCAACATGAACACTGCACATGCGCAAACCAAAATTCGTTGAGTCGATCGTCGAAATTCGGTCAGTTAGTATTTTAAATTTTGCTACAACGCAAGGGATCATGGCCGTGGCATGTGTACAAGCATGAGCGGCTGCTTCATTAAAGGCCAAGTTTACTTTTCTGACCATGTTTCATGTTATACCCATACCCCGCAGGCTGGTGTTGTTCTTTTGAATTCAGCGTGGCTGTGTGTGCGCCTCCGCCCACACAGCTACGTCATTCATTCACAGATCCTTTGACCGTTATCACAGCAGAGGGGCTTGTAGTGCCTAATGAGAAGTGCGGTGATGTCCCTGCATTTGTAGCCAATTCTTTTTCCCATCCATACTGCTGAATATCTTTATCAAGGTATATATACGTGGATGGGAGCGAGAATCTGCAGCCATGGCATGACCTCTGTGATCCATTGATGTTTGCAATGCTTTACTGGCTCAGATGCAAACAAAAATACAAATCAATGAATGCACATAATTTTCTTTTATAAAGAAGTATGCATTTATTTTTTTCTTCTAAAAAGGTTTGCCTTTTTAATTTTTTTTGGGTGGGCGGTTCAGGGGTGGCAAAAACATGGATCAGATAAATGTGAAATATGTCTCCAGCACACCAAAGATCCTTTTGGAATCACCAAATGCTCATTTTATTGAACAAGTTGTCAGAACGGATACAATCGCTTTCGGGACCTCGCAGGGTCCCTTTATCAGTGTCCCATCATCAATGCTGAAGCCTGATGAAGGGACCCTGTGAGGTCCCGAAAGCGATTGTATCCGTTCTGACAACTTGTTCAATAAAATGAGCATTTGGTGATTCCAAAAGGATCTTCGGTGTGCTGGTGACGACGTCTTTCACACTTCTTATGCATATAGAAGTGACATCCACAGTCATTACGAGCACCGTTCCCATTACATGGGATCTCCGGTAAGGAGTGCGACAAGAACCTTTCCACAAAAACATGGGTCAACCACCTGTTTTTACTGGCCCTTTGCTCGCCCGTGTGAACGAAGCTGAAAGGAGGGATCCGGTTCCGATTTGCTTATTCTTTTTAGCATTGATAAAAAACAAATGGCTCACCTATTTAGTCCTATGGCCATTAAAAAGGGCACCTGGTGCAGCTCATTGTAGAGGAAAGGTAAGTAGTCCTGCCCTTCTCCCACTCTCTCTATTCATCCCAACAGGAATGAATCCATAGCTGTAAGTTAACATTAACATTTGAGTAGAAGTCTGCTTTGAATTCTACTTGTGGATATTTTAACCCCTTCGTGACTGATGACGTACAGTGTACGTCGCCAGCATCGGGGCTGTTTAAACAGACTTCCTTGGTGTCCGCGGGGAGGTGGTCGACGAACTTCCGTTCATCGATCCCCTCCCCTTTCTATGGGACCGGGAGAGATGCAGATTGTATCACTTCCGGTCCCTGGGCTGTCAGTTCTGGGCTCCTGCAGCCCAGCTATAAGCTATTGAAGTGCGAGCTTTTAAAATAAATCTAATAATAAAAAAAAAAAGTTTTTTTAAAAGTCCCCCGCCCCCGTGAGCACGCGCGTCGCCACGTCGGGTGCGCCTACGTATGAAAACGACGAACGCGCTACACATGGTGGGTATCGCCGCACATGCCGGAGTGAGAGCAATCATTCTAGGGCCAGTATTTTGGGGTATCTCTAAATTGATGACCTGTGGGGGCTTTTAAAGCGTCTTCTATGGACTTTTTGGGGTACTGCAGTTTTTCGCCGTTTCACGGACGCACGCAATTTGTAACCTGGGCATGTTGGGTATCGTTTTACTCGTAACCTCATCTTTTATATTTCATTTAAAAAAATGGGTATTTTTTGTTGTGTTTTAGGGCATTTAGTTAAATTTTTCACTAAATGTTGGGGTTTAATAAGGAGTTGCGCTAATATTGCGCAACATAAAAATTGGCAACTACCACTATTCTATAGAGTCTTGGCATTCAGAAAATATATAATGTTTGGGAGTCATTTTCAGGCCTAAAATGTGGAATATAAGATGGGTGCAAAAAATGAAAAAAAAAAAAGGCCTCAGTCATGAAAGGGTTAATACCATCTCCTTTCACACAGATTTATGCCGTCAATGCTCGTGTTACTACGGTTTCTATTTTTATGGTTTTCTCTTATTTTACCACACAGGGCTAAAATTAGTTTGGCATTGTGATAAGTATGTTTATCTCCTTTTACATTCAACTTTCTCTTTGTTGAGGAAAATGTCGTGTTTGTTGAGGTCTCCCACAAGTTTGCATTGTTAGTGGTTACCAAGGATCAATGCTTTCCACCTACACACCTTTTTTATTTACGTAACGGCATGCAGGAAATTCACATAAGCACTCAGTACGGCGTTATTGAACATGAAAGCGACCTTCTACCGTGTAGTGTTCATTCATTCCTGTAAAAACCTGCAGGTAATTTGGTTTAAAAGACTTCTTTGCAATGTTTCCAAACATTGGGATTTGTGTACGTGTAGCTTTTGTTTTCCGGGCTGTATCTTGATGGAAATAATTTATAAGCACCTGGTGGGTGTCCTTTTCATGGCAGCTCATACCTCTGTTTAATTTATGGATGATGGTAGCGGTTTTCCTGCTAACCCACAGGTTACTTTCTATGCGAGTGCATGTGTGTTGTATTGCGGCGCTGTTCCATTCTGAGTTGTGTTTGATGTCATGCTGTGCCCAGTATTAAACAAAAACCGAAAGTTAACTTGTTCAAGTGGACCTCTATAAAAATATGAAACTGGTTATGTGCAGTGATCCATTTATTCAGTAATAGCGTGTTTACGTATTGCAAGTGTGCAGATTTGGGGTAATTGTACAATAATTATCCTCCATTTGTTCAGCGCGCTGGCTTTGAACTTGTATTGGTTGTATTGTAATGTTGATAGTATTTTTTACTTTTTTCGACTTTTAGGGTAAATTTAGGGGTCTGTCCAAGTTACTGTAAGGTTTAAGTTAAGGGGTACCCTTCGGGTTAAATAGAATCTGTCAGTTTGCCAATGAAGGGAAATGTGACGGGTTCTCTTGCAAGAAAAACTTCCCCACTTGCGGATATCTTCTCCTCTGTTCCGCCTGGGCCCCCAGTACATCTGGGTATGGGGCATCTTTGTGATCTCCGCACCCAGGCCTAGCCATGGTCATGTCATGAAATGGAAGAAGCCAATTCTGTGTAGTTTTCAACTACAACATGGAGTTTGCACAAGGTTTGTACTCGCGGCTCTAGGGCTCCGTTCACTCCGGGGGGCCTTTCGTGCACGTGGATTTTTTTGCCCGCTGAAACGCCTACATGAACAATCCCATACATTCCTATGGGGATCGTTAATGCAAGTGTGCGATCTGGAACGCTTGTCGCCCAAAATGCTCCCTGAGCTACTTTTGTCGCGCGGTTTCCGTAGATTTCAATGCAAACGTGCTGATCATCGCGTTTTTAATTACATTTCAGCGCTGAAACACGCTTTACAAATGCCCAAAAACGCCCTTCAAAAATTGCGCTGAAACGCTACTGCCCTGGTGTGAATGGGGCCTTAGGGTGCCCATACACCTTACAATTATCTGCAGATTTTCTTTGGTCAGATGGAAAAAGTGCAACAGATTGGCCCAGGTGGAGATTACTCCATCCACACAGTTAAGTGTATTGGTTGATGAGAAGCTGTTCATACAAAGGAACCTGTTACTTTTCCCTGAATAGGTAAATTGATAGTAAATCTCGAGGATCGGATTAGGAGAAGGTTTAGTTAGCTCTACCTTTTCGTTTGTCGTTTAATGTTTCAGACATCTGCTCATTTTTTTGGAGGGTCCTCCGTTACTTCATTGTGATTTGTGTCTTAAACTACTGCACCTAAATTATCAAGACTACAATTAAACTTCCTTTCCCCTTCTGCTGGGCTAGGCAGGCTCCGGCCCTCCAGCTGTGGTGCAGCTACAGATTGCATTAGGCATTCCAAGACTGACCGTGTCTCCCAGATGCACGAAGGGATTTAAAGTTGCTCTACAGCTGGAGTTTGCCTACCCCTTCCCTACAGTGGGACCAAAATGCTGATAGTGTGGCACAAGAAACCAGTCTGCCACTTCGTCGCCTCATGCTGCTTTGGTGACACTGTGGACCGTAAACGAACCTTGCTGGAAGGAAAGTCCTATCTAGGGGTTGTAAGCCTCATTCCTAGTCCAGTAAGCAGATTGGACCTAAAGATTTAGTTAGCTGCAGCTTCAAACTCTGAATTGTGGTGTCACCCTTCTCTAGCTGTATTGCTTTTTAGTTACTAGTATGGCAGGGTTGTGTGACTCATATGTGTATACATTTTACTTGGCCCTACACACTGAGAAAAATATTTAAAATCTTGAAGGGGGTCACTCAGGTAAACCATAGGTTCAAACTGAATACTCCGTGCAGAGACATGACCTAAAGCAGGGGTAGCCAAACGCCGGCCCTCCAGCTGTGGTGAAACTACAAGTCCCAGGATGCATCTCTCTCCGGGAGTCGTGGCTGTGAGAATCTTGCAATGCCTCATGGGATTTGTAGTTCCACCTCAGCTGGAGAGCCGGAGTTTGGCTACACCTGACCTAAAGATAAAGAAACTGTAGCACATTTTGTGTTTAATTTGGTGACCTATAGAGGGTCTTGGGTGCCACACTAGACATGTCTAAAGGGCAGCACAATAGTTTAGATTTTCCCAAATTTTATGTTGCGTTAAAGCATGATAAAATGTACCGTATGTCTTACTGTGCATTACTGCAAAGCATTGAAGGACACCCCAACTCATTGTTACAGTAGTGGACAACACTCTTGTACTGCACTCCTGTCGGTCGTTCAGGAGCAGAAGTCTAGGAGCTGATGGATTCTTAATGCTACTTTCACTGACATCTGGTTCTAGGGGTAAAGCCCATTGGAGCTGCTGTTACTCAGTATTCCGCCCCATGTGATTAAGTTCTGGAGGACATTAGAACATACGCTAAGTGCTGGCAAGCAGTTTGTTGGGCATAACTGGTCTACTTGAATATGGGTTGTTGTAAGCATCATGTGTTGTTTTTTTTTTTTTTTTTTTAAAGCTGGCTCTATGATACTTTTTCTATACCAAAATATTAACAGATGAATATTAAATGATCATATTAAGGGTAATTTAACGAACAAGCCTCAAACCTTCCCCTTTCATCGGCAGCAAGACATTCTTCTTCCGCTGGCACTTTGTGGGCCATGGCTAGAAGCTGTATGATGCCTGCACAGCAAAATCTGCCCACCCCACTTTTAATTGCTGAGCCTGTCACTGCATGGCGGAAGTGGAAATGGCTTGCCTGGGGAGCTGAGAGAGGCTTGCCCTAGGTTGCGAGATGTAATGCGGATTGCCTGCTGCTAGCGCTTGGATGCAAGTGTAATAACCCAGAAACTGGTTGATTCAGATCTTGGGCTTAGTGCTGGTCTGTGGCTGCCAGACAACTGTCACTCAGTGTGCAGCCTGCTATGCTTCAGACCAAGAATCTAAAGTATGTCTGCATAGAACAATTACATGATATGTTGTCATATGCAGCAACAGTTTAAAAAAAACAAACACACAAATGTGCTGCATTTTTGTATGATCTGGTTTGACAGCCACAGCAGCTGAGGTATGAGTGTGTAAATATAAATGCTGCAGCTAAGATATTTTTTAGATGCGCACCGAAATTAAATTTTGAGACCGAAATCGAAAATAAAAAAATGTCTAACTTTTTAAGAAATGATTTATTTTTTCTAAACTTTTTTTTAAAAAAAATTAAATTAATTTTTTATTTTATTCACTTTTTTGTTGGGGGGCTTCAGTAATATATGAGGGGTGTAAACAGACTCCTGGTAATTGCCATTTACAATAGAAAAAGAGATTGAGTCCTCAATCTTTTTCTGCAGCCCCAGCACTGAATGAACAGGAATCCTCTATACTCCGTGGTCCTGTCATTCATACATTGTGGGGATGGTATGAGTTACTATGTACACAATCGTGAATGAACAGGAAGTGATGTAGTTCACTTCCCATTCATTCATAACTGGTACATAGTAGCTCATACTATGTCCATTTATTTACAAATGTTCAGCGATCGCTGACTGCTTGTACCGCTCTCCATCCTGAATCTGCTCTCACAGGAGGCTGAGCGGGCAGTGCAGGAGGAGAGCTCGGTCTCATTTGATGGCTGACTCCTCACCGGCGGCTTGGCCTCCTGTGAAAGCTGTCTCTTCCCACACAACGCTCTCCTGATCTGTTACTGGAAGCCGGGCAGTGTGGGAATGGAGTTCCTCCTGTGACACGCTCACAGCGCTCTCCTTCCTGCCCCGCTCGGCCTCCTGACAGTTTCTGTCCTCCACGCTGGATGTGTCTGAGGGGACACAGAACAGCGGTGAGGAGAGAAACTAGGGATGCACTGCGATTTCGGGCAAAAGATGATACTTTCAGCATTTTGCCCAAAGTGCCACTTTCAGCCGATATGCTGTTTTGGTGCATTCCTCCTATTTTTTAACATGATTGCACCAGCCATGGACCAGCATCTTAGTCCAGGAAACAAGATTAAGGCATTGTCAGGGGTAATACTGTTATCTCTTTTTGAGAGGTCAAATTTACCAGTAAATGTTTTATTTACCAGTAAATTTGTATTTATTTTTAAGTAGAACGTCATTTAACATGATTGTGGTACAATAGTTTCATATCAGTATTGTAGATTTTCATTCTAGTTGGCTATCTGTGTAAACCAAGCAGCATATTCAGTAACCCAGTGAACTTGTCTTTTCCAATCCGGCACATCATTCTGAATGGGCTGGCAGTGCACTTAACACCCTAAAAATCAGACATGCACCATTTTTTTAATTTGTTTTTTTTCTACGCAACACGCTGCAAGGCATGCCATGTGCATTCTGACACATTGGTCATTGACGTGCTGTACATTAGGGTGTCATGGTGCACGTGTTACTGCTTGTTGCATTAAAACACGTGTTTTTACCACGTGTTACTGTAATGCGACCATAAAAGGGGCTCTTATTGGCTATTTAACCCGGGCCAATGAAATATAAATGCTCCAGATGTCCTCCCAGATTTTGATTGGTGGATGTGGGGCAACACGTTTTGTTGTTGCGCTTCATTTTCAGTATATAGCCTGTACTGTCAGATGTTTAACTAGTGTATGCACTGAAAAAACCCCCAAAAACAATAGATAAAAGGCGAAGCTTTGCCCAAATTAACTAGTGAGACATCCACTTTCTTTTTGAGGTCTGCACTGGCAGATACCGTTCTCAATTGGGAGGGTACAGACAACACCGCCAACATCTTTCCAAAAAGTGTTTCTGTGGAGGAGCATCCTCAAAGTCTTTAGTATTGTTTTTTTGAGGCTAGAAAATTTAGCTCTTAGGTTTGTGTTTGTTTCGTCCCTCTTCTTCTTTTTTTTCCTCCTTTTTTTTTATATTTTCACAGAATGTAGGGATGGTATGCAATCTCTGCTGCTTGTGCCTACAAAACTATTTTTATTTCTTTTTATAACATACTTTGCTTACATAAATGCTTTTAAATAGAGTAGTGAGATTAAATCACGAGCAAACAGTATTTATATAAACAAATCTCCTTTTGACGGAACAATCAAGCCTTTAATTTACTTTGAAATGCTGGTGAATTTTTTACATTTATTAAATTTGTACTAATGCCTTTGCTTTGCTGTCTGTTAAGGGAGCTTTTTATGAACAAGCCTATAAGGCATTGGCGCTTAGCCAGCACACAACTGGGCTTGGTCGACAAAAAGTTCTTGTATATTTCAGAAGTACTTAAAACGATTTATTGTAGACATCACGGGGGACAGCTTTTTTTTTTTTTCCCCCTCAACATTGTTCACCAGGATGCCCCAGTAAAATCTTCTAGAAACACCGAATCCAGAGCCTGGGATAATGCAGACCAGTGGTTACTCCCTCTGCTCACTGGAGTCTCTGTGTAGTGTAGTAATGCACATCTAGCTACTGAGTGATTGGTATGAGGATGCTGTTACACCAAAGGCAATATAAAAGCCTTGTTTGATCTTGTTGCGGGAGATCATGGGACTAGAAATTTACTTTCTCACTTGGTCCCATAGTCTCTCCCCCCTCCTACGCTTCACACTTATTGATTTGAAACCAGTGTGCTCCTTAAAACGTTATTAACTTCGTTATAACTTTGAAATGGTTGCTGGAAAACCAGCTTATGTACCCCTAGTTCCCAGCTGGGGGGAAATGTTGTAGAGTCTCTGCACATTATAAGTAAAATACATTTGCCATGTGCACCAGGGTGGTCTGCACTGACTTTCTTTCAATCATTGTCAGTGAGCAGGGCTAGGCATTGCCAGTCCCTTTTGTGACTAGCTAGATACTGGTCAGTCAGTGTGACCACATGCTTAACCTCTTGCCGTCCGCCCGTAGTAAAAAAAACGGACGGACGGCACTGCAGCATCTGCGGGTTGCCGTCTCCAGACGGCAATTTTTTTCTGCTCGCGCGCGCCCCCTAGCGGGCACGAACGGGCAGAAAAGACCCGCTAAATGCACACACCCGTTACCGGGTGTTTCACATATATCGGATGTCAACTGGTTAAAGCGGACCTTTACCCGTATCTTCAATATAACAACAAACACACCTTTTAAACATGTTTAGTAATAATCTACACACACATACTTCTAGGTAATTGCCGGCTTTGTATTCTTTGCATTCCTTATTTCTCTTTTCTTTCCCAGTCTTCTCACAGTGGCTATTTTTACTAAGGGCAAATTAATCCATCTCCCTTTACTTCCTGGAACACTCTGGCACATGTGACTAGACACACATGCACATCATCTCAGGGGAGGAAAATGCCTTTCCCTGAGATTTCCCAGCAATGCACTGCCGAGGTTACCTTACCAGGATGTAATGCTTGGGCACAATAACATCATTTGGGGATTTGGGGGGGGGGGAGCACCACTGCACGGATTAAGAATAATTTTCCCCAGGCATTGGGTGTGTTGGCAGCCTCTGTAATATTTAAAATTTTTGTAAAACGCTGTGCAAACTGTTGGCACTGTATACATCCTGTATAATAATTTAGTTATTTGCATATAGTACTATTTTAAAATACACCTGTTAGGAAAGCGATATGGGTGTTGCCATTTCTCACCTCTGACCTGCAACAAGCACACAGAATTCAGAGAAAAGTCAGATTCTTTACCACTGTACTTGCAAGTCAGTGACGGAAAGCAATAGCATCAGCTTAATAGCCAAGCACCTAGCATTTCCATAACCCCATTACTGGTGTAGTACGATGTGCCTGCTGTTGGAGAGAATCCTATTGTTTTAAAACTAATTTTTCATTTTGTTGTTTTGAACACAAATTTTTTTTTTTTTTATCAAAAGTAGTACCGGGACACACTTTCTTTGGCTAGTGGTCGATGGGGAACTTTAGTCCATGATGGCAGCACCGGCAAGACAGGCCTTTATGATCCACATCCATTTTATAACAAAGCCAGTGTATGTGTTCATATTTTTAGTACAGCACATGGATGTATTTGCCAACTCTGTACAGCCAGGAATCAGGATATGTCTTCTCTATTGTGCAAGATAGTGCCACGCTTCCTTCCTTTGGTAATGTGCTGTAGCTTTAGACTCAATTACCAAAATAAAGATGGAAAAAAAAAAACCTGACCTTAATTTAACTTGTGAAGATGGAAATGTTTTTGCTTTTGATAATCAACTACATCTAAAAATATGAAATGGTTTTGGTAATTTTGGTCAGTTTAGCCAGAAATGGTAAAACTGCATAGCAAAGAATGTAATATTTTCTGTAACTTTTGGCAGCACCTTAAATCTCACATTAAGAGTCAAATCTCATCAGATGAATGAGAATTGCTGTGCAGTTGTTTTTGGTTTACAGAGCACAGCTGGTGTTTGCATCTTGTAATTAAAGGTGCATTTTAGGTAAAAGTTAGTTACAGAGATGTAGTAAATTTAGCCTAGCTGCTGAATAGTCCATTGTTTCACCCTGACATTGCTGTTGTGGACCAGCTTACCCTCCACTCTCCCTTTTTGTCTGTATTCCTTTGATCCTGGAACACATCTGCTGTTTGTGCTGGAGCACCCTCCTTGCTGTCTCCCACAGAAAGCCTTATGGAAAATGATCATGCTAGTTCTAAGAGTTTACTCAGTCACCAGTCAGATTGAAACAATGACCTTGAATATAATTCGTAACTGAGTAGGGATGCACCGAAATTATATTTTTAGCCGGAAACCAAAATTTCTACATTTTTCAGGCCCAAAATCCCCTCCCCCCTTTAAATTTTTTTTTTTTTTTACTTTAATGTTGGGAGCTTTGGGGATAATATCAGATCTGAACAGACCCCTGATATTTCCCTTTTAAAATGGAAAAAGAGATTGAGGACTCAGTCTCCACTTTTTTGTGTGCAGCCCTAGCACTCAAACAGGAAGTACAGAGGCTTCCTGTGTATTCACAATGTGGAACTAGTAAATATTAATGATGAATGCAGTTATGAATGAGCAGGAAGCTTCTGTACTGAGCTGCTTTCTGTTCATTCACAAAGTGATCAGATAGTCCCCATTCATAAATTACCAGGAAGTGATGTATAGCAATTCCTGTTCATTCATAAACTGGGGACATAGTAATCCCTATGTCCTCAGGTTTTTACAAACACTAAGTGATCAGTACTGATCGCTCAGTGTTTGTTCTCCACTGGCATCCTGACTGCTTCGCCCCCTCCCACCTGTCACCGGAGCGAAGCTCCCTTCCCCGCACTGCTCCGCTCAGCATCCTGAAGGTTCTTTCCCCTGCACTGCCCTGCTCAGCCCCGTGACAGCTTCTCTTCTCCCCGCTGGATACCGGCAGCTGGATCAGCTCTGTGTCCTCTCCAATCCCCGCTGCCATCAAAGACAGGGGAGAGCAGTAGGGATTGGAGGGGACACAGCTCCCTGCGGGGAGGAGAGAAGCTGGGGATGCACCGCATTTTCGGCCATTTTTTTTTTTTTTTTTAGGTACAATCGGCATTTTGCTCATAGTACCGTTTTCGGCCGAAATGTTTTGGCGGCCGAAATTTTGGTGCATCCCTAATTCAGAGAACTAAAACGAAGTGCACTCCTATTCTCCCTGTCTAGTGGGTCCATTGATTTAAGAACTAAGCTACCATATCCCGCTGATCGCTCATTTCCTGATCTTCTCCCTGCAGAGAGCGGTGACTTGTCATTCACCGCTCCCCGCAGGTATACCCCCCCTCCCCTCTCCGTTTTCCCAGCGCCGACTGGAGGAATGGATGACGGGAAAGAGCGGGCACAGCTGGCTCTGCTTCTAGAGAGGCAGAGCCAGCTGTTATTCAGCCAGCGAGTTGTGTCCTGACAATATTGTTGGGATCTTTCCTGGATGCAGCCCGGCTCTGGGCTTTTGGCATATAGCGGGCAATACCCTGCTATATGCTGAGTTTTGGGTTACAGGAGGACAAAGTAATTGTCCTCCTGTGATCCTAAAGAGAACTATGTCCAAAAAAGGTTGGACCATCGCTCTCTTTTAAGATGAGTGACACCATGACGTTCTGAACCCTGCAAACCCCTAAACCTTTATCTTTCTGCTGTATAGAAATGTAAGGGCTTGTGTGGCTCAGTAAATCATTATGAAAGGAAGACACTCCTATATGTAGTGTGTCAAATCCATAACTTGTATTTCTTCTAAAACTGGCCCCTGAGTTTATTACACTGTGTCCATAGACTTTAGAGGGCTGTAAGCCTGTACCTTCGAGCAGACACATCAGTGTGTACATGTATCATGAGCAGTAGTTTGTGAATATAGCTAAACTGCAGAGCATCTGGTCGGGCCACATCTGACCATCTGTGATGGAACTATTTTAGTTACTGTAGTGACATAATGTTTGTTTAGCCTTACAAAGCAAATCCGAAACTGGCTGCCAGTGATTGGAAACTAGGAAAGAGGATGTTCTAGTCTCTTCTAGGAGAAGACGGAGGGGGATGATCATTTGCATTCATTCAACAGTCCATATTTTCACAGCATGTGAAAGATCAATCTGGCCACCTGCTGCCTGCAAGTGGTAGACAGAAATGTTTACATGTGAAAATGTCATATTTACCACATTAACATTTTGTGTTCAGTGCTGAATGTTTTAAATAAAGAATGCATGCATTTCCTTTGAGTAAAAGTTATGTTTTGGGTGAGCCGCTTGGCTAGTGACGGTGTTCCCTGTATGTACTTTGTTCTTTGCCCCCCTCCCCGGGTGGTAATGAAATGAATGATTCCTTGACTGCTCCCATACTTGTTTCTAGGAAGCAGGTTCAGTGTTTCTACTTTTCTCTCTGACTGATTAAGTACTTTGTCTTTATTCAGCCCTTCACTAGCCTTGATTGGCCTTCCAAGTTGCTAAGTAATTATTTGTAGCAACAATGGAGCCTCATTGTATGAGCAATGATAATATTATTTATTAACAAGGTGTAGACACTTGATCTGCCAGCCTGCCCCAGCTTCCAGTAAATAATTCAGGCACCACAATGCACTAGATTTCATAAAAGCAGTTTAGCGCGTGCTTGACAGCAGCAGTTTCATTCAGCGGGGAGGTTGGAAACAAGTTGCAGGGAAATAAACCCCATTTACCAAAGTGGTTTTACGCCTCTTAAATGTTATTTTATGTGCTTGCTGTGTGTTATGTCAAAGGCTGTTTTTTATGTTTTAGATTTTGTAAATTCCCATCTATTCACTATATTTGCCTAATGGAGACACTGTCACCATGTCCCATTCAGGGCAAGGTGACAGGGCCTGTATACACCCCCCCTGACCACTCTTCTCCCCAGTGCTCCCTCTTCTCTCCTTATTTTTCCATCAGTGTAAAATAACTGGTGCTTCCAGGTATGGGGAAGCATGTGGCCTCCTTTTATGATGCAATGCTTGGGCCTTGTAGTCAATCTTTTAGACCCAAGGACTTTTACATGACAAAGAGGGAACGTCACCGCTCCCTTCTGAGCTCCTAAACCAGACTAAAAGGTATCTTGGTGGTAGTGGTGAAGTTGGTAAAAAAAAGTCATGTAGTAGACTTTTTGCAGGCCCTGTCAGTTTGCTTTAAATATCTATCTATTTTAGCAATCTTAATCTATCGCCTCCCTGTCTCACCTATCGCCTCCCTGTCTCACCTATCGCCTCCCTGTCTCACCTATCGCCTCCCTGTCTCACCTATCGCCATCTATCGATCCAGAGAAAATATGGTTTGACTAGAGAGACTTTAGCAGGTGCTCCTTGCACTGAGGCTGGTAATGTCTGATTTAAACAATGAAATCAAGCCATCTATCTAATAACACATTAATTACTGCTCTGACCCATTTGTGGGTAGCTTGACCTATTGAGTTCTGTTAACTGGTTTACTGTTTTCAACAGTGGGAGCAAAGAGATAAACCTGAAATCTTAAAGCACCACCTGCTGTCTCAAATGGGAATAGCATTTTTTAATATGACCATGATAAAGAAAATGTACAACATCTCTATACATTCCCTATAGCTCAGCAACTCTAAATGACTGAAGCCAAGAACGATTGGTCACATAGTCTGTCTTATTTCAGTCTGGGCAGACTGTAATTCAGGCAGCCAGTGAAAGTAGTTAATTCACTACTAATTACATTAGCACCACTCTGTTCCAAAATCAAGCTGTCCTATCCTCTGGAATCCCCTTGTGCCCACATTTCACAGACCATCTAACAGGCTCCATAAAGGAATTTGAAGGATTAGACTTCTTGCAGCCTATGCCATGCAACAGCAGGAAGCAGGTTGGAATCTGATTGGTGGCGCTGTAAATGTTGTGAGTTTTAATTATATTTTAAGTGTGCTTTCAATATCAGAAGCAGGTGTTTTTTTTTTCCCCATTTGTGATCACCAGATTGACAACACGAGTGTGGGCTGGTGCATAACAGCAATATGTAGCAAGCATCTGAAAACTTAATTTTCAGTTTTGGTTTGAGTAGACCTTCAAAGTACATCACAGGTACTGTTCTTTACTACCAAGCAGGAAGCACAGGTTTTGGCAACATGCAGTTGGTGGTTTTGTGCCTTTCTCACGTCAATGCTTATGTTCTTTCTTCCAGACGCCCCAACCTCAGAGCAGCCTGAACTGTTCCTCAAGAAACTTCAGCAGTGCTGTGTCATTTTTGATTTTATGGATACATTGTCCGATCTTAAAATGAAAGAATACAAGCGCTCTACGCTGAATGAGTTGGTGGACTACATCACGATAAGCAGAGGCTGCCTCACAGAACAGACGTACCCTGAAGTAGTAAGAATGGTGAGTACTGTCATTGTCTGTGCTGTTACTGGACTCATTCTGCTCCCTGGGTTCTGATCAGAACGATTCAGTTAAATTGGGAACATGGAGCTCTAAAAGTGCCGAGCGGTGTCTACATTAACTGCCATTAGAGGAAGCAGTTAATTTGTTTCCATTTGAGAGATTTCTGTGTACAAGGGTGTCAGATCAAACGTAAGCAATGGTAAATCTCTCCAATGGGCTTTCAGAATTAGGAAAAGGTTTTCCAGTAGAGTAAGAAAGTGTTACTGTACTCTCTGGTTATTTCTGGCTGTGTTCTCATTGAGCAGATTTCCCCTTAATTTCTGTCTAGTTGACAGGTGTCAGCAGAATAGGAAGTAGGGTATAATCTCCCTAAAAGGGGACAGAGGTTGTAACGCTACAGCTGATTAGGCCTTAAAAAAACAAACTATAGTGTATTATCTCTGCGCACATACTTAAGTTAATGTTGTGTTTATTATTGGCATAATTTTACAAATGCCTTGCATGCCTCCTTTTTCATATTCTTGTTAGGGCTCAGTCACACCAGATGCAGTGCGTTCCGGCCCGATTCTGGCCAGAACGCACAGCATCGCATTGCGGCCGGCTCACTATGTTGTGGGGCAGGAGGGGGCGTATCGACCGCACGGGAACGCAAGGCACATCATGCCTGCGGTCCGGTCCGAACAAAAGTGTGCTTGCAGCATTATTTATAAAATCACCATATAGGAGATGGAAGGAAACCGAAAGTGTAGCTGATCGACAAGTGTATAAAACCGACAAAAGGATGCCAAACGTGTTATCTGTAGTGCTGCTGAAGCACAGAAAGTGAAGGAAATGGCTAAATCCATTAAGATAAGAGACCAAGCCTTTGTAGGTATTTATGGAGTAGGAAGAAAAGGCACTGTGTGATCGCAAAAATCAAACCGTAAAGAACACTTATGTTGAGGAAGGCCTAGATATGGCAAACCATTTAAACAATTGCTTCTGTTCAGAAGTAAATGGCACTAACAAAAAAAAAGTTGAAGGACCATATTGGTTCTAGCAGCGAAGTTTAACTTTTCATGCTTTCTAGAGGCAGAGTTGGCGGATGAACTTACTCGCTTTAAAGCTTCACAACTCTTGCAAGGTTACCATCTGGACCCATTGCTTTATTAAGAGATCTCCAAGTCCCAGTCAATGTTTTGTGCTGAGCCGGTAGCTATTAAGGTTATTGCACATGGCAGTATATGGCGGTATAGCATGCAATATGGCCGTATAGTCTCCGCTGGGAGTGACCCATACAGCGTACAGCCGCTGTCGGTCAGCCTATTCTAAGCAATGGTAGGCAGTGACTGCAGCATGCAAGTATACATTAGTATAAGACTGTATGCATTCCCTTGAATGCAGGTGGACCTGTACGCATGTAGCCTCTCTGGCTCATTTTTATATATATATATTTACATACATGTGCAGCCTGCCATTGACTACAGTGTGCTGTACTGATCACTCCCAGCAGAGATCATATGGGCATATTATACACTACGGTTATTTCCTGTCATGTACATGAGGCCTTGCAGGGCTCATCATTTAACACTTTCAATTCCATGTGCTGTAAAACCCGCTCCCAATCCCCCCCCAAACTATCTAATAGTCTCATAATATCTCTTTCAATATGCTATCACATAAGAGGCATGTCCACGCACTCTGAAGTGAGAGCAATAGTTCTAGGTGTATTCTTTATGGTTAACGCTAAATTAATAACCTGTAAAAGCTTTTAAACCGTTGCCAATGGACAATTTTGGGTACTGTAAGTTTTCGATATGTCACGGGTGGGCACAATTTCGAATCTTGACACGCATAGTATCGATCTACTCGTCCCAACCTAATCTTTTATATGTGACCAAAAATTGGTTGTTTTTTTTTTTTATTTGCATTAAAATAATGTAAAAGTAATTTTTTTAAATCAAGTAATTTTTTATTAAGATTTTACAGAAAGTTATAATGTAAAAGTAATTTTAATAAATATTTAGTTAACTGCCACCATTTTATTTTACAGGATCTTCGGCTTCAGAAAATGTATAATATTGGGGGGTTTATTTAGAGCAGGCGTAAAACCTCCGGCCCTCCAGCTGTGGTGGAACTACAAATCCCATGAGGCATTGCAAGATTCTCACAGACATGACTCCTAAAGAGAGATGCATCATGGGATTTGTAGTTTCACCACAGCTGGAGGGCCGGAGGTTTGCTACCCCTGATTTAGAGTAATCTTCAGGCCTAAAATGGACATTTTGCCATTTGTGTATGTAAAAAAAAAAATATAGCATAAACGACTTTAGCAGCAAAAGGTTTAAAGGGGCAGGTTGGTTGAGTACAAATTTACTTTTGATAGGAGTCCCCACTTCTAAAACTCTTCAAAAATACTCCTCAGTGTGTCTTCATTAGGAAATTCATGCTTGAAGCGACACCTGGTACCCATGTTTCATACGTGGATTGGTAATAGGTTTTCTGCATAGGGTGCAGGGTTTGTAAGCTGGCTATTAACCTATCATGATACCATTGTTCTGCACAGCTCTCGCAGCCAATAATCCAGCACATGTATAATTAAATGTTTATTTAACCCTTGGCCAGCTTTCATTTTGTTTCATATAATTACTTGCATGGGATGTGCTTAGCTTCTGAGGCCTCCTGTATGCCAACACAATTGATGTTTGACATTAAAACCACATGATAGCTTGCATAGATGTTAACCATTCAAGTGATCGATATATAAGGGCCACCGTTAGGTTTATTTAACCTAAGCCACCTTGCGGTCGCTGCTTTTATGACCTGTGGGAGCCTTCTTGATTACTAGCCGTTTACAAAAGTATATCCTGGTGCTATTTATATCCATAGCGGAGTTAAGACATCCACCTTAAGTCATCAGCACTTTGTTTAATGCGCCTGTCTCATAATTGTAGATGTAGTTTATTCTGCTGTTTGGATTTTAGTAAATTATGTGCCCGATGTACAAACACTGCAGCCAAGAAGTTTAAAGATGCACATGTACCAAGAAATGCCTTGCCACTGATGTTAAAGGTGACGTAGGGGTTAAAGAGGCTTTTTTGAGACGGGGTTAGGTCACGTTCACACTTCAGTATGGATGGGCTGCCAATGCACCACATCACATGAAAAAAAAAAACATTAGGGATGCTCCGATATATCGGCCGAAAATGGCTTTTTTGGCAAAATGCCATTTTCTGGCTGAAATAGCGTTGCATCCGTGATTTCTATCCTCCCTGCTGGGCACTTCTCTATGTCCCAGTGGGGAGGAGAGAAACTGTGACAGGCGGCCGAACGCTGCGGGAGGAGGGGAGATAACAAACTGTTCTGGTCTGGACATGATCTGCACATAGTGTGAACAAGCCCTAAAGGGGGCATACATGATACAGATTGGGTATGTCCATAGCTTCTTCTCATCAGCTGGTGGCATATGCTTTTGGCCATCCACGGTGATAGCCATCTCTGAGGACTGGGCCGGTGGCAACTCGTTTGGCACTGAACAAATGAAATGGATTGCTTTGCAGCCTTCTACTGTTGTATCTTCCATACTGGCACTCACTATGGAAGCCGATAACTCTCAAAGAATCAGGGACTCTGTTGGTGCGAACTCTACACTGAGTCTGGGTTTGGAGCGATGCGTTTCTGATCTATTTGCTGGATTTTTATTTTCAATTATGGAGAATGCAACAGGGGTTGATGGAGAGAGGGAATTTTGAAAGGATGATCTCGCTGTTAAAGTGTCCAAGACTTGTAAGAAGCCACGGGGCTTACTTGGCTCACCCAGTTCCAACTATGGCTGAAGTACTTATGGATGGACTAATGGATGGACTCTCTAACCTTAAAGTGCATTGCTGGCCTATACATCCAATGAATATTGTCTGAGGTGGTCTTTGATGACTGTGAATGGGCAATATTTCTTTTTGATTTAAAAATGGCACTTGTTTATGCAAGGCTTTAAGTTTTAGCATCACTGATTGCTTTAAAAGCAGGATTGTTTTCATTGCATTTGCTGTAATTGGACTTGCTTTACTAAGTAGCATGTTAACTCTTTCACTGCTGTGTTCAACATGCTTTTTTATATTTTAAATATTTGGCGACTAATTTCTCTTAATGCACACAGAGCCAATACCATACAGATTAGAAATGTTGCAGTTTGCTATGAGGGAAAGGTAGGATGTTGCTTATCTCCTTTCGAAACAGCTATTTTTATTGCGTTCATGCAAGAAAGAATTGCATTGTGTGCATGAAAGAAATCCTGTGCTTTATTGCGGGGAAAACAGGTTTTCTTGAACTTACACCATCCCCAGTAGCACCTCCAGCTCCCCCTGCCTCTCCATTCAGCGCTGGAAACAAAAGAAAGCACCTGATACTTATTGAGTAGGAAGGAACACGTGACTCATCCCATGGGCCAAGCATTGCTGTCAGTCTGGGCACCAATATCCTGTGTAGGCTATAGTGCCAATGACTATTGGCTTACATTGGACTTGCATCAACTTCTGATGGCTAAAGGAGCAGCAGGTGAGTGAAAGAAAGGTAAATGTGCTGCTGAGGAGGGCTTAATTAAAGCTGTTGCTTAGAACTACATGGGCAAAGTAGAGGTTGACTTTACTTTCTCAACCACTGGCTTGATACAGTATAGTGGTCAGGTGTTCCGACTTCACTTGCTGCACTCTTTATTTTGTTAGTGACTCAAAGTATTAAAGGTGGAGAATGAGCATTACCGCCAGTCAACTAGCATTTTTAGAAGGTAGTCAACAATGACGCTTGCTAATTATAGGTTAGCTTTCTAGAACCCCAAACTGCATTTCTGAGAGCAGAGGTCCTACAAGATATAAAGATATTTTATTTCTTTTTTTTTTTTTTTAAATAATATTTTTTCACTTAGCTCATGTGTGATCGTAATAAAGTTAACAAGCTCCTATGTGGTAGTGTTTGGAGGCGACAGTCCTCCAACACAGAACATCGAGCAACTGCATTGTGCTCGATTCTGTGACAGGTGAGATAGGGGGTGCTGTGAGTACAGGGCTCCCGTCTCACTGATCACAGAGAGCAGAGGAGCGCGCGTTCTCCACTCTGCTCCCCTTTCTCAATCCTGAAATGATTGCCGTGGTCCTCGGGCTCCCAGGACGGGGTACCCAGAAAACCCCGCAGGGGCCTTGCGGACAAGATGGCTGCTCATTTTATACAAGTGACCTGGGATCACTTGTACTAAATGAATTGCTGCTTCCCTGCTCTACATTTACCCCGGAACTGCATGTCCCAGACATCGCACCCTTGAAAGTGTGTGTGTGTGTGTGTGTCACTCAGACTCAACTCTGACAGGCAGATCGCAAGCACGATCTGCCTGTCCAAGATGGGCAGATCGTACATTTTTAAAATTACTTTACAACCATGGCAAGACTAAGGCCCGTTCCGCAGCTATCAGGCGAGCAGGCTAGAAACCCGTATTGATGTTGGACAGAAAGTCTTCTATGTATATAAATATGGAGGAGGCCATACCAAATGTTTGCTTCAGACATGGGTGGATCCCTATGCCTGATATTCCTCTCAGACTGTTTTGTTTTTGTTGATGGGGGATAATTGGGCAAGAGTAGGTGGATAGATATGTTCTGTTTCACAGAATTATTATGCATTGTGTGTATGGTTTCCAGTGATCCCCTCTTACTACCTGAATATGCTAATGTGGAAGGCGCAATTGTATGTTATACTGTCTGTGCATCATGTGCTATCTTATTGTTTTATTCTATTTTAAAAAATGTAATAAAATACTGTGAAAGTTAAAAAAAATATAAAAAACAAAGTACATCTAGCCAAAATAAATAAATCATGTGTTAGCAAAAATGTGAAAACCCGAACCTCTGTTATGTTACTGCTGCCTGTGTCCTTACTGAGGAGAGTTCCACTTTTCTGTATAATCACCAGTACAGGAAGTGAAATCTGAAATGGTTAGTTGCAGAAGAGACAAGGTAGAAGGCACTATCCAAGTCCCTACCAATGCCAATAGCACTCATTCACACCTACCACGTAGATGCTATTTGGAATTCCTTCAGCAGGAGCTTCCAAAATCAATCAATCGTGCATCCAGGGATAGTGTTTGATTTTTTTAACTGTATGTAATAGTGTCGCATATGATTACATGTTGTGTGTTAGCATTATGTTGCTTTTCAAATGCAGCTGCTTTCACCCGATTGTTAACTTGAACGGGTGTCAGCTGCAGCTTGTAAACTGAAGATTTGGAATTCCTGCTGCAGGAATTCCAAATCGCACCTTCTTGGTAGGTGTGAAATGAGGCCTTAAACAACAACCGACCCACAAGTGTATCCTTGCAAAGTGACAGGCAGGTGCACAATTTTGACAATTTGTCATTCCCCTGGTTTACTGCAAGGGTGCGACGGTTGTGCATGCATACATAAATACATGGATGCATGCATACATACATACATCGACTGGGGCCTATTTTTCTACCTAGGTTGCCTTGTGGACAATCCAGCTCTGAATGAAATATCCCCAGTGGGAACACAGAATTAGAAAACAGAGTTTGTTTGTTTCCCCGCTGTATTCAAAGCTATAATGGGGAGAAGGCCGGGGACATAAGTCAAACTGAACTGGTGCTCTAGAAGTAATGTTCCATTCAACTAACCACGATGACGCTAAAAGGCTTAAAGTGCTGGTAGTGTTTTGTTATAGTATTGGGGACACTTGCCACAAAGCCAAAGGCCTTTCTTCTGTGGCAGCAAAGAGTATTGGTTATGTTAACACACTAAGCCCTGTTTCCCTTTCCTTTAAACTCTTGATGAGATTATCATCCTGTACTTTGAAGGGAAAGAGCCATATGTGTACAATTAAACTCTGGCTTCCGATGTATACATATCTCCTGCCCTTGTGATAAGAATTGCCTGCTAAGATTTTTGTCTTACTTTGGAACCTCTTTCCTGTCACTTTTAGAGATACCTCTTTATGGGTATGCATGCAAAGTGATCTGTTTTACCTTTTGCGTTTATATTTATAGCTATCTGTCAGAATTCTCTATATTCCTACACCAGTTTTGAACTGTGTGCATGCATGTGGAATATATAAATAGCAATATAGATCTATACACAAATATAGCAGAACTAAAGACCACAGAAATGCTAGGAGATGGAGCATTTTGGCAGTAGAGACATGTAAAGAACCCCTTCTAGCTATCTGTGTGTTTATTGCCTGCCACAAATGTGCAGTGTAGTGTAAAATTCCAGCTCATTTTCAGCATTAGATGCCGACAATGAAGGCGGGTGTTGACGACCCTGTTTCTTCTGTGTGCATGTGCAGTCGTTGGATCATCAATTAATGAAGAGGAGTAAAGTAATCTCTGGAAGAAGCAGCTGGACCTGATGGTGCTGGGAGAAGGAAAAATAGTATAGCCATAATATGCAAGTATTCTGTTCAGAGAGCCCTCCCCTCTCGGCAGATTCAAGTTCTGGTTTATTACATGGCAAAGGATTCCCAGAGAGCTATGGGTAATCTAAAGTGAGCACAGCACAAGTTTTTCGGTCATACAGGCGGTCTCTCACTGAAGCCTGTAACAGAGTTGTCCAATAAAGGAAGAGTCACGGTTGTTGTGCGCGCGCGTGTATGTATAAACTGCAGCTTAAGCTATTTAGCTTTGTGAGCAAGCTTTTATCCCGAGTCACATGGCTTGTGAAGTCTAGGTGTAGTCTAAGCAGAAAGTGTGGCAAACACGTGTATTTTATTCCAAAGATGTCAAAAGCATAATGAAGGGCAGCCACTGCGTTTTGGGGGCCAAAAATCCCTCTTCATTGTTGTCCTATTTCCCTAGATTTGATTGATTTATCCGGGCTCCTAGTTTTGAGTCCAAAAAGTTGTTAAAGCCCTTGTGATGGTCACTCTACGATACCGGGCTTTACCATCAGGTGGTGCTAGATGTGGAATTTAAACATTTCCAGTAGTATGTGTGTCTTTCTTCACAAAACAAAGACACCATCCACACAGCCATTGGCTTGGAGCATTATATACAGCATTCATTTACAAAGATCTTTTTTTGCAAAATTAAAGGAGAACTATGGGGTTAAGGCTTTTCCCCATAGTTCTGCTTAGGGTAACGGGAGGACACAAACTAGCGTCCTCCCGTCACCCTAGGCTCAGTATACCGCGGGCTGCTGCTCGTGGTATACTAAGACGCCGCAGCTGAAGCGGTTCCCGACAATTATGTCGGGATCCGCCCAGCTGCGTGACTGACAGCTGGCTCTGCCTATCTAAAGGCAGGGCCAGCTGTACCCGCCCCCCTCCCCCGTCCATTCCGCCAGTCAGCGCGGACGGATCGGAGCAGGGAGGGGGGAATCCAGCCCCTCCCCTGTCATGACAGCCGTGACAGGATCGAGAGGTGAGCGAATGCCGGTATGTGTTCGCTCACCTCCCGATCTACTGAGCCGACCTGTGACAGTCTCATTGTCATAGTCGGCTAGAACTATGAGGTGAGTGAAAAGCCCTCACCTCATAGTTCTCCTTTTTAAAGCTTTGCTTAATGCTATAAAACACCCTTTCTCTCTACTGTGGGAATATTGTTTAGAAGTGATTTATTCAGTTCTCGCTTTCAAGATTTCTGTGGTGATTTTGCAAGTTTTGAGCAGACTAATATTTACAAGTTAAAGGCTTTGTGAAAAGACACACAATGATTAACCCACAAAAGAGAGCTTGAAAACCTCCAACTGAGGGTCACCAGTGCTTATGTAAGTAGATATGTGTTCATGTATTGGTTGTAATATCCACCTTTAGGTGGTTTTGGTCATTTGGTGACAATACTGAAAGATCATGTGGCCACCAGGGGTTGTGCCTGCACCATGATAAAAATTTAACAGGTCAGGTGTTGAAGTGAAAATGGTGACTAAAATTAATTCCTAGTAAACTTTGGACTGTAAACCCAAAATGATGTGCTCAGAGAAAATACACAATTGTTTCTCCTTATTTGGAAAACTAATTTCATTTTTGTTTTTGTTTCAAGGTATCCTGCAATATATTTAGGACCCTTCCTCCGAGTGACAGCAATGAGTTTGATCCTGAGGAAGATGAACCCACTCTTGAGGCATCATGGCCACATTTACAGGTATTGAACACTTGCATAATCCATGAATGGTTACTTAGCAGACATCTGCAGGCTAATATGTTTTGCTCTCTAGCACCAGAATGCAAATCTTGTTTAGCTACTCTTCATTGCCTATGTTATATGTCCATTCAGGGCATCAGTATGGTCATGCCACAGTGATGTGCACTCACTATTGAAACAAATGAGAAAGGGATTGAAAAAGCTGGGTGGAGGGCTTGGTTACAAGACATAACCACATAGAGACCGCATAGTGTGGCCTGTATTTTATGAATGGGTTGTAGAATGCAGGCTGTAACAAGGACTAACCTTGCGGTAATGTGCGGACAGCAATATCCGCTTTCTGTTATAAATGGGGATCTTTAGTGTGACAGTTGTTGACTGCTGATCTGTAAGCTTCCTGTTCCTGTGACTTTGAAAGTGTACTCATTCTTTAAAGTGCATTTATTCTCCCCTCCCCTGGCCTAAACATACCCACCCTCCCCCACCACAGATCTATACTTGCCAAGATCTGACTAGCATGCCTCTGCTATTGATTGCATCTAGCACTAATATGCTCCCTCTGCTGGCCGCACCCGCACATTACAGCCCCATAGATGTCTATGGGGCCGTCTCCCTGCTTGAGAGATGGACGTGGCCTGGAGAGAGAAACTTGCAGCCCTAGATGTCAAAAAACAGTGCAGCAGTGACCCTCTGATCTTGGGTATAGATTTGAGTAGGGCAGGGGTGGGATTATTTGGGTCAGGGGAGGGGACAAAAAACTGGAAAAAGATGGTAACCGCATAAAATTTATAACCAGCCTATGTAGCAAGGTGCACATGGGAAGTCTTACAACAATACAAAACACAAAAGGGTCCCCAGCACACCTGCCTGCTAGCCAGTATGCGTTAAAAGCAGAGGTTTTAGTTGCACAAACCTTTGGCCAAAAATATGTAGAAGCCACACTGCCACCGTCAAGGCACCTCTGTAAAGTGTGGTCCTAACTATATTAGTATGAGTCTCCAAGTGGGAGCATATTAATGAAGGTGGGCAAAAAACAGTGCACTTTGTCTTTGAGTGACCTTACACCTCATGCATTTGACCTTTTTTATTTGGAGTTATATTTAATATACACTTATTAAGCATTTTACACCTTGCAATTTTTAAACTTTTCCCTCTGGTTTCACCTTTTCTTTATTTTATTTTTTTAATGGGCACTCTAAAGGTTCTGCAAGCATAGCATACTCATTCCAGATGCTGATCACTGTCATTTGACAGTGATAACATGTGAAAGCAATGTTGCAAAAAGAATGAGTCTGAAGTCTGGCCTTGTTTGTTTCCCTCTCTGAGCCCTTTTTGCTATGTATGGAATGAGCAGCCCTGCCACTAAAGGCTCAGCACAAAGGCACAGAATACCTACTGGCCACCAAGAGAAAATTACTGCTTATGCAGTGTACAGGGTGTTCACTTGCCCCAAAGGTCTTTGCTTAACTGGCCAAATACTGTTTAAATAGGCAGCATGTATGCAGTGCATTGATAGAGGATTGTCAAGTTTATTTAGTATATAAGTGTAAGGTAAAAATAGAGCAGACGTCATCACTCCCAGTAACAGCCTTTTGCCACATAAAGCTCCTTGTATGGACTTTAACTTAAGTCTAAACATTGCATCTCATACAGTTTGCTGAGTGCTTAACAGAAGGTTGAATTAAACTCCCTTCAACGGAGTGGCACAAAGATGGGTATATAGCTGGACGCATCATTGTTCCTGTTCCATACATTTCAGAAGTGCTGTAAAAGCAATGCAAACTGGCCACTCACCACCCTACACCCTTTCATGCCCATCAACATGTTCCATTACTAATGCATGTATGAAGATGTAGTTGCCATTTAGCAAGCTACCCCGCTCCATGTGACAGATCACACACTCCTGTGCCCACAAGCAGCCTGCGTTTCATAGCCAGTATCTGCAGCTATGTCAACTCCACACCATCACTGCCCATATGGGTAGCCACACCCAAACCTGCATGTGCGTAGACATTGCACACATCAAGGCTTCTAAAAATCGATTTGAAATGCCCTTAGGAATTTCTTTTAACTATACAGAGTTGGGTTTTAAAATGGACCTTTACCCCCTTTCACTAAAAATCACATCGGCATACAACTCTGCATGCCGATCTGAAATCATCTTACATTCATTAAACAAACCTAGTGTATCTACTTCCTGTTCCAGTTCTGGCACAATAATGAGCCAAAGCGTTGCATCCTGGAAAGGTTACATCAGCAGACCATTGCTGACAAATCTCATCTGTAATCTCAGGGAAAGGCATTTTCCTCCCCTGAGATAATGTGCATGGTCACATCCTTGTTGCATGTGCCAGAGTTCCAGGAAGTAAAGGGATGTCTCGTGATCCGCCATTAGTAAAAATGGCCACTGTCAGAAGTCTGAGAAAGAAGTAAGGTATGCAAAGAATAAAAAGCCAGTGTTCTATTGAAAGCTCCAACTCATCGAAATCTCCAACTACCTCACTTCTGGTGTTTGGAAAGACACAAGCTCTGTACAGTTGCGGTGTGCATGCGGACATAGCGTTTTCAGAATACTCGGAGTTTGCCACCTGCTAAATATTGTTAAAATGCAACTGTACAGAGCTCTGTCAGTCTTTGTGTTTTGCAGTCTAATGCCATCTGGTCAAAATCTCCAACTTGCAAGTACCCGGCAGTGAGGTAGTTGGAGATTTTGACGAGTTGGAGCTTTCGATCAAACACCAGCAATTATCTGTTTGTAGATTATCATTACTAAACATTTCTAAAGGTGTGTTTTGTTATTTTAAGTAGAAGGGTAAAGTTCCTCTTTAACCTCCCTGGCGGTAATCCCGAGTCTGGCTCGGGGTGAATTTTCAATGCTAGGAGCGGTAACCCAGATTAAATAACACCCTTCATAATGGGGCTACACTTTAAGAACCGGTCAACAGCATTCAAGCTTCATGTGAGAAGTTTCTTATGGCAGCATGTGGTTGGATTTGTTTGGGTTCTCATCACTGCTTGCCCATGGAAGAGCCAATTAGATCCAAGTGTTTGTTCAGGCATCTTGCGCGCATTACTTGTAATGTCTCTGCAGTCTTTAGAAAACATTGAGCTCTGTAAAGAACTGTTGGAGACCTAAAGCTGTAAGGAGATTGTTGATGAAGCAGTGTGCTAAATTGTTAGCGTTGTTTGGGTTATTTGTACTGCCACTGTTCTGTTAAATTCCTTTCTCTGTAATCCTGCCCTAGTTGTAGAGTAGTAGTAGTCAGCCGGGTAAACATATGCAATAAACACATACAAGGTGATTCACTGTTTTTTCTCTTTCCTTTCAGCTTGTATATGAATTTTTCATAAGATTTTTGGAAAGCCAAGAATTTCAGCCGAGTGTTGCCAAAAAGTATATAGATCAAAAATTTGTATTACAGGTAAGTTCTTTGCTGTAAGAGATGTGAATGTGATTAATTGTTTTCTAAACTTGTACTCTGGACTTTCTTTAGTACTGAGGCTCTTAGGGTGTCTTTCTAAAGGGGTAAATGTTTCACTTAGCCCACCAATCATGTGCAAGGGAATTGGTTTTAAAAAAAAAGTTCTTTGCTTGGGTGTTTTGAAGTGAACACAGCCTCCCTGGATCAAATGAAATAACCATCTGTCATAAATCAGCCACAGACTGTTTTGACATCTGAATTGGCTTGTCTTGTAGCGTGCTACAGTAATTGTTGCAATGTATAAAGATTTAACTAAGCAAAGCTGTAATTATGCAAATAGGCCTGCATTTCACGAGTATGGAATTGTGTGGATCCTTAATATGTATACTTTTATTAAATGCATATTATTTAAGATCAAGAAAACCCTAATTCTCACCCCCTTCACATGGCATATTGCTTGAGCAGGTTTTCCCTAGAAGTATACCCTGTGGTAGGGGAATTACAGGTGACACTCGAATAATTAGAATATCGTGCAAAGTTCATTTATTTCACTAATGCAACTTAAAAGATGAAACTAATATATGAGATAGACTAATTACATGCAAAGCAAGATAATTCAAGCCGTGATTTGTCATAATTGTGATGATTATGGCTTACAGCTCATGAAAACCCCAAGAACCCCAAATCCACAACCTCAAAAAAGTAGATTATTACATGCAATCAATAAAACAAGGATTGTACATAGAACAATATCGGACCTCTGAAAAATACAAGCATGCATATGTACTCAGTACTTGGTTTGGGCCCCTTTTGCACTTACTGCAATTACTTTTGCACGATATTCTAATTATTCGGGATTCACCTGTATACTTTTTTTGTTTTGTATTTTAATGTCCCCTTTGTGTCAAATTCTCTTGATTTCAATTTTGGTATAAGCATATAAAACATGGCTGTACTGGGCATACCCCTGGCCCTAAAGAAAAAACACAAAATACAACACAAAATTAGGCAAATATAGAACCTAAAAACCCATTAAAACAGGATCAAGAAACAGTGAGCCCGCTCAATCCCCCCCCAAATGCAGCTAGAATATTGGTAACAGTGTAACCCAAAGAGAACACTATCCAAGTGCAAGGTGTGTATTCCACTGCCTCCGATAGAACAGCACATAAATCAAAAGGTGACATCAATAGAAAAAGGAGGTATACAATACCCAAATACAGGAGGCTCAAGGTATCGGCAACAGGACGACCAGAATTTCTAGACCTTGTTAAAATTGTTGCAATGATCTGGCAAAAATGACCAGCCGACATCTAACATAGTCAAATATATGACAACAATAACCAAATTACAAAAAAAAAAAAAAAGTACAATTGATAATCAATGAGCAGAAGCAGAATATATCTTGTGTCGCTTGTAGCAACAATGTGCTTTTTGACATCCGATTTAAGATACTTCTGAGATGATTGAGATTTTGTTACGGTTGCATTTGACCTGCTTTGGCTACTTTTGCATTCCTACAGACTTGCATTGGGAGAGAAGCAGTTGTGAAGCTAACAAAATCCTGTGGACACTGACCCTTAGGCCCCATTCACACTGAGCGATTTATCACGCACATTGTAGTGTGACAGGTACCACCTGTCAGAATACCTAATCAAGGCGGCCAGCTCATTGGCTGCCAGCTCTGATCGTGTGAAGATTTTCCAGCAGACTTCTTCAATCAGCTGATTGAGGAATGCTGGCTGAAAGGGAGGCGACAGCCCCACACACTGTGCAAATTTTGGCTGTTACAATAAAAACCGGACGAAATTTGGCCAGTGTATGGGCACCTTAATGTTCTATAGGCTCTATGAAATGTAACAGACCTGTTTCACCATACTTCTTTCCCTGCAATATAAACCTGTGAAGACACTTGTACTGAGGGGTGTAGCTGTTGCTTAGCCCTGCCAACATAGAGCACTGGAGGGGGAGAACTGGAAACCGATATTTCATGGCATTTCCTAGGAAAAAAAAAAAAAATATTCGTCACATCTGTAGTTAAGGTTATAGGACTTTAAGAGAGAAAAAACTGAGCGTCATTAACTAGGCTTTGCCTTTTTATAGAAAGCCTTGTTTTCAGTCAGACTACAAATAAACTTTAGTCGACCTAGAGGAGCAATGAAGGGCACAGTCGCTGTGCAGCGCTTCTGAGCTGAAAGCAGAGACTCCATGTATAATGAGTAAAAATGGCTTCCACCGTTTGTAGATCTATCATTGCAAACTATGCACAATGTTCAACCATTGATAAAAATGTTGACCGTAAACTGATAAAATGAATGCATATCCTAAAAACAAATTGTAAAAAGACTGTAGCTTCCCCTTGAGCCAGTTATTGCTGTTCACTGATGCATTGTACCTGTTCTACTTTTTATGGGATTTTTTTGCTTTGTAATTATCAAAGACAATCTTTGTACTCCTTTCCAGCCTGCTCTGGATATGTAGCTTTGTAGACACTTTGATGTCTGTAGACCAGAAAGCCAGATCTCTTAGAACTTCTTCTCTAAACATGGTTCTAATAAGTGTTTTTCTGTCTCCCAAGTGTGTTCAGTGTCAAGTGGTAGATGGAGATCTCCTAATATTAAGCAGGTTAAATGGGCTTCCTCCTGCCAAGATAGTCGAGTTAGTTGGAGATCCAGCATGAGACATTTGTTGCTAAGAGACAAACATTGTAAGAATCTCGTCTAGTGTTCTAGAGATTATAGAGTAACTAGCACTCACTTTTGTATCCAGTTTTTACTTGGCAAGCTGTAATAAGTATGTAAATTATGTAAACTCTTCAGCCGACATCTTAAAAATAGCCTTCAGACTGGTGGGTTGTTGGGTTTCTTTTGGTCTGTCATCAAGTATTGTTTGAGAGAACAGGTTTTCTCCTTGAAATATTCTTCACTATTACATCATTCGGATACAACCTGCTGAAAACATTTGTTTTTGGTACACGTGCTTTATTCTCACACTGTTTAGGCTGGGTTGTACAAACAGAGTCCAGAAGTGCTAGTCGGTTATATGCAGACTAATTGTTTGTGGCTATGTCTTCTGGTGTGACTAAAGTTGGTCACATGCTGGAGAGTCTCATTGTACTTCTACAGTCAATCAGACCTTAGGTCAATCGTTTGTTTCCATCTCTGTGGAACCACCATAGCTGCCTTAATCCTTGCAGCCAGGAACCCTATGCTCCTACAACAAGGGTGGACAACATAATATGGAATTCAGGAGCTAGTCTGACCAATCCAGGAGCCACCAGGATTTTTTTTTAGAAGCCAGCTCCATTGACAGCAACTTGAGAACCTCAAAAGTTAGGTTTCTGCTGTAACTTTTAAGACCATTAGTTACCTGGCTGAATTTTTCAAGCCCTGCTCTGCAAAGTGTAGCAGGTACTATCTTTTTCAAGCCTTTTCAGTGAATGGAAAGACTTGCCTGCTGCTTGTTTTGAATCTGGGATGGTTAAGAGCCCTGTAGGTTTCTGTCCTATTGGTGAAATTTTGTTCCACTCCCTGTCCTAGACAATAGGGATGCACCGATACCGTTTTTCCGGTACCGAGGACCAATATTTTGCTTTCGGTATTTGGCGCAACCGATGCCGGTGCTTCCGCTGGCATGGAGCCGGCTTCCGGGCCAATCTGATTGCTCGAGAAGCTGACTCCATGTTTGGCCAGGAAGCCAGCTTTCCAAAGCCAATCAGCAAGGAGCGCGCTGATTGGCCAGGAAGCTGGTTTCCCCGGCCAAGCTGGGAGGTGGGTCATTACTCGCTGCCCAGCTTCCTGGTCACACGGGAAACTGGCTCCATGTTCCCCTACAGCACTGCTGGTCAGAGGACATCTTCCTCTTACTCGAAGTTCTGGTATCGGGGAAGGTATCTGAGCATTTGGGTGAGAACCATTACTCGCCCAAATACTCGATATATAGGCACCGATACTAGTATCAGTATTGGTGCACCCCTACTAGAGACATAGGGGAAGAAAGAGAAAATATTTTCAAATCAAGGGTATATACCCTCTCTTATGCTGGCCATTCACCGAATTTCGGCTGTGCTCTGCTTAATGGCACCACCCGGCAATTAACGTTTAGTCTGGTGACTTTTTATTGAAAGAGTTGGGCGGAAAATTGTTAGCCAAGGAGGGACTTCAGCCGGTCAGTCACAGGTGCTGACTTTCAATATGCTTATCTAGCAGGGGAAATCTTTTTAGCATGGATGGGGGAATCGGTTGATTTTTCTCCTGTGGGTCTGAACAAGAAAATGTAATGTATGGCCGGATTTTAGACATTTGTCAATGGAACAAGTGTTCCTATTGGAAAATTGACCCTTTAGTCCTTTTATGGTGATAGTTTATAACATTTTGGATTGCTCGTCACATTCTGTCACTAGGACAAGTAGGGTGAATAACCCCTGCAAGCCCACAGACCTCAATCCAACCCTCCAAAAAGTTCCAACACTTTCCCACTTCAAAACTAAAAAAAATAAAGTTTTAGGTATACTTGAAATATACTGGACATGCCTCAGGCATTTTAAAGCAAATAAGGTTTATTGAGTTGGCAACAAGATTAACCCCTTCGTGACGGGAGACGTACAGTGTACGTAAAGGTTTTATTGAAACTCATTTTGGGTGTTACAATTACTCCAGGCAGCACTCAGAATGAAGTCATTTGTCTGTTCAGCAGTTAGATGTTTGCCCGTGTCTGATGTTTTTTGTTTTTGAATGTCCCATCTGGAAGAAAAAATTGTTCAGTGAACATTTGGTCCCTAAGAAATACGATGCTTGTTTTACACCTCATTATACTATAGTGGGTCCCAGGCACCATGGCAGACATTGAATGATGGTGTTTGCATGCAGGGTTGATGGTAGAGGACACCTGTAACCAGACATTATGCCACAGGGACACATTTGTCGCGTACCGTAGAACAAATATTTCCTGGAGACTGATATGGTATCTCTTGTCTTTCTAGGAAGTGCCGAGCTAATTCAATTTTTACCTTTTTAACTTGTGGTCTGTTCTGCCATCTAGCGTACAAAAGTGGGACATGCTTGGATCTGCTCAAACGCTTTTCAGGAGGTTGTTGAAAATGAGCAAATTTGCAAAAGAGCATTAATATTCACTCACCTGTTCTTTATCTCGGCTTTTCAGCTCTCTTGCAGAGCTATGGCCTCCTTGCAACTGGCATTTCTGGGTAGTGATGTAGTGGCTAGGAAGAAACACAGGCATCCAACAGACCAAAATCGTTGGATGCTGAAGATTCTGTTGCAGTTGGTTGCTCTTCCAGACAGTGAAAATTCAAGGCACAGGCAGTGGCACAGGAGAGAATTGATGTGCTTATTTTACAGGACAATTGCAGCTGTGCCTCAACACTGCGTTCTTGGGAGGAGGCCATGTGCTTTCCGGTACTTAAAGGCATTGGGTATTTTGCAGTGGCTTCAAAGTAGCAACTGATGAAGCATCGGGATAGAGGGTATAAATAGGTTGGAGGTGTGCTGTTATCTTTGCAGCCTCTATGCCATAATTTTGTAGGTTAGATTATAAAGCACCATGTTTTGGCAGGAGGTCTGCTCGCCTACACCGGTCTGCTCAGTACTTGCATTTTTAATGATAAGAACATAGTGGTCTGGATTTCACTAACTGGATTGACGATATGGATTCTTATAGTGCCTTGTCCCAGTGTATTTAGTGACACGCTACGTTTTTTTTTTAAGACTAGCACAATCTAGCAAAGCTTGCTTTTTGACATTCCATAAATGTTTCAACTTATAAGATTCAGGGTATGTTCACACAAGCAGCTACGCTCAACCATGTGTCTCTCCAAACAGTAGTGATGTGCTCGATTTGAGCCACATCGCACTTTTTGTCTTCCAACTTTATTGACGAGAACTATATTGAGAAGTGATATTTCATTCGATTCTATGGGCTCCCCGTGGTGCGATGCGGTTGTAGCGCATCTCACTGCAGTGTGTTTGAAAACAGTATTGCATGCCATACCCTAAGTGCACACCACTGGAACGTGGTGGTGTGAACTGAGCCCATCCATGACCAGGAAGTTTTTCAGTAAAAAGGCAAGCAGCATTTTTTAATATTTTTGAGTTATTCTATGTGAATGGCCACACGTAGCAAATATAAAGTTAGTGCTCTCCTAATTTGGCTTCAGAAAGTGAGAATACACTTAAAAGGGAACTCGCCCAAAATGGGTCTCATAAGCTCTCAGGCTTAATAAAAATGGCTGTTGGATCTATAAGCACATTCAGCACCAAGGGGCCTGTGAAATACTAATTTTGGTTGAATTTGGCCTCTGAGATATTTATTGCATGCTACACTGCCCTGGATTAGAATACTGATCCCGTGCTTGATTTGTTGTTGCTGGAATCGAGTAATAAATCACATTTTCTAATCTGGATTTTTTTTTTTTTACTGCAGCTCAAAAATCTGGAACGGAGACTAACTAAACACTAACTTTCCGTTTTGTTTTTTCAGCTGTTAGAGCTTTTTGACAGTGAAGACCCTCGTGAAAGGGACTATTTAAAAACAGTCTTACACAGAATTTATGGCAAATTCCTGGGACTTAGAGCATTTATTCGAAAACAGATTAACAATATTTTTCTACGGTAAGTTGTGTCTTTCTGTTGCACTATTTTTTTCCCTCCCATTCTTGAAATTATGTATTTATATGGCATTTATGCAGGCTGTGATTACAATCCATAGATATATCTTTTTCTGCCTTGGTGACCCCAAAGGAAGGGGAGGGAAAATCTACCCGTCTGGGAAGTAGGCAGTAGTAAAACATCTGGCTATGGTTCTCCTCCTTCCCTATTCTGCAGATGAAAGTTCTTTCATAGCTCCGCGTGTCCCTTTCCTGATTTCCGTGATTTTCCTCCAATGTGTGGTGACCACCTAGGAAACACAGGGAGATCTCCCCATCATTGACACCGCAAAATAGAAAGATTCTAGCCGTTTTCAGTTACAATGAAGTTTCAGTTTAGCAAAGATGATCGTTCCACCTTGATGTCCCACATGACAAGAAATACCTGGTGCATCTGGGTATGACACTCCCGACTCCCTGCAATGCAGTTCTCGCTACCTGAGCCACCATTTACCAGGCCTGAGCACCTGGGTGCATTGTGCATTGTGCATTACCCTGTATGTGCAGAAGGTTACTACATACTGTTCATGAATATGTGTTTGCTTAGTATGAGCAAAGAAAAGGTTCACTTTAAATCCCCACCCCAGAAAAATTGTCTGAGGCTTAAAGAAAAAAAAAAATTACCTATGACAAAGAAAAGTGTCTAATAGCATGACAATGGATTTATGGTGGGGTTTGTTCAGTAATCCCTTCATAGTGTACTCCATGCTAGAGAAATATCACCTCCGAACCATTGGTAGGTCTTCTGTAGGCCTTACCACTGAAGTGAGCTGTACAATTGCAATTACACTGAAGTAGTATGATCAAGTGGATGAAGACCCATTCACACTGAGCGATTTTGTAGCGCGATTTCCGCTCAAAAATCGCTCAAACATGGTCAGTCACCGCTTAATGTCGACTGTAGCTTGTAGCTCAAGCTTGTCGCTCGTACTTGACCTATTTTTCAGAGGATTTTGTGCGATTTGGCCCCAATTGGCTTTGATAGACTGCCAAAAGAAGCGCTACGTAGCACAACAAAATGTGCATTGCAGCTCAATGTCGCTCAGCTCAAATCAGCGCTGTGTGAATGGGGTCTAAGATGTTCACTTGGATGCATTTAGCATTTTAATTCACTGCATTACAAAGCAGCACAACACACCTCATCAGGGTGTTGTGGTGTGAACAGGGCGCATGGAAAACCATTGCCTGCTCCAGCACTGAGCCTGCTTTGATTTGTGCAGATTAACGCAGGCCAGCGTATGATGTGAACGAGCCGTTTTCACAACATTATCCTAGCTGGGGTAACCCACGTCCTGTCCATTGAGCTGCTGCGTTCTTTATAGATCAACACAGGTGTAGTGCAAGGGCACGTAAAGAGAAAAAAAACATTCTATATGCCCTGTTCACACCGTACAGGTGCGTTCTGATGCACCCCATAAAATGCAACATGCATTTTTATGCAGCATGCTTCTGTGCATTTTGTGACACTTCAATAAAGTTTTTTTTTGTAAAGTATTTACAGAGATTGTATTGTTGTGATTTTATTTATTTTTCAGATTTGTTTATGAAACTGAACACTTTAATGGTGTAGCAGAACTGCTGGAAATATTAGGAAGGTAAGTGAACGATGTGGGGTGGTATTTTATAGACTGTTGTGGAGCTTGCGGTTTATCAGCAGAGATGCCCCTGACTCATCCATTTTTGTTGCCTGGAGTTGAAGCCCTTTTTAAAGATCCTGTAAACCTGTAGCCCTTATACAAGATCATCAATATTGGGCACTCGGTGTATGGCATGAATTTCTGGATGACCAAAGTAGTAAATTAAGCCTAATGGCACAGAGAAACCTTTACTATTCCAAAATTTAAAATGGGCGGTCTTGTCTACCAGCAACTTATTTTTAGTTTGTATTCTCTAGAGGTGCACGGAAATAGAAATTTTAAAACCGAAACAAAACCGAAATAAAAAAAGTTGTCGGGCCGAAACCGAAAAATTTTTTATTTTAATTTTTTCACATTTTTCAAATATTTTATTTTTATTTTTTACTTTTACGGTCTTCAGGGAAATTTTAGGGGTCAAAACAGACCCCTGATATTTCCCTTTTTAAAATAGAAAAAGAGATTGAGCACACAGAGTCCTCAATCTCTTTTTCTGTATTCCTTTTTATCAATGAACAGGAATCCTCTGAGTTTTCCTGTTCATTCATAACATGAGGACAGAGTATGTTTACTATAACTACAACTATGAATGAACATGAGGTGATGTAGATCACTCCCATTCATTCATAATTGAGGATATAGTTAACATATCATGTCCTCAATTATCTACAAACACTCTGCGATCACTGATCGCTGAGTGTTTGCTCTTGCTCTCCTCTGTCACAGGAGGCTGAGCGAGTGGAGCAGGAGAGCCCAGCCCCCTATGACAGTGCGGGCTGTCTCCGCCCACCACAACGCTCTGCCGTACTGTGATAGGTGGCTGAGCGGTGTGGGAGGAGAGACACTGGCCGCTCACAGCGTTCTCCTACCGCAGCGCTCGGCTGGCTGTCACTTTCTCTCCTCTCCGCTGGGACACAGAGCAGCGGGGAGGAAAGAAACCTGGGATGCGCCGATGTATCGCCAGGAAAATGGCACTTTCGGACGACATGTTTCGGCGGCCGATATATCGGTGCATCCCTAGTATTCTCCTTTAGCCCTTCTTTTGGACTGATCAGTTCAGTATTGTGAAGACCATTTTTTTTTTGTTATGCGTGTATTATATAAATAGCTATAGCTTGATTCTTACGGTTTTCTTTTCTCTTGCAGTATTATCAATGGCTTTGCATTACCTTTGAAAGCAGAGCATAAACAGTTCCTTGTGAAAGTACTGATTCCCCTACACACTGTCAGGAGCTTATCGCTCTTCCACGCACAGGTAAACTTCTTTATTGCATCTGTTGAACTGTGAAGGTGTTCTGCTGCTTAGCTGTCTTCCCTGTCTGTTCCAATATGGTATTGTTTGCTTAGCTGCCCACAAAGGAAATGTTATCTTGGTCTGGACTAGGTTTTCCCAGCGACGCAAAAGAATATATTAGTTACAGCTGGAGAGCCAGTTAAGGCTCATTCACACTCGAATGCACGTGTTAAAGCACAACTGAACTTCCAGGTAAATCTACTGAATATATTCCAGGTGTATGAAAATAGGGCTCATAGTTCATTCTCTTTAACGAGCAGCCACAGCCAGAGTAGAAAACCTGGTCTCTGCCCGTATGCTGCAGGAGAAGGACCTTTCATCTCTGGAAGCAGTGGACTGTTGACAGGTTTGACACACTCCTATAGCTCTGCAATCAGTAGAGCAAATGCTTTCTGCTGATTGGAGAGTTTTAGCTCTGACGTGGCAAGGGTTGTGTCGAACTTCTGCAGAGATACTACTGCCTCCCTGGAGAGCAAGGATCCTTCTCCATAGCATGCTGGCAGGGGGCGGACTTTTCTACTGGGCCTGTGGCTGCTTTCTAAAGAAAATGAACTGTAATACCTTGTACACTATTTGGTTTTATGAATCTAGAATGTATCAAGTGAATGAAACTAAAAGTTCACGGCTTTAATGTGTGATATTTAAAGTGATTCATAAATTAATCTAAAGTGATTAAATCCTTAAAAACGTGTTCAAGTAGCATAAGGCTAGGTTCACACCTAGGCGACACCTCACCGCGTGGCAATTGTGCACGGATTGCCGCGCGGTCAGGAGTCGCCATGGTGTGAACCAAACACGCTGTGGGTGCCATTATTTTCTAATGGCACCCCAGCCGCGCCGGGCGGATCGCGCGGTTTCCCGCCGTGATTCCGAACATGATTAAAAAAAGCCACTCGTGTATTGAAAAAAAAAGGGTACTTGTACCTTTTTTTTTTTCCTGCGATTTCCGCACGGATGTCACCCCATTGAAATCAATGGGGCCGTGCGGCAATCACTGCCTGCATTGTGCAGGACCACACGACACCTGGGACGCGCGTCCCAGGTGTCGTGCAGTGTAGTGCAGGTGTAAACCTAGCCTAACTGTTGATTAAAAATGTATCTTATTTGTGTATCACTCGGCTGTAGATCCTCAAATCATCTCTGAATTGGTTCGGACACTGTCCTTCCTTCTGGAGGGGGGCTACTTTTGTTCCTCATGGTCCCAGTGTGTGTTGTAAAGTAGCCACCGCTCCAAGCTCACTCCTGTGATGGGCTACAATCTCTCTAGTAAACTATTGTAGTGCAGAACAGGAGTGAGTTTGGAGCGGTGGTTACTTTACAACACACACAAATATGATACATTTTTTTAAAATAAAGTACTTGAATGCATTTTTAATAACTCCTGAGTTCAGTTTTGCTTTAAATGATCCCCATTTTGGTTTATGTAAATGAGAAAATAAAAGGCCGGTGCATAGATTGCATTGATATACCTAAAGAGAGCACATATCTGTTTCAAATGTCAGTGTCCTTCAGAAATTGGTGTAGATCACTATCTCTATGCAGAAAAAGGAAGTTACAGAACACATTCATGTTTTAGGAAGTACGCTCCCAGTGATCTCTGTGAAATGTGGGTGTAGGTGCTTATTGAGAAATCTGATTTAGGATCTATGAACCCTTTTTGCATAGCTAGATGTTTACCATCTTTAACTTAATGTCTTCCCTAAAGATGTAATGTAATCCTCCACCCCATCCCCATGGAAAAGCAAGTTTTTTTTCCTCTCTGATGGGATAAGAGATCCTGTTCCTTGCCCTGTGAAACAAACATTTTGAGGGGTTCTTAGGGAACAAAGATGATTCCCCACTTCACATCCTGCAGATGCAGGGCACCCTCTTGGATAACCTATACAGTTCTGATTGGCAAGTGTTTTTAGCAGTGATAGGACTACCTAACATCACAGCCTTGTGCGGCTGCCAAGGGTGACAACACTGCAGTTAATACCTCTGTTGGCCCTGCAGTATTGTCACATATCCTGGAGAAAGACACAAGGGCTTGCATGATCAACAGATATGTCATGAAAGAAGAAACAAGATTTGGCAAGTGTAATTTTTTCCCTAGGAATACATTGTTCAATTTTTGTGTATAGATGTATGTTATTGGGTGCACTGATTGCTCTTATTGCCCGTCATTTAAAAAAAATATTCATAAAGTATTTCCCTTTTCCTATTTTTGTAGCTGGCATACTGCATAGTACAGTTCCTGGAAAAAGACCCATCCCTCACAGAACCAGTAAGTAATCCTGACTTTTCTGCATTCCTGTATACACCTTTCTCTATGTTCACTGAGGGACATGGCAGCACAGATTCATGTACATGTGTAGGTGGCAATATACCCATATGTACATGAATCTATGTTGCTATGTTCCTTAGTGAACATTTTAGTACAAAGGTTCTGAGTACAAAATAATCCTATTTTTGCTTTAAATAATAATTTCTTCATTTTTTTTTTTTTTTAAGGTTATTAGAGGACTGATGAAATTTTGGCCAAAAACATGTAGTCAAAAAGAGGTAATACATTTTTAATTGTTTGTGCAAACTGTCATGGTTTTTTCTTTAGAGTATTTTTATTTGTCTATGTAGCGATGTTGGCGCTGTTCTCTGTGAACCCTGGGTGATGTGATGCTGCACCTCCAGTGGCCATGTTCTTAATAGAAAAACAGTAAATTATCCAGAGACCCAGACACATTCCATTTCCCCTTAAGGTGCCCATACACTGCTCGATTCTCGTACGAGAATCGGGCGAAATCCCGCGATCGTACGAGAATCGTGCAGTGTGAACGAAGACCTGCGACCGTTTCTACTGTACGGTCGCACGTCTTTTGTCGAACCAACATGCTCGAAAACCCGCTTTGCCTACAACACAATGACAGGTCAGGAAATACTCGCATAGCTCCAGGGGTGCCTGTTGAGCGTTGGGGATTTTAATCCATATATTGTCACCAGATCTACCTCTGCTCTTCTTCTATTCTTATTTTTGCAAAGCAGCTTTTCAATTTCTTTACTTTTTAAAGCTCTCAATTGCATATAACTGTAATCTTCACCTATATTAAGATGGTCATTGTTTTTTTGTAGGTTATGTATCTTGGGGAGCTTGAAGAGATCTTGGATGTCATTGAACCTTCACAGTTTGTTAAAATCCAGGAGCCTTTGTTTAAACAGATTTCCAAGTGTGTCTCCAGCCCTCATTTCCAGGTGAGCACTACTACTCGCATTTGGTAAAAATGTATGATTCATGTGTACATGTATCTGGGATCCTGTACTCCATCAGGACGGGTGGTCAGTGTACTGGGACTTGTATATTCACTTTCATTTTTTTTTATACAGACTTTTGCCTTTGTTAGTCTTAAAAGTCAGTAGTAGAAAGGTGGTAAATGTTGAGAGTTTGTGAGGTTCATTTAGTCCTTCTGTTAATCATGGATTATTTTTATTCTGTGTTGTAAAGCCCCTCTTCTCATATCTGTCTCCATGCTATGTCACTGTTGCCATGATTGTGTATTAAGGATAGGTTGCCAGAAAAACGTTTGACACGCTTAGCTGTCATGAAACACCTAAATATATCACTGTCGCAACACATTTTTCACAACCTGTGCTCTGTACTGGGGCTGTAAGGGTGCAGCTTAAAAGAAACCTACATTGACAAACTAGGCTTGCCATATCATGCAAAGGCTAGTTACCTGTCTGTCTTTGGCTTCAGTATATTTTGGGTAATTAACATAACAAGCTTGCAGCAGGTGAAATCAGAAAGCATCAACGTACTTATAGTGGATCAGTTTGGCAGCCAGGGAACTCACATTTTCTCTAGTCATCTTCCAGGACAGTATCCGAGATAGGCGCCTCCCACCAGAACAGGCTGTCCTGGAAGATTCATAGAAACAGCGTTACCAGGTACCCAACTCTAATTTTCAGAAGATCGGTCAGCAATGGCTGCCTACATATATCACCTATTTCAGGTATCCTTTAAGGATACAGGATCTATTACGATTTGGACTAAGCTGTTTTATGTTACGGTTAGCCAGTCTTATGATTTACACTGCATACACCAGGAGGTAACACCTTTGCAGCGCCCTCGGTTATCTGCCTGCCTATTTGACACCGCCATCTTCACCTGCTGGTTCACTGTTAGCAGGCTGTTGACAGAGACAACGTTCATTTTTATTTGTTTCAGTAGGCAGCTTTAGATTTCTGGTAAATGTGAAAGCAAACATTGTGCAGGTAAACCACTAGAGGGCGCCATATACGTACAAATTGTCTCTATTAGGGCTCATATACATGGGTGTAATAAACTAAAGGTGCCCATACACCTTACGATTATCGTACGATTTTCGTATGCGATCGACTTTTGGGCCAATAATCGTATGTGTGCATTGCAGTGTCCAACCGACCAGTACTGTACAATCATACGACTTTTGACGGTCAAGCATGTTTGAAAGCTTTGCTAGATCGTACGATTGTCGTAAGGTTGCTGGCGTTTCCGTCCGTCAAACGTCGTACGATCTACACTGCGCTTGCGCTAACGAGAATACAGCAAATCAATTACCGCATTTCGTCCAGGTGCTTTTCGTTAACTACGGCTGAATTAATCTTACGATCATCGGGGCAGGATGGGGCTGCCGTACGAAAATCGTAGACTATTTGATCATCGGACGAAAAGTTTCGTCCGATAATCGTAAGGTGTATAAGCACCTTAAGTATATCTGCACGGGATCTTGCTGTGTAAAAAAAATTTGTGTAATGGACTTTAAAGTGCTTTGTTTTACATGCGTTTAGACCCATAAAACATTCACACAACTTTTCTTCCATTCCTCTAGCTAATTTTTCAATCCCAGCATGTACACACGTGTTATGCGGAAGTACTGACTGCAGATGCAGAGTTTTCTCACTGCCGCTGGACTTAAAGATTTATGAGTCCCCTGCAGTTGTTTGCATGGGACCATAATATAGAATACTGCTATATTTAGATCTGTATAAAGCTATATACTGTACGAATATGAACACAGCATTTCTAACCCCATGTTCATGAGCCCTTTAGAGGCCAGATAATATAGCTTCGATAATTTCCCAGTACACCCTAACTATAAAGCAATCTTTATGATTTATTATAAGCTTAAATGGTTATGATGAAAAGAATGCGCTTACCACTAGGGATATACCAATACTAGTATCTGCCGATGCCGGGTATTTGGGCGAGTCCTCGTGCTCGCCCAAATGCTCCGATGCCTAGCCTGATACTTCCTGTATCAGGAAGCCGTGAAGCCCGTTTCATGCTCCCTCGTCACCTCATGATGAGGGAGCAGGGAGCCCGGTTTCCCGGCCTATCAGGAAGCCGGGCATCGCGTCATTACACGGCGCCCAGCTTCCTGATTGGCCAGAAAGCCCGCTCCATGCTTTCTCGTCACACAGTGACGAGAAGCATGGGGACGGCTTCCCTGCTAATCAGGAAGCCAGCTGCAGAGTCATTACACGTTGCCTGGCTTCCTGAATGGGACTTCCGGTACTCGGTATTCAGTATCGGCGAGTACCGGAAAAAAAAGATCGGTACTCTATACAGAAATACCGGTATTGGTGCATCCCTACTTACCACAGGTTAGAACTAGTGCAGCGGCAGGGTATATGATTGACACCATAAAAAGTACAGTGAAGTAGCAATGGAAATGTATTGCTGTTCAGTGTATTCATATGACCAGCAATACATAATTTGCATCATAGTTTATAAAGCGTAGGACTGCAGAGTATACAGTGTACAGGACAGGAACTGACATATCTAACGCTCCCGGTGTATAGAGCAGAGCACTGTGAAGTATATAAAGCTGTGTACACAGCGAAGTATACTCTCAATGTATACAACCAGGCAATGCGATGTGTATATAATGTAAAGCAAAGTGGACATAGCTGAGCAGTGTCGAGTATATAAAACACAGCACAATGTATTTCCCCCCAGTCACCTAATACTGGGTTACTTTCATCCTCTTGGATCCAAACAGACACACTTTTGCTAGCAAGTCCAGAGAAGGGAAACTAAACTAATTAAGGGGCTGGAGGACCTAAGCTATGAGACAAGGTTACTAAATGTAAACTTGTTCACGCTGGAAGTGAGGAGATTAAGAGGTGGCATGATTTTGATGTACAAAATGTTTGGTGATGGCAACATCAGCAATAAACGTTTTACAGTAAACTCCATAACAAGGACAAGAGGCCACCACCTAAAATTGGTAGACAAAAGATTTAACCACAAGGGGCATAGGGGCTTCTTCTCAGTTAGAGCGGTTAAAGTCTGGAACTTGCTGCCACAAGCAGTGCTATCAGCTGAGAGTATTAAATCTTTCAGAAAGCGTTTAGATACCTTCCTCAGAGACCGTAACATACAGGGGTACAGGTACAGGAACAAGGTCACACAGGGACTCGTGTACCCATATGCACAATCGCATACAGACACACAAAGGTTGAACATGAGGGACCTGTGTCTTTATTCAACCTCAAATACTATGTGATACCCTAAAATGTGTTTTTTGTTTTGTTTACAATAGGTAGCAGAGCGAGCTTTATACTATTGGAACAATGAATACATCATGAGTCTAATAGAGGAGAACTCAAATGTGATCCTTCCCATCATGTTTGCAAGCCTCTACAGGATTTCTAAAGAACACTGGAATCCGTAAGTGGAAATTGCTGCTTGTTTTCTGCTTAGAGCCACAGGTGTTATCATAGTACTGGAGTGCAGATGGTTTTCATTGGCTTGAGGGGTGTTTGTGGTCTCCTGGGTCCTGTCTAAACCTTTTCATTCTGCTTAGTAGTTTAATGATAACCCTCTGGGCTTGTTACCCAATTGTTGCTTTAAAGCTGAACTCCAGACAGTTATATCTTTCTTATAAATATAACTAATGGAGACCCTGTGCTATGAAAGCTGTACACAATAGCAGAGGCAAGCAGAGGGCAAAGGTTTAGTCACCAGTATTAACTGGTGCAGTTGATTGTTTCCCCATGACTGTTTTACCATGCCGCCTTCTGCTCATTGTGAAGGCACCTTACTAGAGGAGCAGAACTCTGCATCTTTATGTCAAAGCTACCCCCTTGATGATTGGTGATCTGACGGAGGAATAATAAAGCAGAGGATGGAGACATTCAGAAAGCACACATGTACAGAATGAATCAACCAGAGGCAGTGAGATCTGTATACTACAGGTCCCCAACAAGGAGAACAGTGAGCTGCACAGTAGTGACATCACCAAATCTCACTCCAGATCTTGAAACTAGCAGTCAGATGCACAATGCCTTAGATCTCACACTGCAGATATACAGATTTAAGGAATTTTAGGACAAATGGCAAGTTCTTCAGGGTACTGCCTGTGCTCTATTAACATCTCCAGATGTTCCATTATACTATAGCAAATCATCACTGTTTGAGGTTGGGCCCACTTTAATTTCTTAGACAGCTGGTTTGATTACCTGGGTTTGTTTCCATATCAGTTCATGCCATTTCTGATTCTAACAGGCTTTAGATGTGAGGAGAGAGGGCAGAAATAAGAACCAGGACTGTCAATCCAAAATTGAGATATTTGTCTTGGGGTTCAGCTTTAAGTGCAATGGAAAGAAGTGATGTCACTTATCTGGCTATGCTGTCTGGCTTGAGCTTCAAATATGAGCAGATGTACGGTCTTCCTTCCTTTTTCATTTTTATTTTTGTTAATATATTAGTTGTGCTTCTGTTTTCAGTTACTTTACATTGTAGTCCTCTGAATAAAAAAAGTAAGGGTGACCTCCTCCTGTGTACAATTTTCACTCCTCTTCTAATATTGTTCAATGACCATGACAACTCTAAAATGTAGGATTCCCCAATTTTTTCTGTCTCTGTGACAGTGGTCACCAGGACACATAACAGGGGGAAACTCCACAGTGAGGACACAGACCGCAGTACAAACTTGGCAGAGAGTCCCATGCTTCCCACTCTATCCAAAACTTAAATAGTTTTACCTTTTACATACACTTTTAGACCTGTACAGTATTTGTTGAGTCAGTCAAAGGATGCAACCCCATTTACCCAGTTGTCGCCAGAAGTATATTGGTCCTTTTTATGAGGAGTGAGGAGTTCCAGTTAGCCCCACAACCTGCTTAGGACTTGGTCTACCCAAAAAAGCTCTGGTCTTTACCTTTTACTGGTCTTAACAATTTGGATTCATCAAATCATAATTTGATGAATAGTGTTATTGATTAATTCCTATCCACCTATCATGAATCAAATGTACGTTTTTGAGCAGTTGTAAAATAAGACTTTCCCTAAGGCTCAATTCACACACAAGTGGTTTTTCGCGCATATTCGGCCGTACGAATACGTGCAGAAACGCTCTAAATATATATAAAAAAATAAAATAATTTCAATGCGCATTGTTCACGCTATTGCACAGACCGCGTGATATTTTGCGCCCCGCAAAATAGTCCAAGTGCGATTTCAGGGGCAGATTCCACACGTTCATGGCTATAGTAATAGCCGCAAACGAGCGCAATCTGTGCAGTTGTAAAGATGTTAGCGGTTTTGTGCCATGCGGTCTTCTGCATGGAAAACCGCACAACAAACGCTATATGTGAGCGGAGGCTGATGCAGTGCATTTCCTGGCTTGTACAAGACTGGACAATTTTGTAGGTCCCCGTTCCTGTATACTCTGATATGGTTGGTAGTGCCAGAATTTGCTGATACGTTAACAGCTATGCCAGCTACATAGGTGGACCTTCACTTTAACTCAAGCCTGGTTTTAGCATTTGAAATGTTTAAATGCATGCATACCCCCGCAAATACATAGATCTGTAGATATGTGTTCTTGTATAGCCTTAGAATCAATTCATACATTAGCATCTTTTAATTCCCTGTATTCTGTGTCTTCTTTAACCAGGGCGATCGTGGCTCTCGTCTACAATGTGTTAAAAGCGTTTATGGAGATGAACAGCACTTTGTTTGATGAACTGACCGCCACATACAAGTCAGATCGCCAGCGGTAACTTTTTATAACTTTTGTTTGCAGAGATGGAAGCCTAACTCCTTGAACGTTTCTGTGCCTAAAAGCATATCTGAACACAAGAGCAAACCGTTTAATACATTGCAGCTTATCAGCCCTTAGATGTGGTGGCTGCATTAGATTTTTCTTTTAAGCCAAGTGCCTTTTCTGCAAGCACAGAACAATTCATGTTGATCCTGGCAGTAAATCGGTCTCATTGTAACTTACTGTGTACAGAACTGAAATTTCACAATGTTGGCGCTCTCAGCTGAACTGTGAACAAAAGAACTCCTTCCCCCTATGTTATGTAGACGAGGGGAAGTTGTTCAATAGTCTTAATGTGGCAACACTTATTGTACTGTATCTATGGAGCAGTAGTGTTATCACACTAGGACAGAAAGTGTGTTACTGGCAGGATCACCAGGTGAAAACAAGGGAACCAGAAGCCTGATAAGAGAACTAATTCAACTGCTACGTATACGGATTGGTAAGCTGCAATGTAGATTTTTGTTCTTGGGTTTATATACACGTTCAGGGCTTGTCCACACCATGTCTGGACCAGAACAGTTTTTCTACGCAGCCGAATTGCATCCCAATGTATTCCTGTGTTATTTCTGGACTCTGTTCACACCAGTGCAATCTGTTCCGATGCAGGGAAAAAAATGCTGCATGCACTATTTTTCCCCCTCTGGTCTGGAACGCACTAAAACGCATGTAAACTCATAAACACCTGCAAACGCACTGGACTGCACCTGAAAGCCCGTTTTAAGCTAAAAAGAAAAATCTGCACAGAACTGCGTTTGCAGATCTGCTCCAGACATGGTGTGAACAAGCCTTCAAGAGGTTGTATAGCCTTTTCTGTATTTTTCTTTTCTTTAGTTTAGCTAAACATGCTGCAAATATCAGTTTAATGTTATCAATATGTTTTCAAAATTCTGTCTCCAGGTATAATGTGTATTATGGTATATACAGGTTGTACTTCTGCTTTGCAGTGCTTACTAATTGTGCTTTACTGCTCCTCTCACAATGCTGTTCTCTGAGTCTATCTACCTAATGACAATAATACATTCCCTGCGTAGCATTTGTTATCAGCATTATCCTAAAGTTAGTACTGTGCTGCTCAATTTTCTCCTGAGGACTTTATAGAGACCCAAGATGCAAGGATCTCCCCATTTCCTATTCATTCTGTGGATTCATGCTTTCTCTACCTCTCCTGCTGCTTTTTGATAATTACCCCACCAGTCATCACATCACAAGTCATCAGGGGACTTGATTGGACATGAAAGAAACAAAAGTCTGGCTCCTCCACCAAAATGGCCACTTCCACAGAGAGGCAGGATGGTGGAACAAGGCATGTTAAGTCAGTAAGGGGGAGAATATCAGCTGCAGGGAGCCTACAGGCAATACTGGAGTCTAGTCTTTTGTCCTCTATACAGCTATAATCCTACAAGTCCTTTGTAAGTGCACCTGTATCCAGGACAATCACAACACATTAAAGGCAGCGCCCATTAGAATATAAAAGTAGATCACCATTCAGGTCCTTATTATAGCAAAATGGCCCATCAATCTGCAGTAATCAGCTTCAGTCATTTTAATGCAGCAAACGACTTTGCCTGTGTAGTTGGTTGCTGTGCAGGGTACATAGCCGCTCTCAGCAGCTGTTCTTCATGATGCTGTGCAGTCCCTCCCTCCCCACTCTTTCCAAATCAGCGGGAAAGGTGATTACAAGCCTGGATGTCCTCGGGATTCCCTACAGCTGTTGTATATCCCATTTAAAATCCCTTTTCCTACTGATATTTATTATACTGTGCAAAATAGGTAAGCGATAAGTGTGCATAAATGGAAGCCCTCAAACCCAGGAAGTCCTCAAACTAGGGCTGTGGAAATTAAAGATTAATTTGTCGATTAATCGTTAAACTTTTTGATCGATTTAAAATTTATTTTGATCGCTAATGAAAACACTCACGTCTTCGCTGGCTTCCGGGAGTCCCGTCGGCGATCCGGTGACGTCACGGACATCGACGTCACCGTAGTCCTCCCCCCTTCCCCAAGTGGCTCCGGGGGGGAGTCCGGTGACGTTGATGTCCGTGACGTCACCGGACTCCTCCCCCCTTCGTTAGCTGACGGAGCCACTTGGGCCGGTGAGTTTGCCCAAGAAACTTTCTGCACGAGCGCCAGCCAAGGCATTGGCCTATGCACATACAGCACAGCAATGAAGTAATAAAAAGAACTAGGATCACACTAATCTAGCATGTTATTATTCTGAGTTGCCCCACTCAAGCATATTGAGTGGGGCACGTGAGATTAATAACGTGCTGAATTAGTGTGGTCCTAGTTCATTTTATTACTTCATTGCTGTGCTGTATGTGTATGGGCCAATGTAGTTGGATCTGTATGTGCGTTATAATTAATCGAAATTAATAGATTATTCGATTAAAAACAAATTTGATTAATCGAACACGAAAATTTTAATCATTACCAGCCCTACCTCAAACCCTTACCTTTTCTTGGGTGGCTGTTGCCCACATTGGCAGTTTGATGGGGTTTAGGGCAGCCAATAATGCTAGTACAAAGGTATTAGAAAACAGGAGAAACTCTGTAATCTGTAGGTGTCCGGTTTATTTGTATTCAGTGCTGTATTGCATAGAGGTCAGCCCATCTTGTACATGGTCATCAGGTAGCTGTTTACTTGACAACCAGACTGGTTTCAAGAAGCACAAATCCAACCTACAGCAACCTTCTGAAAGTGCGGGGATAATTATGTTTCGTTGTCTGATTTAGGACTATGAGCTTCCTATGCTACATCAGCAGCAGGTTTGCAATTTTTGTAGCCATTTGTTTTCATTGGGACAATCAGCTCAGTGCCCTGGCCATGACACTTGCACAAGGACCAGTTAGGTTCTCAGTATATTTTTGGGTTTGGGGAGGAAAAGAGAGCATGGAACTACGGAGAGAACCAACACAATTCAGGCATTGTCAGAATTGGTGGGCATGCCTAGAACGTCAGATCCACAGGGCAAGAGCACTAGGCATTCTTCCACCATGCTGTATCTTTTAGGGAGATTTCAACTCGCATCCTGTCCCCGTGGCAGTAGGACCAGAAATAAAGGAGAGTGGTTGTTACTGGGCCAGGAAGACAAAAACAGTAATAATAACCTGACTAGAGATTCTAACTCTTACCCATTGTACTGAACAAGTGTGTGTTTGTTTTTTAGCAGTCTGTGCCCCAGTGCAAAATGTTTACCACCACTTCCTGTCCCGGCAGGAGGTGATGGGAAATCTCTCCAGTGTGCTCACATACCACAGGAAGAATGTGTCTGGGGCTCTGTTCTTTCTTTGTCCAATACTAAAAGATTTAGCTGGATTTAGGTTTTTATGTTGCTGTTCTGGTAATTATGCTGCTTTGTCATTGCAACAATGTGAAAGGGAGTTTTATTTTTTTCTTCCTTTTAGCAAACTTCATATTTACCATCTAATCTTTCAGTTCTACCGTAAATTTAAAGGAGGAGAATGTGGTTGCTAGAGGCCAAAAGGCCTTTTTTTCCCTGAAATTTGATGAATGAGGTTCATTATTCTTCACATCTCAGAAAGATGAAAGCACTGCATATGGCAGAACATTGTGTGTTCGTGATCTGTAGCAGGCAGGGTAATGAAGCATGGGTTAAGCTGACGTTGACAGTAGATGCTCCGTGCCAAACACACGGATTTTAGACAATTGTTATCTGTTTGCCAGTACATGCAAGGAGATACTGTCATTAAAAACAATGACTTGATGTATGACAATGTTGTAACTATGTTTGCCTCCTCCTAGGGTGTTTTTAATGTGTTATATTTATTTTATATTGGTTTTAATTGATCGATTATATGTCTTTTCTTTAATCTCACTTGTGTCCGTATGTAACAAAATTGTGCGAAAAATTTAACAATAAGCATTTGTGAACTTGGAGGTGACTATTATCTCCCTTCCTAAGGTAGACCTTAATGGTCCGATTTGTCACCCAAGCACTGACTTTGGGGCAAGATTGGGCAATGTATACCAACTCTAAGGGTCCATTCACATATAGCGTTTGTGTTTCCCCATGCGGTGTTCTGTGCGAAAGACCGCACGGGGCGCAAACACTATAATTTTAACAACTGCATGGATTCCGCTCGTTTGCGGTTATTATAGTTGCATAGTATTTGAGGTTGAATAAAGACACAGGTCCATCAAGTGAAACGTGTGTGTGTGTGTGTACACAAGTCCCTGTATTATCTTGTTTTTAAGAGTACCTGTACTCCTGTATGTTACGGTCTCTGAGGAAGGTATCAAAATGCTTTTTGAATGATTCAATAGTCTCAGCTGATACCACTGCTTGTGGCAGCGAGTTCCAGACTTAAACTATACTTTAATTATATAGCCACGAACGTGCCGAATCCGCATAAAAAAAAAATCTATTTAGCAGGCCGCGCGGTTTCAAACCGTGCACCCGCCGCAAAAGTCTGAATTATGCACATTAGATGACATGGTATTTTAGGTTTAGAGTTGCTCAACCGCTCATATGTGAATGGAGCCTTACGATGGGTTCACACGTAGATGACAACAATTTTGTGCGTTTTTACGTGCGACTTATAGGCATGAATCAAGTCGCACCCTTTTTTTTAAGCAAATTTTAGCTCGTTAATGGGCAAAAACACAGCAAGCGTGCATTTTCAAGCGTTTCCTATTAAGTCTATGGGACCAAAACGAGCTGTAATCTGACCCAAAAAAAGCTCCTGTACTTTTTCCAGCAACAGGTATTTTGCTTATTGCGACAAAATGCTCAGATGTGAGCAGGGCCATTTAAATGGGATTTTTTTGGGGGAAGATATTTTTTGAGCGTCTTTGTAGGGCAGCAAAAGCTCTACAAAAGGCTCAGTGTGAACCAGGTCTAAGTGCAGCACAGACTCTCCGATTTGGCTGGAAGCAATAATTGTGTTCCTTTTTCTTCTGTTTGCCAGTGAGAAGAAAAAAGAAAAGGAACGTGAAGAACTCTGGAAAAAGTTAGAGGACCTAGAACTGAAGAGAGGTCTTAGAAGTGATGGTATTATCCCAACTTAACAAAGGAAGATCCTGCATCTTTATCCTGTGGAGTCACATGTATGTAGTAGAAGATGGAGCAGCAGTTTTCTGTATCGTGCAACTTTACAGTAGATAACATTCGTTTCATTATTACAACAGCACTGTATATAACTGTCTAAGTAAAGAAAGAAAAAAAAATATATGGACTTTATTCCAAAGTTTGGACACTAGACGAACTTCTCAGAACTTTGCAAACATAATCATTGTTTCTTTACATCCACTCGGATCTCTCGATGAAATTTTACAGTGTCAAAATTCCCATTGTCAGGCACTTGATATTTATCTGTGGCAGACAGAGCATTGCAGTGTTTCAGGCACCCTGATAAAAAAAAATTAGCTTCTCTTTCTGCTAAACTGTTTAAATCTATTTATATAGTTAAAAACAAAAAAGAA
>NW_017306280.1:477760-492014 GCF_000935625.1 Nanorana parkeri | reverse complement strand
ATAAATTCTAAGTTTGCGGAACATCCTCCTTCTCTGGATTACTTTTTCCTTCCCCTCTTTGTAATTCATTGTATCCCTCCTTTGCACATTTTCAAGAGCTGAATGTCCTTTACAGAACTGTTCTTGTAACAGTTTTGTGTACTGGCGTGTGTGTTATATATACATATATATTTTTTGTAAAATACCAGTTTAGCTCTGGTGCTTATTTTCAGTTTTGGAAATCTGGGTATGGGCCCGTGTGTTTTTTTTCACACCCTTCTTGTCGCTGTGCCTGGAGCTGTTTGAATGTTGCCCGTGTTTAGCACTCTCAGGTGAAACGTGCAAAAAAGAAACCTGGTTCTTTATGATTGACAGGCCTGGACTGGCCATCTGGCAAACACCAGGAGGACTGCTGCGCCTACACATATTTATGGGACCTCCTGTGGAACGTTTTGTAATTTCTGAAAGGTTAACTGCAGTGTGTAAATGTTTTGCACTTGATATCTAGTCCTAGTGCTCCATATTTACAATAACTTCCTGTTGGACTAAGATATATGCTTATTTACCACTGATGTAGAATGTTATGGTTGAAATGCCAGAGAGCTTTTTCATATGGAGTCCACTGAAGGTGGAACTAGAACTAGGTCTGCTTTCTAATGGGACCGCCATTGGAGAGTTAGATGCACCTGAATATGCAGGATTGAAAGTAGGCATGGCTCGTGATCTTATTTCCACAAAGAACACATCCACGCTTCCTGCAAAGATCAGCCGTCTCTGTGATGATTGCTTTTACCTTAACTGCGCCAGAAGGCTCTACACAGGCTCACCCAGGTGGCTAGTGACACAGTGACAAGACATGGTCAAGCACGAGACCCTAGAGACTGCAGTAGAAGGACAGGGTGTTGGTAAAGCAATGTTTGTTGAAAGTCAAGCTTGTATTCTCTGTATATCCAAAATACGCTGTCAGTCATGTTAAATGAAACCAGTATTAATTCTACCTGCTACACCATTGCAGAAAACCACAGGGCTGTTTTAGATACCTATATTTTTAGCCATTATTATCCTACAAATTTTATTGGACCATTTTTTTTTTTTTTTGAAATAAAGGAAAAAGAAAAAAACACTAAAAGCGTACGCAACAGGACAAGGTTGTCAAAGTGCTTCTGAATTGTGTCCAGAAGTAAAACGTAAGAAAACCTTTTTCGAGCCGTTTGGAAGTCATTGCCTTATTTTATAGTGAGTCTGTATTAATAAAAGTGTTCCAGCAAAAGAGGATGTGACCTCAGAGGGGAGGTTTGGGATCATTTTGCTGTGTTTTTGTGGACTCTTGATCTCACAGTGCCAGCCCCGCTGGGAAAAGGGTTATGTTTTTTTTGTTCAGCAACATGTGTCTGCATTTTCGACCGGATGCTCGTTCTCAACTACTGTATTTACCATCGAAAAGTGGTTCTACAAATGCTACTGAGAAAGTAAAAAAAAAGAAAATTCTGGAAATTCCTATTGTCCTGAGTATTAATAAAGTTTAAAATGCTTTTATATCAAAGGTGCTTTGTGACCAAGTTGTTTCAAACAGAGGGCTGCTTGACCATCTGTGTTGCACTAGATGTATTTAAGTCGACCATTATAGCAGTCAATGATATATGATATGATGGACAGTGAAAAAGTGAGCATTTATAGAGCTTGTCTGTAAACAGTTGCAGGTTTTTGTTTTTAAAGGTTCCCAAAAATAGTGCATGTCCAGCCCAATTTTTTTATTTTAGCCTTCATTAGAATGGGGGGGCGTACTTCCTCCCTCTCTCTCTCCCTCCCTCCCCCTCGCTCTCTCCCTCGCTCTCTCCCTCGCTCTCTCCCTCGCTCCCTCGCTCTCTCTCTCCCTCTCTCTCTCCCTCCCTCTCTCTCTCTCTCTCTCTCTCTCTCTCTCTCTCTCTCCCTCTCTCTCTCTCCCTCGCTCTCTCTCTCTCCCTCGCTCTCTCTCTCTCCCTCGCTCTCTCTCTCTCCCTCGCTCGCTCTCTCTCCCTCGCTCGCTCGCTCTCTCTCCCTCGCTCGCTCTCTCTCGCTCGCTCTCTCTCGCTCGCTCGCTCTCTCTCGCTCGCTCTCTCTCCCTCGCTCGCTCTCTCTCCCTCTCTCCCTCGCTCTCTCTCCCTCTCTCCCTCGCTCTCTCTCTCTCTCCCTCGCTCTCTCTCGCTCGCCCTCTCTCTCTCTCTCTCTCCCTCGCGCTCTCTCTCTCTCTCCCTCGCGCTCTCTCTCTCTCTCCCTCGCGCTCTCTCTCTCTCTCCCTCGCGCTCTCTCTCTCTCTCCCTCGCGCTCTCTCTCTCTCTCCCTCGCGCTCTCTCTCTCTCTCCCTCGCGCTCTCTCTCTCTCTCCCTCGCGCTCTCTCTCTCTCTCCCTCGCGCTCTCTCTCTCTCTCCCTCGCGCTCTCTCTCTCTCTCCCTCGCGCTCTCTCTCTCTCTCCCTCGCGCTCTCTCTCTCTCTCCCTCGCGCTCTCTCTCTCTCTCCCTCGCGCTCTCTCTCTCTCTCCCTCGCGCTCTCTCTCTCTCTCCCTCGCGCTCTCTCTCTCTCTCCCTCGCGCTCTCTCTCTCTCTCCCTCGCGCTCTCTCTCTCTCTCCCTCGCGCTCTCTCTCTCTCTCCCTCGCGCTCTCTCTCTCTCTCCCTCGCGCTCTCTCTCTCTCTCCCTCGCGCTCTCTCTCTCTCTCCCTCGCGCTCTCTCTCTCTCTCCCTCGCGCTCTCTCTCTCTCTCCCTCGCGCTCTCTCTCTCTCTCCCTCGCGCTCTCTCTCTCTCTCCCTCGCGCTCTCTCTCTCTCTCCCTCGCGCTCTCTCTCTCTCTCCCTCGCGCTCTCTCTCTCTCTCCCTCGCGCTCTCTCTCTCTCTCCCTCGCGCTCTCTCTCTCTCTCCCTCGCGCTCTCTCTCTCTCTCCCTCGCGCTCTCTCTCTCTCTCCCTCGCGCTCTCTCTCTCTCTCCCTCGCGCTCTCTCTCTCTCTCCCTCGCGCTCTCTCTCTCTCTCCCTCGCGCTCTCTCTCTCTCTCCCTCGCGCTCTCTCTCTCTCTCCCTCGCGCTCTCTCTCTCTCTCCCTCGCGCTCTCTCTCTCTCTCCCTCGCGCTCTCTCTCTCTCTCCCTCGCGCTCTCTCTCTCTCTCCCTCGCGCTCTCTCTCTCTCTCCCTCGCGCTCTCTCTCTCTCTCCCTCGCGCTCTCTCTCTCTCTCCCTCGCGCTCTCTCTCTCTCTCCCTCGCGCTCTCTCTCTCTCTCCCTCGCGCTCTCTCTCTCTCTCCCTCGCGCTCTCTCTCTCTCTCCCTCGCTCTCTCTCTCCCTCCCGCTCTCTCCCTCCCGCTCTCTCCGTGACAACTGTTTAACCAGACAGGAATTGAGGGGAAAATCTCTCACAGCAGACAAACCACTGTCATCGGTACAGTAAGTAAGAGGAAATCTCTCTAATGGGAACGGTGGATAGCAAAAAATCCAGAGAGCTTCTGATCCTGCCCCACTCTATTCATAGTTTTTTTTTTTTTTTTTTAAAGTGACTGTACATACACCTGTGCTTCAAACTGCATAAAGTGGATTCCAGATGCCCTTGTATACACAATATTTTTGTATACCTGAGAATATTCTGTAATTTCCTACAAAGTCTGGCTAAAATCAGTCACTGATCTGGCTGTGCAATATGGCAGAGGTATGTGAATCACAGGACTTGCTGGCCAGAAGAAAGTCTTTTGGCAGTTGTACCCTATACCTAGTTTGTGTGTTGGCTGTTTGCCTGAAGTTCTGCTTTTAGTAGAACTGTCTGGATAAATGTCATCACTATAATGAGGCTTACCTGAGTTCCAGAAGTACCACTTAATGGTTAAAAATCAATTCATAAGAACTGCGTGATTTACAGGAACCACACATTGAAGGGATCCACTGCATGCTCTGGCTGTGTTAGGTCTGACATGAGGCAGGATATTGTCAGCCTGGGTACCGGATAGCTGTACAGTGGAACATTTCTCACCTATAGAATGTTATGCTTTGACTGACTTTATCCTTTATGTGGGACTTTCTCTGTCTTTTAATGTCCCTGATCATTTTGTTTATAAATGGGTCTGGATGTTCATGCTCATTGAAAAAAATATTTCTCTTTCATTTACTGAAGGACACATCGGAGGTCTTCAGATCTTTTAAGGTTGAGTTATGGGCAGCCCCCCAACTGCAAGAGGTAGCTCAGTTTTTTTTTTGCCTAGTGTCAAGTAGTTGGGACCTAAGCTCCCTGCTGGGAATCTTCGTTCATCTGTATATGTTTGTATAGTGCTGCTCCAAATTTCACTACACGCTCTTGTTCATAGTTGCTTTCCTTTTTGCTTTCACCTCTACAAGGCTTGTGTTTTGTTCTAGCATTCTTGTCCAGTATCGATGGTCTTGTGGTTGGAAAGGTAGTGTTCAGGTCTTAAGTCTCTTCCCTTCTAGGTGTGGTGGTTTTTTTTCCGTCCTATCCAGGAGGTTGTTCTTCCATCTCCTGGTCCAACTTCAGGTCTTCAGGTGGGAAACTTTCTTTGTTGCTTACGGTGGTTAATGCTGTGTGTAGTTCACAGCCATTGCTGGTCTTTCTCATCTCCCTGTTGGTTTCTGGCAGGGGGAAACAGCTTCTCTCATGCCACCATTCTCTCATTGGCTTGGACCAGTCTTTATTCTAGTTTGGTTTTATTTATCGCGCTCTTTGGAATGGGCACATTCTTCTACCTCTGTGTGCTTCCTGGGGGTTTTAGCTTCTGGCTGCTGTTCCCAGATTGCTATGTTATCCTTTTAGTCTTTTGTTTCATAGTCACATAGTCTGTCATCCTGGGTGGTTCTGCTTGTTACTTCAGACTGTCCTGGGGCTGTTTATCCTTTATGGAATGGGTCTTGCATGGTATTTTGTTGGGGAACTCTGGAGGTGGTGTTGTTTCTGCCTGGGGGAGAGTTGTTTAGTTTTGTTCCCACTCCTCATATGTTACTGTTTTGGGATGTCCCAATGGTCAAAATCTGAAAGTCTATGTTGTCTTTCAGTGACCAATAGAGACAATAGGATATTTTTGTACTCCCCGTAAAATCCTTCTCTGCATTCATTGAAGGAGGACGGCATCCGCCCTTGTGGCTCTTGTGTCTGTGGCCAGTTGTTGGTTTGGATGTGGGGGTTGGCCACCAGAAGGGGCCTCCCCTGGGCTGTGCTTTTGTTTTGTGTGTCCTACTTCTGATGATGGAGCTTTAACCTAACACTCAAGGTCTGAAGATCTCCACCGTCCTTCAATGAACGCAGAGACATTTTTTTTTACGATGAGTACAAAAAAAAAAATCTTTGCGCAATTATAGTAAACTCCACTATTAGGTAAGGTCCCACAAGAGTTTTCATTGCAGTCTTTTTGCTGTGCATTAAGATCACACGAGTTTTCATGGCAGTTATTTGCTATGTGTTGGAAAGTGTTTTTTGGGGAATGGTTCTCTGCTATGTTTACAGGCATTAAAAGCTCTCATGTGGCTTTAGGACTACACAACTATTGTTTTAACCCCATAGGGCTTGTTCACATACGTTTCAGTGGCATTCAACCGGAATACCACCCCATTGCACCTACAGTGCAGAACGCAATGTGTGCTAAGGTTACAAAAAGGGCAGGAAAATTCTGCATTGAATGAGGGGGCTGCCTAAACCCAACAGACAATAAAGCATGTTGAGCTGTATTACTGCAATGCAAGCTTGTGTGGACAGGCATTTAGAGAGAGGTCACATAAGGTGTGCTTTTCATGTGTCCCCACCCCCTGCTAACTAGCATCTAATATAGCTAATTGGGGATCACTCAAGAGTGTAGCCAGGCTTCATGCCACATTTTCAGGAATTGATCTTCCACTTGATTGTGTGATGAGGGGAACAATGCATATTAATCTCATCAAACAAAACCTTTCCTGGGAGACCATTGAGGCTGCCATTGCTACGTCTGGTTCTGCAACTGCTAGTTTCCTAACTGTCATGTTTATAATTTTGTTTCACTACTTTTTCTAGTATGAGTGGTGTTCCTAATAAAAACAAGTGCTCAGCAACAGTTAAAAAATGCCTGATACATACATTTTTATTAAGAATAACAAGATTTGAGAACTTTACTGATCGGCACATATCCAGTGACACGTTTCTTGCCGCAAGTTTTTCAAGCACTGCGTCAATACTTTGCATCCCTTACCTAGAAAAAGTACGCATACCCCTACACCGAGAACCTTGTTTATGGTCGGTAACTCAAACCTTAATAAACCCAGTCGACCAGTGTACTAGCCAGACAACTAGCATTTACAGAAGCCCTAGCATCTAGTGGAAGCCCTATGTGTCTCAAAGATTTGCTTTTAAGGGCCTGTGTGCACGGGCCTTGATCGTGTCATAACTATTTCTTCTACATGTCGATGGGAATGCAAAGGCAGGTTGATGCAACTTAGGAGGAGGTCCAATGCTAGTCAGAAGGACCTCTTAAGGTTCTCAAAAGGGGCTCAAACTTAGATGCATGCAACATACCTTTTAAGATCAATCATGCTGCATTTGATCATCCATACAATCTCTAATGTAGCACAGCAGGTGTTATACCTTCTGTACCTTTTTCAGATGAAGGAATCCTGCCATGAAAGAAATACAGAGGCTAGCATTGTATCCCTCCTGAAAATGCCATCACGGTGATCCTCGGCCTTAATACTTTTTCTGCCTTGCAATAAATGTGCAGGTCAAGAAGCGCATACTGCATACATGTTCCAGGTCGATGAAGCAGGTAGTATTTTTAGGCGGCCACCATGACATTTTTCTTTACCACTCGTAGAGGTGAAAGCAAAAAAAAAGCTCCATGTCTGAAAACGTGTTGTCTTATTCAGGTGGGATGAGATTAACCTTTGTCCTGCCATCCTTCATTTTGCAGCACATTTCAACAGTGAACTAGCCATGTGTACCATCCAGTGATTGAAGTAAATCTGTCCACTGCTGGCATCTGTAAATACTAGCCATCTGTATAACCCCAGTTCATAGTAACTGGAACAAGTTTGCAGATCAGGCAAGTCAGAGAAAAGTCAGAAGTCCGTATATGCGTTCTTGGTTAGTTACGCAAAGTATTGAAGCCAGTGGGATAGCATGACGGGCAACCTCCATGTTTGTTTATTTCAGGATGGTTTTCCATTTAAGGTGTGTTATCTATAACATCAATGTACAAAGCAATCACACAGGAGTTTGGTTTTAAATCAGCCCACCACAGAGTGCAATAATTGGTTCCATCTGTCCTTTGTGGCGAGTTGGGTTCCCATTCACAAGGCCTCATTCACACAAGAAAAAGCCGGCACTTGCAGCTCTGTGCTGCGTGCACGGCCGTATCGGGCAGCTCCCAGGAAGGACAGGTGCTGCATGTGATTAGTACACTACCCCTGTCCTTCTGGATGGGAGTATGTGTCTGTACGCCGCCCTACACTCACCCGCCCTGCACGTCTGTGCGGGTCTCCGTAATCCTATACTGACTGGATGGATCCTGTCTGAGCCGGAAACAAAGGCACCCGTACGGACCTGGACTTGGGCTGAGCGTAGGGCAGCGTATGGCCACATGCTCCCATAGAGGAGGACAGGGGCTGCGTACTAATCACACGCAGCACCTGTCCTTCCCGGGAGGTGCACGGAGCTGTACGTGTCGGCTTTTTTCCGTGTGAGGCCTAAAACAAACAGCATCATGAGCCTAAAAACACGGGTAAAGCCAAGTTCTTATTTGTGTGTGTGTAATATTTTTGTTTTCTGGGGGTTTTTTCTTGGTTTTATTTAGAGCAGATGTCCCCAGATTTCCGACACCTCCTGAGGGACATTTAAATAGATACGATGTAAGTTGGTTGATGTAGTTGAAAAGAAGGACTCAAAACTTGGTAAATTGGCATTTGAATAAAATTGTTTTAAAGGCCTCATCTACCCAAAAGTGACATTTTAGTTATAGGGGAAGCCTGGGGGTCAGCTTCTAGCTTTTGGTTTGTCTTTGATACCCTCTCAACAGTGCCTATCTAGATTTCTAAACTCTTCATAAATCCTTGCCATGATACCAAACAATGTTCTTTCAGCGGGAAGATTTGGATGTTTCCACCCACTTTGTGTGTTCCAGCAAATTGTTACATTCTTCATATTCTAAATGGAGTCCACCAGGGAGCCTAGGATCCCTTTTGTATAAGCTATAAAGGAGCTGTGCAGACCCTTGAAATCAAACAGAGACTTTGCCAATAAAGTCATGAGCGATAAAAGGAGCTGTCGGGGAGTTTATATCTCTACCATCTACCAAAAACTGTAACATTTTGTTGTTGGATGGACTGACCCTATTCTTAGCTTCAGAAATCCAGATTAGGAGACTTTCAGGCTTGACAGATAATGAGCATCAACAATCCGCTCCAAGCCAAATTTTGGCTTCCAAAGCACTAGTTGGGGACTGCTAATTTAGAAGGATCTTTGCTGTTATGCATTTTCTTTGTTTTAGGCTATGTTTTAAACAAAATCTAATTTTCTTCATGTCAAAAATTAAAGAAAAAAAACAAAAAAACAATGTCTTTCTCAAGTTCTTACACGCAATGGTTCAGGATGATCGGATCACAAATTGTATAAAGTGAAAAGACTATAAAAAGCTATTGTGAACTATGTTATTATGTACATAATGCTGTTAATTCTGAAGAATTGACTGTAAACATACACCTAATGTTAGTATAAATATGTATTTGAAAGAAAAACAAGTAGATTTCCTATTTGCTTTTGCTGAAAAAGTTCATTTGTAGCAGTGTGTTACTTATATCAAATGTCAGAACGAACATGTGTACAAAAGGGTGTTCAGTGCAAACTTAAATGGTAAGTCCTTTTCCCACAACTGATGCTGTTGGGGGGGGGGGGGGGAGGGGGGGGGATTTCCCTCTGTTACAAGATCTCGTCATTCATGTTCCTTACCTCCACCCACCTGCCACAGCCCTTCCTCTTGTTTTTTGCTACAGAATTATCCTTTATATTACAGGGAAAATGGTAAGAAAACCATGATATCCACTTTGTTTCTAATTAACTTGGCAGACTCCGGAGTCATTAAGATATCCATAAAATTGGTAATAGACCTGACTTGCCTGCCTTCGCACAAATCAGTTTTTGGGTGGACTTACCCTTTAAGAAGGCTCTGATGTACCATGTTTGAGGTCTCTTCTAAATGAGACTTATGATATGTGGGACACGGAGTATTTGAATTTCCAGCTTCTGAGTTTTCATATTTTCTACCTGTAACATAATTTGTGCTGTCTTCATTTTCTGAATTATATTTTACTTTATTCTCCCTGTTTTAATGATTCTTGAGTGTGCTGTTCCCTTCTTGTCCTTCAATTTCAGTGTTTTGTAGTTGGGAGCACCTTTTTATGTGAATGGAACAAAGTCAGAGTCTTTTTTTTCAACAAGCCCAGCCTGCTTGGAGCTAGTGTGAGAAAATTGTAGATCTAGTATAATAAAAGTGATTACAATTCTGAAAGTCCTGATATTATAGGAGGAACAATTCCCCGTGGAGAGAACTTCATCTGAGGGCTGGTAAAATGCAATATATGATATTTCTCTAGTCACCTTCCAGGACAGCATTAGAGAGATAGGCTCCTCCCACCGGAAACAGGAAACACATCACCCACACCTAGAATAAAAAGAGTACCAGCTCTTTGGTTTCTTTGAATTGGTGTGTTAACAGGAAACATTCTTGATGCATAGAGCCATCAGTTGGGATCCTTGTTTCTTTTTCAAAATCTGGTCTATAAAGCAGCTGGAAGCTGTTTGCTATGAGCAATAAATGTTTCCTGGTGCACACCTTTCATACATCAGTCCTGTCTCACTTTTGTGAGTTCACTGCTCTTCTCCCCCCAGCAAGAAAGAATGCCCCTCTTCTATTGTATAATGTAGAATTGCCCTTTTGCTGCCTTCATAGTGATGGTTTGCTAGCCCTTCAAAGATAATACAGCACTATTCAAAAGTTTTACGCAGGTGTGAAAAAATGCTGTGAAGAAAGGAATGTTTCAAGGAATACACATTTATGGGAAGTCAGAAATGGAAAAAGATTTGGGGGTCATAATTGACCGCAGATTGAATAACAGCACGCAGTGCCAGGCTGCTGCAAACAAAGCTAACACAGCTGTCGTGTATTCAAAAGGGAGTGTACTGTAGAGGCAAAACAATCATTTTGCCACTTTATAGATCACTGGTTCGACCTCATCTTGAATATATAATCTTGATTTGGATTTCTCTTCTGTTCAATTACTTTCCATTTTGTTAATTGATCAAAATCAACTATTAACATTTTTATTTCTGAAATCATTCTTTATTTTTTCCCACCTTCCTAAAACTTTTGCACAGTAATGTTTTATGTATTCACAGTATATATTCTACCCTCGTAGACCATACAAAATAAATCATTGCTCTAATTCTCCCTCCATTTCCTGTGTTCGGGAGACTAGCAGGTGCCGAGTGTGAGCCTGTCTGTGCTCCTGTTCCTCACAACAAATGAATCAACTGCACAACATTTGTCTTCAAGAACTTTTATTGAAGCTGGCAATAACACTGCCTCTGGACCGCCCACCTTTTGATGTGTTTCACCCTCACAGGCTTAATTTTAGAGATCTACAGTAAAGCTCATGAGGGTGAAACGCATCAGAGGCAGGAGGTTCATCCAGAGGCAGGGATGGCAGTGTGATCATGAGCTCGATTCAAGTTTTATCCTTGGTGAAGTCAAGCAATGTGCGGTTGAATAATTTTAAATATTCTACCCTTACTGAAGGAATGTTTCAACAAAAAAAAAAAGCATTTTTATTTTCTTTGGAGTAGGACAATGGGGATGATTGTGTTTCGGAAAATTTTATGTAATTTTAAAATGTGCGGTTTTCATTGTTATAATGCTATGTGATCTTGCCATGAAGCTCCTTGCTTGGGTGTGTCCTAACATCGGGTGACAACCCTCCTGTCCCCCAGTTGTGCTCCTGATTTGTCACCCTGCTACATGGGCTTCTGATGGAGATTACGAGTGTTCATTTCAACGTGCCTTGCAAAGGCATGGTCCACTCTTCCCACCTCAGGAAACCCACCATGAGAAATACCATACCGCCATCACTGGAGGGCATGCATGTAGACAAGAAGTGGCTGTAAAGAGATCAGCAGCACTGAAATGCAATAAAGAAAAAGGGGGAATTTAAAAAAAAAAGGGGGGAAAACTTATTTCATTGAAAGAAAGGCAATCGTTACACGGTGCGGTTTAAAAAAAAAAACTCATTTATTTAGGGTTTACATATACATCAGAGCACATTTTTGCGTCTATTAGTTCCTTATTGGTTGGGTGTTATTGGGAACCTGTCACAAAATTCAAGCTAAGGATGGAAGTTGTCAGTGTCCAACTTCACAGCACCTGGGGGCCCATGTTGTGGCTTTTTTTTTGTTTTTTCCCCCCTCCAGGTACATCCAGATGGGAGACATTATACTGTTGCACTTTACCCCAGAATGAGCTCTTTAGATGGGCAGCCTTCAGTGCTCAGCTGCGCTGGGGAACAGCTGATGTGATTTGGTTCCCATTTATAAAGACTAGTGACACTTTTTTTTTTGCAGCTTTTTGTGTATAGATGTTACATTTATATTTTGTGAAGCAAGGTGCCCTAATTCATCCGCCTCTGTACAGTCTCTATTGCCACTATGGTGCTTTTTATCAGCAGGGAGATAGAGCAGTGCTGATTCCAGTGCTGTAGAGGTGACCCTTGCAGGGGTGTGTCAGGCCATTCTACAGAAATCGTTGTTCTCACATAGCAGGCAATGGTCTTTACTTGCAGCAGACTGCTGGGGAAGAGGAGTTTGTGATGGTGCTTCACCAAACCACCACACATGAGAGGGTCGAGGCAAGCGTAAGTAACCTCCATACACAATATTCATCTTCTGTAATTATATTATGTTTCTGCTTTGGATAGAGAGGGCCTGGGTGAGAACCGCTGTCAGCTTTTCACTGCTGTGTGCTTTTTTTGTTGGGAGAGATTTTTCCCCTCACTTTCTGTCCTCAATCACAAAGAACCACAGGAAGCCAGTGGATATCTCAACAATACAAACCTGACCCTACCCCACCCTAGTACAAAATGTTTTTATGCCCCCTTACTATCAGTCATAAAACAAAGAGTACAAGGAAGTCTCTTTAGCAGTGGTACATACAGAAGAAAAAAAACTTGTCAAAGAATCGGATGCTCCATCCAAAATGTAGTATAATATAAAAGAAAAAAAAAATAGAATAAATGTTTTTGGGTCTGTTCACTGAGGAATGTTTTGACAAAAAAAAGAAATCTGTGTTCTTAGAAATACCTTGTAGCTAATGGCTTTACCTGCTCAATTGTTGCTTTTTCTTTCTCATCCATAGAGGAACACAGGTACCCTAAACCTTCAGGTTATACAGCTGCCCACAGGAGGATTAGACAGTGGCAAGCAACAACTGAGGGCCAAATTAGGGTACCTACTACCAGCACACCTCAGTTTTTTGCTAGTGTCCGATTACCTATTACTTTATTCTTTTTCCATCAAGACTCTCAAGGTTGGCAATCTCAAGGATTGTGTTTTCCCCAGTTACCGCTCACTCTACTAGATTTGTGAGTCCCTTTTGGACTTTTTGGCATCTGGCAACGGTTTCCCAGATTTGTAAGCCTGCCACCTGGTTTTCTGTTCACATATTCTACCAAGTGGATATTTCTGCTTCATTCGGTGGCAGCTTTGGACATAAGGTCTTGCTGGCATCTCTCTGAGTTGCAGGCAGACCCCAGTTCTGTTTAAGAAGGGCCTTTTGATTGATTTGTTTGCTGTGTTGCTCACCATGTTAGCTACATTTGAGCAACCTGGAGGTTAAGGCTTCCTGTCTCCCACTGGACAAGAAAGAAATTAGCCACAATTAACTCTAAATTGATGACCCGGCAAAGCTTTTAAAACGTTGCATCAAGGCAATTTTTGTGTACCGTAGTTTTTTGGTATTTTATGGGCACATGCAATTTTGAAGAACAACCTCTTTCATATTTAAAAAAAAAAATTGGGTATAATATATTGTGTTTGTGTGCACTAAAATTACCTAAAGTGACACTAAACTTAGGAGTGGAATCATAAAAAGTCCCATAACTACCAATGTATCTTATTTGTGTATCACTCGGCTGTAGATCCTCAAATCTTCTCTGAATTAGTGCTGACACTGTCCTTCCTTCTGGAGGGAGGCTACTTTTGTTCCCCATAGTCCTGGTGTGTGTTAAAAAGTAGCCACCGCTCTAAGCTCGCTCCCGTGATGGACTACAATCTCACGTTTAGTTTACTAATTTGTATTGAGATTATAGTCCATCACAGGAGTGAGCTTGGAGCGGTGATTACGTTACAACACACACAGGGACCATGAGGAATAAAAGTAGGCACCCTCCAGAAGGAAGGGCAGTGTTGGCACCAATTCAGAGATGATTTGAGGAAATGTTACTTTAAAGGGAACCTGTACTTTGCCTACAAGCAAAAGGAAACGGGTTAACGTAAACCTAGCTTTCCGCAGCAGCTGGTGCTCCATGTAGCCTCCAGGAAAAAAGTGAGAGCGTGTTTAAGGGATGAGTCGCCGAGCTTGCATCTGGCTATGGACTACCCCTGTGACCATGTGGACCAGCACTGTCCCATACACCTCCACAGCTATAACAGCTATAAGTACTAGGTATTTCCTGTAGCTCTGAAATTGAGTGGTGGGAGAGGGAAGGAAAGATATAAATGTGCTGCTGAGAAAAAGGGAGCTGTGGAATGAGTGGGCAAAACCTAGGCTTATTTTAATGTTTTAGCAGCCACAGCCATTTATGCACACATTTAAAATGCACATTTTAGGCCTGAAGTTCACTTATCTATAGAATAAAATGAAGGCAGTTGCAATTTTCTGTGCTGCATTATATTCGGGCAACTGTTTATCAAACCCAAATTATCAATCAAACCCAGTTTTAAAAAAAAATACACGTCAACTAAAAGATTTGTGTATCACTCGGCTGTAGATCCTCAAATCATTTCTGAATTGGTGCTGACACTGTCATTCCTTCTGGAGGGTGGCTACTTTTGTTCCCCATGGTCCCTGTGTGTGTTGTAAAAGTAGCCATCGCTCCAAGCTCACTGATGGTCTAAATCTCAATACAAATGAGTAAACTAAATGTGAGATTGTAGTCCATCACAGGAGTGAGCTTGGAGCGGTGACTACTTTACAACACACATATTGGGGGGGGGGGGGGGACGCCCCCCCCAGAGGGCGGAAAACCAATCAGA
>NW_017306280.1:466587-477722 GCF_000935625.1 Nanorana parkeri | reverse complement strand
TTTTTTTTTTTTTTTTTTTTTTAAGATTTAACTTCTGAGTTTAGTGTCACCTTAAGGTAAAATGTTTACGAACTAGAATTGGTGTACCTATTAAAAGAAAATATTTATTTTAAAGCTGGATAAAACACCGTAACAGCCAGAGACAATTTAGTGCAAGATTTGTAAAAGGAAAGTATTTTGTTTGGATTAATTACTAGGAAAATGTCATCTACACATAAACCCAATACAATCCCAACTTTTTTTTTTTTTTAAACTTCTTTCAGAATCATTTCAATTAGCCACTTACATTGAAGAAATCATCGTTGAGTCTAATTCCTCTCGATCTCTCATAGAAAAGATTGAGGAAGGCAGCTATTAAAAGTTGGCATGAGTAAAGCAATCTTTTCAAGCCATTTTTAAATAAGATCAGCCATACAAAGGCATGATTTAGAGAGAAAATCCGGTCAGCTGAGAAGATCAGTGTGCTTGATTAGTGTCAAACAAGCATTGTTTGATGAATAAACACTACCTTCAGAAATGTGTGATCTAGATCAACACAAAACTAATCCTCCGCATGCCAAAAAGAAAACTTATTTAGTGGTACGAAGAGGATTAGCACATCACTAGAGTTCTTTTGGCTTCTTACAAATCGTGTATGAAACTAAAAGGAAAGAGACAAAAGTTCTAACTACATGAACTTGATAGAGAGTCACTGAACCACCTTTTGTTGGTTTGTAATTGTTCATCAGGGTGGGGGAATTTATTTATTGCATCACTTTTACCACAAGGTCGGATTTGAAGAGTATACTTAGTCTTTGTAATGTTTTATAGATGTAGATCTCTGTAGACTCCGGTCCAATTTCTTCAGTCCAAGTGTTCCCTGTGACAGGTACGATTAAAGGAGAACTATGGGGTCAGTGTTTTTCCCCATAGTTCTCCTTAGGGTAACGGGAGGACACAAACTAGCGTTCTCCCATTACCCTAAGCTCAGTATACTGCGAGCTACAACTCATGGTATACGGAGACGCCGCAGCCGGAGCGGATCCCGACGTAGATGACTGGATCCGCCCAGCTGCGTGAGTGACAGCTGGCTCTGCCTATCTAGAGGCAGAGCCAGCTGTACCCGCCCCTCCCCCGTCCGTTCCGCCAGTCAGCGCTGGCAGATCGGAGCGGGGAGAGGGAATCCAGCCCTCCCCCTGTCAAGGCAGAGAGCCGTGACAGGATCGAGAGGTGAGCGAACCTGGTATGTGTTCGCTCACCTCCCGATCTACTGAGCCGACCTGTGACAGTCTCATTGTCACAGGTCGGCTAGAACTATGAGGTGAGTGGAAATCACTCATCTCCTAGTTCTCCTTTAATATTTCAAAATACAAAGATGTTATAGACAAATATGTACCCACCTTGTGGCAACAGTTTGTGAAGACCCTTGTCTGTTCCAGCAGCCTGTGCACAAAACCAGATCCATAAAGACATAGTTTGATGAGTTTGCTGTGAAGGAACTTCAGTGTCCCACACAGAGCTCTGACCTCAACCCTACTGAGCACCTTTGGGATAAACTGGAACACAGATTACAAGCCAGATCTTTTCTTTCAGCATCAGTACCTGACCTCTTAAATGCTGTTTTGGCTGAACGGGCAGACATTCCTAAAAAAACACTTCAAAAACTTGTGGAAAGCCTCCCCAGAAGAGTGGAGGCCATTATAGCTTTAGGGTGTGATGGTCAGGGGGCCGTGTAAATGAGGCGGTCGTTAAACATTTTTTATTAATGTGTGTATTGTTGTTTGTGTTTTTTATATAAACAATTATTAATCTGCCCTATTTCCTTATTTTATATGCAGGTTCTGCTTTCATATAAGAGCTGTATAACAATGCTTAGCTGATCTACATATCACATTGCAAGGGTGCCAGAAAGGTTCTGTCTGAACACAGAACAGGCACTACTGTGTTTGAATTCTGTAAGACAAAGATTCTGTTGATGGCTAGAGTTCATGTGATTTTAACCTGGACTCTAGGCCAGAGGCGTAACTAGAACCTTCAGGGCCCCGGTGCAAGAAACCATGAAGGCCCCCCCCGACCCCACGGCACTGCATGGTTAACAGGAAGGCTGCCGAGGTCCCCTGCAAGCGTGGGACCTCACGCAGCCGCTTGTTTAAAATTTTAGTGCCGGTGTTCTGTCGAGAATGCCGACCCAGTATCTGCGTTTATGTACAGATGTGATTAACGAGGAAACCGCCATTTATTTACAAAGTATTAATTTGTAATCGTTAATTGTGACCGTTAATGATATGCCGTCCATGGCAGGAAATGATGGACGGAATATTATCGGTCACAATTAACGATTTAAACAAAATACTTTGTGAAGTCTTTCATCGATAATATTGGTCTGTGTGTAAACGCAGATGCTGAGATCGGCGTTCTCGACAGAACACCGGTATCTGCGTTTAGTATCGGGGCATTTTCACGAGAATGAATACTTGTGAAAATGTCCAGTATTAACACTGGTGTATCCCTACTTAAAAATATAATGCATTGCTGGGACTTGTAGTCCTACATAGTTGGAGCTATTCTGCATTGCTGTATAATCATTATACAGCAATGCAGAATACCACCAGCTATGCGGGACTACAAGTCCCAGCAATACATTACAATACATTATAATAAAAGTAAGGTATGCAGAATACCACCAGCATCCCCCCCCCCCCACTATAATGCATTGCTAGGACTTGTAGTCCTACATAGTTGGTGCTATTCTGCATTGCTGTATAATCATCATACAGCAATGCAGCAACACACACACACACACTCACTCTCTCTCTCTCTCTCTCTCTCTTCCCAGCACCCGCTCCCACTCCAAACTTACCTTACCTCTCCTGCAGGCCCATGGCCCTCTTCCTCGTCTCGGCGGCCAAGGGGCAGAGCTAAGAGGAGGCAGACATCTTAGCTCCGCCCCTAAGAGGCGGGGCCAGCAAATTCTCCGAGATCAGTGGCAGCCTCCAGCCCTTTTGCACAGCTGCCCAGCTGCCCGTACATGCTGCGGGTGGCTGTGCGACAGGGAAGGAGCGGAACGATCGCGGGAGGGGGGGGCCCTCTACTTCCTTGCTGGGCCCCCCCAAGTGGCGGAACGCCAGGGCCCAGTCGCAATTGCGACCCTGGTAGTTCCGCCAGTGCTCTAGGCCATATTACGGAGCTCAGGATTTGTATTTTGTATCCATATAACAAAAAAAGGGTTTGCTTACTCAAAATAATATAAAAGCCCTAAATGAATTCCTGTCCAGAGCAGCATTTCTCAACCTTTTTTTCAGTCACAGCACCTTTTAACCCCTTCGTGACGGGAGACGTACACTGTACGTCCAGCCACAAAGGGACCAAATGACTCGTCACGTACACTGTACGTGACGAGTTATTTGCTGCACTAGAAGGCTGCTAACCGCTGAGAATCAGCGGTTACCTTTCAGTAATAGATGTCTAACTATCTAGAGATCCATTACTGAAAGGGTTAACCTTTTTCAGACACCCGATACCTTAATATCGGGTGTCTGAGAGTCACAGCAAAGCAGACACACATGTCGGCTTTTGCCGGCATTCTGACAGCTCGTATAGATCGAGAGATATCTCTCTCAAGCTATACTGGCTTTTTTTTTTTTTAATTTTTGACTTTCAAGAATAGATACAAAATGTTATGTATTAGACACATAATGTATCTATTCTTGAAAGTAGAATGTTTAAGTTTTCTGAAACATTCACTGACAGCTGAATCCTGAACTGCTGCAGGATCAGTGTCACTAACTTATTATCGGCTGTTCTGAAGTTTGAAGCAGCCTGATAATAAAAAAAAATGTATTAATTTATCAAGCAGTAATAGTGAGATTAATTCACAATGACTGCCTGATATAATTAAATAAATAAAATTTGTCAGTATAAAAAAAGTGAAAAGTGTAAATAAATTAAAAAAAATAGTGAAAAGTGTAAAAAAATTAAAAATAAGGGACAAATAAATGAATGTATGTATTGCATTTTTTTTTAGCTGTGCTGGTTTTGTTAAAAAAAAATACTACAAATCAAAACTGGGAAAAAAAGTTTTTTTTTACGTTTTTTCCTCTTTTTTTAATTTGTATTTGTCCTAAGTGAGGCGTTAGACACACATATGTGATATAAATATATAGCCCTATCTGTCCTCTAAAAAACAATATATAATATGTGTGGGTACATTTAGTAAGAAAGTATATTACTGACATGGAAGAATCACACAGCAAAAATGTCAAAAGTGTGTCAGTCATTTACGAACAGAAACCAAAAACAAGCTCAGTCATGAAGGGGTTAAAAGTATGCAAAATCTTGAGGCACCCCAGTCTAAAATGGAACAAACCATGTATGGCTCCCCCTCTACTCCCCCAATAGACAATACCAAACCCTTATCCTAGGGAATTATAAGGTGGGACCCCAGGCAAATTAAAAAAGGGATGTGGAGCGTCCCCCTTCACATTAGAGCCTCCCCTTTAACATCAGAAGCCCTTAACCCCCCCCCTCTTCACATCATAGTCCCTCTCTCTAACATCTGAAGCCCCCCACCTCTACAGCTTTGTACACCAGTCAGGACATTGTGTTAAATGGAATTGATGTGCATTAAAGTGCATCTATACCCAAAACTATTTTTCGTTTTAGACAGAGCAGGGATGGGCTAGGGGAAATTGTTTTATTAAAGAAACTCTTTTCCAGTGAAATTTTGGCTTCAAAAGGAATTTTTTTTCTAACTTCCTGCCATCTCTAACAGGTTGTTAAGAAAATCTCCTGAATGAGGCACAGATGGGGCAAAAATAAACTGATATGGATTTTAACTCATCCCTACTTTTTTCAAATATTTTTTTAAAAAAGTTACAGCTATAGATGTACTCTAGGGAACATTTCACTTGTGTTCATAAGTCTCCTGTAGTTACAGCAGTGGGGGTGGTAGGGGTGGCCATAGAGGAGCAATGAAGCGGTGATCACTTGGTTGAAGTGTCGTAGGACCCATGTATTGTAGATCAGAAGGCTAGCAGATTCATGGAAGAGGTGGAATGTGACATGTCAATGTTAATACATGACTTATTGAGGAATTTAAAGTGGACTGATTTAATGATATGTATTTATCAACTGTAGAGCAAAGCTTGTCACACTGTACAGCAGGGGTGGGCAAACTCCGGCCCTCTCGCTGTGACGCAACTACAAATCCCATGATGCTTCTGACTCTGGGAGTCATACCTGTGGCAGTGAGGATCTTTGAATACTTCATGGGATTTGTAGTTCCACAACAGCTGGTGGGCCAGAGTTAGCTCACCCCTGCTGTACAGCATGCATCACCAGGGGCTGTGCCTGCTGTTACCTTCTAAGTGCTGCTTCCAGTGCCGGTCTAGGGTAGGGTAGTGCCGGGGTAGGCGGGGGGACATGTCTACAATTCTCAACATTCAAAAGTTTCTTTTCTTAAAGGGTGTCTATGGTCAAAGTCTAAAAATACCTATGTGTTTCTATATTGAAGTTCTCTCCCACTCCTAATAGGGTGATTTAGACGTTTGTAAACGTACTGAAGATGCCCATAGGATGTACATCCTCAATGCACTGACAACATTTTCACTCGGGCCTGTGAATATGCACTCAGAGTCTGCAACTGTCACAGAGCCTGCCATCTAAACTGCAACTCAACATCTGAAAAATGTATCCTCATCATTGCTTGCTGGAAGCAATGCATGACGGGATACGTAGTATTCAGATTGCATCACATCAAGCAGCAGGGAAAGAGATGCAAAGCACATTGGGAATCCAGGAAGTTGGTGAAAGTGATGGACAGACAGAAGGCAGCACTTTTTCAGGTAAGCTTAAATTGCATTACCAAAAACAACTCTAGTATGTATTCCTATTACAATGGTGATGTGATAACAGGAGAGTATATGCTGGGACTTTACAACTCCTTTAAATAAAATCAGGAGTGCTTGTAACATCAAGCGTGTGAAATTGTCACATCTAAAATTATCAGATAAAAGTTATAATTAAGTCAAAATGTGCAGGCTGAAAATATAACTTTTAGGTGTGACTAACAATTTCTATATTTAATCTAATTGAAGTCTTTTTTCCATTTTTTTATGTTACACAAATTCCTTAATAAATGTTCACTATTAATTTAATATATCTCTGATGCCAAAACATTTTTTTAATAGACCTTTTTAATTTTTGCCCCTCCCTGTTTGTATTGTAAGCCCTCACGGGCAGGGCCGTTCTTACATCAGTGGGGGGATGGTAGGGGTGGCCTACCAAATTGATTTGTATTGTAACTGTAATGACTACTTTATATTGTAAAGCCCTGTGCAAACTGTTGGCGCTATATAAATCCTGCAGCATAATAGAATATGAAATCGTTAACCCCCCCATTTTTTTTTCTGCCCCTTGGGGGGAGGGGGGACCTCCTGTCCAGGGGAAACAGTAGGAAACTCTAGTGAGGGGAAATCTCTTAGTTATTATTAGAACTGGGGTCCCTCATTGTAAAGCTGGCCATACACAGTAATATTTTCTTTGTTCAACCTGCGGGCTGAACAAAGAAAATATTAGATTCCTCCATCAATGCTTATGAGCATTGACGGAGGAATCTTCCACTGTCTTCATTGTATTCTGACAGCGGCCGTCGGAACAGATCCAGCAGCTCATTGGCTGTCCTCTCTGTTCCTTCATAGATTTTCCAACTGGTTCCTTCGATCAGCTGACCGAGGGATGGCGGCCGAAAGGGTGTCGAAAGCAGCACCCACTGTGCACATTTTGGTTCATCAAGAACCGGCCAAAATTCGTATAGTGTATGGCCAACTTAAGATTCCCCCTTCTATTCCTGTTCTGGTAACATTTTGGAATTTACCATCGCTTGGTGACAACACTGGTCAAAAGGACATAGTGAGGGTGAATCTTCCCACAAAAAAAAAAAAACCTGACCATTCCACAATATATCCAAATGTTTTTTATAAAAAAAACCTAACCCAAGAACCAAAATTAAATATATTGCTTTTTTTTTTCACCTGATGATCCTGCCAGTAACACATCGCTGTACCATATCTATGGAGAAGTGTTGCAGTGTAGTCAGCCTAGGAAACTATAAACACCTTTCCTTCTCATGGTTATAACATAGAGGGGAGGTGTTTCATAGAGAAAGCTGCTAACAGTCATTAGAGGTGGAGAGTACGGGAAGTTATGAGCTCACAGGATTGAAAGGGTTTTGTTATCTGTTCAACGAGTGAGAAAAACCCAAAACTATAAATGGTATACTCCACAATAGGGAAAAAGGGAGCAAATAACAGAAATTCATTGTTAGGATTTCCATACCCTTTAAATCCTACAAATATTAATAACGCACACCTTCACAGCTGACTTCCATTGTGTGCGCTCACAAAATCCAGCACTCCTATTATGAATTTCAGAATATGGCGGAGAGATTTGTGGGATTAGAGAAAATATATTTATGAGGAAGACGGAAGTATATGACGGTCTTCACAAAAATATCCTTTTATATCGAGTCTTACAAACTCATCACCAAGGCAATCTAGGGAATAAACATTTCTGTAAACACGTAAATGAATTCCAGGGGAATGGACACGAACAATAGAGGAGCTGATAAATTAAGCTACTGTGTATTTAAGCCCACGTTGGTTTATATTTTATGCTCTGTCAAAGGTATTTAAGTATGAAGGACGGGATTACCTGAAATGGTTTCTTACTTATCTAGCTGTCATTAAAAGTTTCTTTCAAGAATCCATTAGTGTAACCGGTTACATTGTGTACAATAGATCATTGAATTGGCTGCTGTGACACAGACAACACTTTAATTTTGGCGTGTTCTACAAATTAATTTCAGCTAATTTTAAAGTGGATCTGAAACCCAAAGAAGAAGAATGTAATCCGTTGCAGCTTACCAGTCCCTAAATATGGTGGCCGCATTGGTTTCCATGTTCAGGGTTTTTTAATTTTAATTTTTACCTGGTTATGTTTCCATTCGCACTCTTCCTTCCCTCAGATGACCACGCTAACCCACTGTACTGTATCCATAATGGAGCAGCATTGTCAACCTCAGGCAGGAGGAGGACAACACCTCCACTGATCTTTGAAGAAGGGGGGTTCTTTAGTCTACAGGAAGAGCTGAGTACAATGTAACCGATAATACTGCCATCCGGGAAGTTATCAGCTTACTGTTAACAAGCTCCCTATGTGATATCAAATATCCAGTGACAGGTCCTTATGGAAACATAAGGGGTCTCTAAGACTTCTAATCTCACCTAGGGGCCCCCAAATAAGCTGATGAAGCAGACATCTGCTTCTCTCCAGCTTCTGTAGCCAGAGAGTGATAGCTAGATGCGAAATGGATGTAATATATATCGCTTCCTGCATTCCGACATCGGTGGAGAGATCAGAGGGAGATCATGTGCTGATCTACCTCTGGTCATAGGGCCGCAGTGCCATCGCCGGGCCCTCTCTGGGCACAGCGGAGCTTGGGACCGGCAGTGGCGGAGGGGGGCGTGCACTGAGTAGCACCACATACAAGCGATCGGGTAGCTCTATAGGCACCCAAACACTTGTATGTAAACAGCCATTGTTGACTGTTACAAGTGACCGTTTCCCACTCGTGAGGTAAGGTAGAGGGTTGTAAGGTAGATACCCGGGTGCACATCTGCAAAAATATCCAAACAAATGCAAAGTAGATACAGAGGCACTCATGGGTCTTGCAGTTGAGAAGTCAAAGCATCTGCGTTTTATTGTCGATGTTTCGATGCAGTTCAGTCAATCTTAAGATGCACGTCAGAAAGATGGACTGAGCTCCATTGAAACATCGACAATAAAACGCTGATGCTTTGATTTATCGCAACTGCAAGACCCATGAGTGCCTCTGTATCTACTTTGGAAATGTCTAAAATCAATTTACTGTCTTTACAGAATTTCATCTAAATATTTGACAAAGCTTAGAAATGAAGAATCAAACCTTACTGCCTGTGCATACAGATACAAGATCAGCTTACGGTCACGGCATATGTAAAGGTATGGATGTTGCTTGGTGGTGCTGTGCCTGGAGGAAAAGCTTTGGTAAGCCTGTCTAATAAAATTTAAGTCCATATACAAAAATACATGTGAATACTGATGTTTCCAGCTTGTGTTTTATATTATGATGCCGCATCATTTTGTCCTATATACTGTTAACAGATCCATTTGTATTTTTGGACATAACTTAGTGACATTAAAGTTTGTTGTTTCCACCCCTAATGCTGCTGTGGGCGCGTACCTTATTTGATGCCTCTTGATCATCTTTTTAATTTCACTCATTTCCGACAGTGCCTCCAGCGCTGGTGCTGATCTCTGATCCACTGCAGACTCCTCGGGTCCCATGGTGTCTGTCTGACGTGCACGCTCACGGCTGCCGGGCTGCATCCATTCACTTTAGTTTCTTTTTCTCCCCTCTGCTCTACTGCGCATGCGCTCGCACACTTCCACCTTCACAGCCGTTTGTGAGCCAGTGAGATCCTCAGCCTGGAGCGAGCGGCGCTGGAACAGGTTATTAAGTACTTGCCTACTTTTATATATATAATTTTTTTTTTTTTTTATCATGTGGCATAGATTTACTGCTTACTGGCAATAGATATATGCCAACAAACATTTAGATTTTATTAGACTTTAAAATAGTGCTCCTCTGTATGTACAAAAATATGGACTTCAGTAATATTCTTATGCTGGCCATGTAAACAGCAATGTTCAGGAAATCCCAACTAGCTATCAGATGTTAAATTAAAATATACATAAACCCAAACAATTACCTTTTCTTATTTGCTCCGTTTTGGTTTGCTTCAATATACCACTGGAAGTGTTTTGTTATATCTGCTAGGGAAGTGCCTAAAAAAACCCCAAAAAACCTGTTGATCCTGCCAGAAATGAGCTGATATCTTTCTATTGTTCCTGCCTGTGTTTTATTGTCCCAGCTCCCTCTGTAGACTACTAAACACATTCCCTCTATGTTATGGAGGAGAGAAGGAAGTGTTCTATATTCCTGTCCTTGGGTGACAACACTGCTCCTCCAGAGATGAACTACAGTGAGTGTTGTCATCCTAGGACAGGAGAGAGTTACTGGCAGGATTACTAAGTGAAAATAAGGGGGAAAAAATTATTGCAGCCACATCGAAGGACAAATAATCTGCAATACACATTTTTGTTCAAGGGGTATAAGGAGCCCTGCAAGCCGAGGTCAAAGCTACCGGTGAAATTGCCTTAATCTGCTGAAAGTTTTTTTTTCTTGTGTGTGTATGACCAGTACTCTATTAGATACACAGAATTGACTAAAGAAAAACAAATCTTCCCCCTCAAGGCATTTTAGAAGATGTTTTTGAAACTCTCCTCGTGAAATGATTTTGGGCAATAATACCACCCATGATTAATTTTATTCAGGAACAATGTTAGGAAACATCATGTCAGCGCTGAGTCCGTTCCCATTGTAATTGTTATTAGGTAAGTCATCTTGTTTTGTTTCAGCAGATGATACTTTTCAAGAAAAAAAAAAAAGTTGACGTAAGCAGTTGCTTGTCTTGCGTGTCCTGTGTTTGATGTTCTGGGTAGTTCATGTAAGGATCTGCCTTGATTTACTTTGATTGACAAGACTCCTTCTATATATACATATGAAACAACCGAGAAGGGATAGCAGAGATCAGCGAAGGGGTGAGAGTGAAAACAGCTTTTTAGTAGAAAAGGTATGAACTGGTATTTACATTTGTTGCACATATTTTATTGAAACTTAGAACATTTAGACAGCTTGCATATTTTTTTTACATATTTATATATGTATTCTTACTTTTTGTGCATTTAATTTATTTTTCTAAACCTTAATGTGAATATAAAATTATATCATTGCCTATGTTTTCAATCATTTGAAAGATAATCTTGTACCCATAGTAAACTAGTGCTTTGTTTAAAAAAAAAGTTTAGTTTTTTTTGTGTTATTTTTAAATCCCAATTTTTTTTAGATCCATGTTTCAGGTTTTATGCAGTTTTAAAACATGCTTTTAAAGACACGAGCAAAACAAATCGTTTCTTCAGATCACTCTTCATTTAGGGTGATTTAGAAAAGTACACTTTTTTTAACTTGTGAAGATTGGTTCAGTTGCCCAAATTTG
>NW_017306280.1:458704-466117 GCF_000935625.1 Nanorana parkeri | reverse complement strand
CCACTATATGTGTTGTTTGCAAGTGATAATGAGATCTGCCAGCACAGTACAGACAAGGTTAATGATGAGAAAGCTAACTCTCCAACCCCCTCCTTTACATTACATAGACATGAAAAGCACTAGGTAGGATATATAGGCAAATAAAGATATATGCAGACTTTTTTCAATGTTTTTTTTAAGTTATGCTATGGAAATGAGACAATGTAACAAATATAAAGTAGGTGTTATCCCAGTTTGGGTGGAAAGTGGTAGTTACAATTTAAAGCGACACTAAACTCCGTAGTTAAATCTTAAAAATAAATTAAAGTACCTTAACTATTAACAAAAATGTATCCTATTTGTGTATCGGCTGTAGATCCTCAAATCATCTCTGAATTGGTGCTGACACTGTCCTTCTGGAGGGGGGCTACTTTTGTTCCCCATGGTCTATGTGTGTCTTGTAAAGTAGCCACCGCTCCAAGCTCACTCCTGTGATGGAATCTCATGTTTAGTTTACTAATTTGTACTGAGATTGTAGTCCATGAAAGGAGTGAGCTTGGAGCGGTGACTACTTTACAACACACACACAGGGACCATGGGGAACAAAAGTAGTCACCCTCCAGAAGGAAGGACGGTATCAGCACCAATTCAGAGATGATTGGAGGATCTACAGCCAAGTGATGCACAAATAAGATACATTTTTGTTAAAGCTTAAAAATGCATTTAAGTAACTTAACTATTAGCCGTCTCTTCAAGCTAATTTTCTCTGCAATATCTGCAGGGAAGGAAGGAGTGTTTGTGTAGAGATTGCAATGTCACAAAGTTTCCCAAATTACAGAGGAATCAATTTTTTTAATAACTTTTTTGTTGTTGTTAAATTTCTTTATCTTAAAAAAAGTGCAGTGCCAACCTTGGTGAATATTATGGCATCTTTTCAGCCCATATATACTGTATATATATCTTTCTCTCTGTTAATGTAGTAAAATTTAAGTTGAGTAATGTTTATGTAACTGTAACTGAAGTGTAAATGTAAAGGTTAATATTACAGAGAACCCTATCTACTACTCTGTAAATGTCATGTTCACAGTTGTTATCTGTGCAGACACATGTGATATGAAGTTTTAGATGACTTCTACCTAAAGGCGAGGGAAGGTCCAAGATTTTGAGTTGTTATTGGAAAAACAATAGATATAGTATTCCAATGGCAACACTTCATATGGACAACTGTCCACACAGGATGCCCCTGACTTTGGAGAGATGTGCTCTCATTTTCTGATGGGGGCTTTAAGACAGGAAGTGACGGAAACGTTTACCAACACAAACAAAAGCGAGCGGATTTTAGTTTGTAATGATCATTTAACTGATCCGAAATGAACGAAATTGGCATTCATTCGAATCTGAATGCCGAAACAAATTGTCTTTCAGACCCGAATTCCAAAATAATGAAACCAAACACATTTTTTTGCCTGCTTACATGTCTAATGTACACTACCTGATATCAGACTGCCTTTGATTTTGAGGGAAGCTGTAGAATGAACTTCTGCTGCTACTTCGAGGTGGAATATAGTATTGTATTTTACTTTTTGCCATTTGTTTTTTATTTTGCTTTTTTTTCCCCCCCAGGTTATTGGCTACATCTATTTATTCACCATTTTTCTCTTCACTTTGACATCACAGCCTTTGTTGTGAATTGTTATAAATGTAATAAAATGTGGACGTAAAACAGAGCGAACAATTACTTTCAATAGACCCCTTAATACTTTAGCCGTGCTGTGTGTAAATTTGCATTATGATGTATGTGGTCCATTTGTTTGGCTTTTATTGACCAGTGTAAAGAGATGAGTATTTTTCTTTCTTTATACAAGAAAAAAGAGGTAGCTTTATTCAAGAAGAATGTAGTACCCCAAAGCAACAATCAGAATTAGTCTTTTTCTGGCCTGACTTCAGTAAATTACCATCACAGAGATGATATACAAATCTTTTACATGTTCGGAAAGATTTCATAGTTCAGATTCTGCTGCTCTATTTTTGCATCTAAACTGAATCCACAGCTTAAAGTGATATTAAAGCCAAATATTTTTTTTTTCATTTCTCCTTTAAGGAGACCCTCCTTTGCTGGAGGCTGTTGTTTTAAAAAAAAAAAAATGAACTTCTTCTTTCCCCATTTTCTAGTGTGTCCCCGCCATGCTCTTCCCCGCCCCATGCAGGGTGCCACCATCGTGCTAATGGAGGCACCCGTGCGCACTCGTCCCCGCAGCGGCTGTGTGTGTCCATAGACACACACAGCCCTGTGGCAGGCCACGCCCCTTCTTTGATGGCAGAAGGTGCCTATGGCTCCTCTGCCAGAAGTATCCTCCCCTTCAATCCGGAAGTACGGAGGATCGATTCGGGACCGGCGGCGGGGATGAGCGCAGCTGAGAGGTAAGTGTGGGGTGGACTGGGGTAAAAAAAAAATGTTCCTGGGCTGTTTTTACCCTAATGCAGAGAATGCATTAAGGTAAAAAAAACACCCAGACCTTAATACAACTTTAACTCTCAACCTTTCCTGGGAGGGGAAAAAAAAGAACTGTGGGAATAATTTCAAAAGGCTCATAGAAATGTCTATACCATGCAAAATGTCCATCTTGAAAACATATTTTGGACATACATGGTTATTGTATTTTCACTTATTTTGTAGGTGAGAGGTGGTCTCTGTAAACAATGTATCCGAAAAATGTTGTCCTGGTTGCCTTGCAACTTCTGGTATTACACAGCTGCCTAAGCACCTTGGCTATCTCCAACGTCAGCCTGAGAACATTCATAGGCTGTGCTGTTAGGGAATTCACCTTCTTGGCCAAGAAGCCTGGCTGTAAGGGTTTGCGTGTTACAACTGATGCCTGTTGGGGGCGATGTGAAACTTGGGAGGTAAGCACCTTTAACATGATCTTAATAAATAAAGTCTTTTTAGCTACTCCCACATCTATCGGATTAGTTTTATCTATCTATCTATCTATGATCTTGTTGGACATCGCATACCAAATCCATGGACAATAATTTGGAATTGGCCCCTATTTTATTATTATCATTACATAGTATTTATATAGCGCCAACAATTTGCGCAGCGCTTTACAATTCAAGACAAGATGGTAAGGAGGGCCCTGCCCCTGAGGGCTTACAATCTAAAAGAGGAGGGGGTAAGTGATACATGAGGAGGTAGCTGTGTGGGGATGAATTGTTTGAGAATGTGATGGTTCAGTGGTTAGGTCGAGGTGGGATAGGCTTCCTTGAAGAGATGAGTCTTTAGGGAAGGCTTTCCACAATATTTTGGAGTGTCTGTGGAAATGTGTGCCCATTCAGAGAAAAGAACATTTGTGAGGTCAGGTTCTGATGTTGGATGAGAAGACCTGACTCACAACTGGCATTCCAATTCATCCCAAAGGTGTTTATTAGTGGTGAGCTGCAGGCTCTGTGCAGGACACTCAAATTTCTCCACGCCAACTCAAACTTCAAACCATATCTTTATGGAGCTGGCTTTAGGAGCACAATCATGCTGGAACAGAAAAGGGTCTTTCCCAAACTATTGCCACAGGATTGTAGGCACACAAATGTCCAAAACGTGTATGTGTGCTGTTGCATTTACTGGAAACACCTAAACTCAATTATCTGGAGGTTGGTCAGATACTTTTTTTTGCCAAACCGTGTTTCTATTCATGGAGTGAGTAAAAAACACTTTATCAATGAAACAGAATTTTTTTTTAATTGTAACTACATTGACTCGACACTTGTTGATCTCCTGTGCGTATGTAGCTGATATAAAACACACGCAGGCTGTAGGTGTCCATGTAAAAGTGATTTCTACGTCAGCTGCCTCAATCCTTCTTTGAGGAAGGGCTGGCCATGCACCCCTAATGGTTGGTAAAAATACATGTGCTCTCCTAAAATGGCAGTTGTGCTGCACATGAAGCTAACCTGTTGATTGATGTCACACCCATGTCCTGTGTGTGTGCTGCCCCCGGCTTAAATCAAAGAGATATTTGCGCGCATAATAAATTATAATTACATGATCCCCTTTATTATTCGCTGAAAGAATTGGCCAGTCAGCACTTGCTCATGCTGCCATATGTATGGTGTAGGTATCTTCAATCTAGAAAGACAATCTTTTTAAGAACCAAGGACAAAAGAAAGTAACTATTTTTGTTTTTTCTGTTACAGAAACCCATCCTAGACCCACCCTACATAGATGCTTATCACAGGGTCTGCACCTACAATGAAACCAAGCTGGTTACTGTGAAATTACCAAACTGCCTGCCCAGCGTGGACCCGTTCTTCACTTACCCTGTGGCCGTCAGATGTGACTGTGGGGTTTGCTCTTCTGAAACTACAGAGTGTGAGACGCTTTAAGAATTTCCCAATACCGGATAACTTGCTCTGTTTTTACCTTTTATAAATTGCATAAAAGTAGAACTATGGACAAAATAAAACACATAATATAGTCTGTCAATAGCATTGATACAGCAGTTTTTCTTTTTCTAAGCCCCCCTAACATAGTTTTACTGCCGTAGTTTTATCTGTTACTTTTCACCTTACTTTCACAGGGTGACAAAACTGTTTTGTGCGCAGCGACATTGCACAACATTGTTGTCACCCTGTAGTCTTAGACATGTAGTTTTACATGGGTATTTTTTTCCCCCATCAAGTTCCAGCTATACCAAAATATCACTTTTATATGAACTAAAAACTCCTTTAAAATCCCATGTTTTTCTATTTCTTTATACAAATCTGACAATATAGTGAAGGGCAGCAAAATATTTGTGCTTATAATATAAGGGTCCTACATAAACATCAAATCTGTACCTAGACCTCATCAGCATGTTTTGGCTCACCTCAATTTGGCTTATGCTGACAGGGTTGATTGCACAGTGCATAAGTACATGCAAGTCTGAACTTTACCGACATGCCCATCTATTATAATCAATCCCTATGAATTTGCATCCAGTTGTACAGATCAGCTGCAGTGTCCATAGCCGGCACAGTTTCCTTAGGGCGCAATAAATCCAAATCTTTCAGTGCAGCTCCTTGTGAAGTGCACCAAAGCAAGATTCATGTGGAGCCAAAGGAAATCTCACCGCTCCAATTCCTTAGCCACCATCAGGACTCCCCAGGTGCTGGTCCAATAGGTGCGTCTCCGCCTTAGAATGCAGTAGTATACGAACAGACCGCACTATCCAGAGAATTCCAATACTGCAGACTTTATTAAAATTCACAGCAAATCCAGTACATCAGTGAAAAAGTGTATAAAGCTACAAATGCACTGCACACCCCCAACCAACTACAACCTCTCACATGTTTCACCCGAAGGCTTATTCATAGAGCCTCTATGAATAAGCCTTCGGGTGAAACATGTGAGAGTGCGGTCTGTTCGTATACTGAAGGAAGATTCATGTTGACAGATTGTGTACTTTAGTACAGATACATCATTCACCATCCTATAATACTTCATATAGTATTGCAGTCAAGTGACATAAGCAGGGGGACCCAAGGCGACACCTCCGTTGAGCTTCCTGCACCCTAAAATATTTCCTGGCTGGGTTTCCCTTACTACTTAGTAAGGGGGTGAGAAATAAGGGAGAAACAAACGTCTACTGAAAATGGTCAGGCCAACAGTGACAGCATCCCCATTAGCTGCAGTCACTGTTTGGGTGTCGGCTGTCTGAATACAATAGCCGGCAGGGGAGATTCCTCCATCTACGGTGTTGTAGGACTAGTTTTAGTGAAGGATAAGCCCTCATTCAGATGGGTAACGGCCGGCCCGTACAGATCCGTGCTGCGTGCACTGTCGTATCGGGCAGCTCCCGGGAAGGACAGGTGCTGCAACAGAACCTACGCTCACCGGACCTGCGCGTCCGTGCGGGTGTCCCTGCTTGGACGCAGACAGGATCCATCCTGTCAGCGTACGGGCACCCACACAGACGTTCAGGTTGGGTAAGCGTAGGGGGGCGTGCAGGAGCATACTCCCATAGAGAAGGACAGGCTGCTGCGTACAAATCACATGCAGTACCTGTCCTTCCCCGGAGCTGCCCAATACGGCCGTGCACGCAGCATGGATCTGTACGGGCCGGCCGTTGCCGTGTGAATGAGGGCTAAAGTTAAAACCATTTTTTTTTATTTGTAATTTTGGTTTGGCCTTTTTTCCCCCCCTCAAACCTGAACACCAGGTATGCAGAAATCTGCGTATGTACATTGATCCAGCTTGGTCCAATGTAGGTATGAATATGACATACCTGATTGGATGCTGGGGTACCGTGTGTAGCACTGTTGTAGCTGGAGCTTCCTTCCTAATTGGCCAAATGTAAGGATGCAAAGTAGAGGGAGCTACTACAGCGCTAACCATGATCTTCCTGTCCTGTGTAGCTTCCCCTTTGCTCTGAAAGCATAGGACACCACTCGCTCTGCGCAGCGGACATTCAAAGATCGCCTATTTTTATCTATGAGACAATACACGTTCTCTGGATGATCGCTGTGCTTAACCCAAAGAGAGTTCATCTTTTTACTTAGTATGAATGCTTTATGATTTCAAGCGTTAAAACCACAAAGGAAAAAAATTAATCTGATTAAATTTCCCCTTTTTGTATTTTGCATGTGACAACATAAATTGCTGCGCCACTTTAGGCATTATCACCTCTTCAGGAATCCACCCCCCCTATGTAAGAGTCGAGGGATTTTGCTTTAATGCACGGATGGCCAAACTCCGGCCCTGCATCTGTGGTGAAACTACAAATCCCATGAACCATCTCTCTCTTGTAGTCATGGCAGTGAGAATCTTGCAAAGCCTCATGGGATTCGTAGTCCCACCACAGCTGGAGGGCCGCAGTTTGGCCATCCCTGCTTTAATGCAAACAGTTTACTAGGTGCGCATAGCTTAGGGCCCATTCAAACCTATGTGTGCACATTGCAGCATGCATAGAAATGTATACGCAGAGGTGAGGGGGATCGTATAGATTCCCTTAAAGCCCCCTAGACTGCAGTGCATAGATGTGAAACAGCAGCATAGGAAACAATTGGATTTTTTACTTGAAATGCATTTTCATGCAAAAAAAATGTATATGTTTTACAGCAAGGTGAACAGGCCCTTTGTGAGCTCTTAAATTCCTACTGAATTGAATTCCCCATAGAACATAGATTCCAAATCAGTAATGTCGCTGCTGCTGATCAATATGAAGATGGCCCTAGGGATTCCCTAAAGGCACAATTTGTTTTTCAGACTTCATTTGCTGTATCTGAAATCATGTAGAAACGTACAGGCTTGCACATCTCACTTGGCTTGAAGCAGTACGAGTACAAAACTTTACCTTGGGCAGCCATTTAGGATCTTCGGTATGGCCGTGGTCTCTAGTCAGGAAATTCTGGATATAACACAATGATAAAAATGGGTCAGGAAGATTTTATTTAATTTTT
>NW_017306280.1:449114-457060 GCF_000935625.1 Nanorana parkeri | reverse complement strand
TTTTTTGGATCACACGGGTAACTATAACATTGTAAACTAAAACATGAACAAAGTCTTTCAGTGAAGCAACAGAAATTGGCCTTTAAATACTGTATGTATTGTACCATAATAAAATGGCTCCAAGGTACTAATCTAAGAGTGTTAGAAAATGGATTTCTTTTTTAATAAAGTAAGGAATGCGATCCGTTGCCAACTATTCTTACATCTCTAGTCCTTTTTGTTCAAAGTAAGGCATGAATATCCTTGTGCAGCGTTAAAATCTAAAACCGTCCAGTGACTGGTGAAAAATGTCCATTGGAAAACAAGGCACATATTGTGTAAAGATACAATTCCTATAAAATGATCACAGTGAGAGAAAGGTATATGGAGGAATGACAACGTCTGCATTACATCATGGAGGTGTCACAGATCAAAGGCTCCACAGAGGTGAAAGGAATAGTCACTGGTCATGGCCTCCATGTTGTGTTGTTCATATAGTGGACATTTCCACTCTCTAGTGTTTTTCTCCGAATGGTTTGTTCCCATCACTGTACAATAGCACCAATCAATTCCCGGGAATGACCTCAGACAACTGAGCAAGAGTTGCGACACTTCCCGCAGCGTTTTTTCTTCTTCTTTGGGTGGAAGACTGTTAGGATTGCTTCGTCAAACACATTCTTGAGCCCCTTCTGAGTCAAGGCTGAGCACTCCAAGTAGCACTGCGCTCCAATCTAGGCAGAAAACAAAAAGGACGTTATGATGGATTGGGCCTTATCTGTAAATAGATCTTAATGCCCTATTTGTTATTATTAAACAGGATTTACAATATAAGGAAGACATTACAATTCAAGACAAGATGGTGCCCTGCCCCTGAGGGCTTACAATCTAAAAGGGAGGGGCAAGTGATAAATGAGGCGGTAGCTGTGTGGGGATGAATTGTTTGTGAAAGTGATAGTACAGTGGTTAGGTTGAGGTGGGATAGGCTTCCCTGAAGAGATGAGTCTTAAGGGATCGCCTAAAGGCAGTCTGAGTAGGAGATGGTTGCACAGGTTGGGGTAAAGAGTTCCAGCGGATGGGGGGAGATGGTTGGTTAGGTGAATAAGTCTAGCAGCTGCATTCATGATGGACTGAAGGGGGGATAGCCCTTTTGTTTTTTTAAAACCACTCTATGGCCCAGCACTGGTTCTCTTCCCTGTCGAGCATAATTTACACACATCCTGACAGCCCAGAGTGTCATGGCCTCCTTGAGGTACATCATCAATATTACAGTGTCCTGCAAAGAACAGCGCTAATGTCATTGTCAGCAGTGTTCTCTGCATCATTGAGAATTGCCCATTGCTAGACTAGAAGGAAGAGAACCCCATGTAGTACGTGATTGGCCAGAATACATCTGAAAAAAAGATAAGTACACTCAATGGCGTCACAAGGGGGGTGCGGCTCGCACCCGGGTGCCACCATTGGAGGGGTTACACCAAAATGAGTCATTTTGGTGTCACCCCCTATGAAAAGTCGGTCACTCAGTCACAGACAGAGTCCGACAGTGTCAGAAGAGAGGAGGGGACCCAGTGGCACACCTCATCCTGCTGGGTGAACGCCCCCTCCTCTCTCTGCCAGTGTCCACCACCAAGATGGCTGCCGGCAGGCGTCAATAAGACTGCACACGCGCGGCAACATCATGCGCAATGATATCACAGCGGGGTGTCACCCCGGTCTCCGCCCCCGGGTGAGACCCAGCCTCGGGCCCCTCCCAAGTACACTACAAATGATTCATGATAGAAAGGCTGGGCTTTGGCTTTATACAGACAACAACCAGGTTAAAACTTTCAGACTCCAAATGAAAGATGAAAAAGCTGGATATTTTTAGTCCCAGAAATTATATGCAAAAGACCTCACCACACCCTTAGTTCTTACATCACTGCTTCTTCGTGACCTTTATGGAAGAAGACCATGGAGTGAATGCCCAGTTTTCTTCCCTTGAACTTGTAGCTGTTAAGGTTTTAATAGCAGATAAAGGGAAACATATATCAATATCTGAAACCTACCATCTTTGCAAGTTTCATTCCTTGTTCGTAGGTAATTGGTTTTTCTTTCATATGGAGAAGTCGAGCCAGTGTTTTTGGGTCATCTCGTAGATCAATCTACAACAAAAAAAGGGATGTACAAACTGATAAACCTTAGTGCTTCGTATCTCTAGAAACACTACTTGTAGTGATTGTTGCTTTACACTGATCTGCAAAAACCCATCAAATTGTAGCATGATAAAACTCACCCGGCCTTGCTTACATCGCATTCATTTATGAAAGTAAACTGTATTATTTGTCTGAAAGTAAGAACAGCTGTAGATAAATATTATATTTGTTTTCATATCGGGCTTCGATATCTACTGTATGGAAAAACAGACCTGTGATCTTATACGCAATGGAGGTGTTATATGTATGGATGTTGCCCCTTGTAAGTGTTTTGCCAATCTTTCTACTCAAGCTGGGGCATGGTAGTAGTATGGCTGGATGCCGACCCACCTACAAGCCACGCATGATCATTTTTGAAATTGATCGAACATTATGTTTAGGAATAAATGGACTCAATGGTTACAATAGTTTTCTGAGGGAGTGAGCTACCCTCCCTTGCACGGGTCATGGGACATGCACCATTAATGCTACAGCATACAAAGACACTTTAGAGAACTCCATCCACCTGGAAAGAGTTTGGGCCAGCATGACTGCCCCTCTGCACAAAGTCAGCTCCATAAAGACATGGTGTGATGAGTTTGCTGTGGAGGAACGCAAGTAAAACACTTTTGGGATGAATTGTAACACAAATTGTGAGACAGGACTCTGTATTCAACAGACCCGACCTTCCAAATGCTCTTGACCAAATGGGTATACATTCCTAGAGACACACTCATGTTAAAAAACATTACCAAGAAAGTAGAGGCTTTTCTAGATGCAAGGGGGAGGGGTAACTCCATATTAATGGCCATGGCTTTGGGATATGATATCCAAACAAGCTCATACAGTGCATCAGAAGATAAGCCTAGGACTGTTGGCGTTATTCAATTGTGTTGCCAGTAACTTATCTGGAGTTGTCTTACTACAGTTTATGGATTACATACATAATGTAGATTTTTTATACATCAGTGTCACTTTTTAGCCCAACGCCAGCCCTGCACAGTTTAATAGCAGTACATTTACCTGTGTTCCTATTAGCACATAAGGTACATGTGGCATGTAGGTTCTGACTTCTGACACCCATTCCTCCTGGACATTGTGGTAAGAAGCTGGATTGACGACTGAGAAGCAAATCAGAAACACATCTGTATTTGGGTATGAGAGGGGCCGAAGCTGGTCATAGTCTTCCTGTAGAAAAGAAAATGTAATGTCATATCTCATCGTAGTGTGAACCGTCTTGTACCTTTTTCTTCATTGTGCATCCATTCTGTACAAATATTGCATTGAAGTATCAGAGATTTCCTAATTTGACCAATCAGATTCAAATCTACCCCAAAACATATCACACGGAAGCTTCGGATTGGTTGCTAAAGGGCAGAACATTTCCTATAATCCCTTTTGAACAAGGTGAGAACTTTCTCCACTTGCTACCTCATGTTACTTTAGACAACAGGGGACTCGGCCCAGAAAGACATAACCTAGAGTCCGGTGATTTTCCCCTTTTCCACAAAACTAGCTTGGTTGGGAAGGTTAATTGAAAGTGCTGCCTCAAGTCAAATCAGAAGAAGCATACTTCTATATGGCAACACAGACAGTTAGTTATTATTTCAGACATTCAGTTAAATCTGAACTCCAGGCAAATATATGGTAGACATATCCCCCCGCCCACGGTTCGATCGCCCGTTCCTGGACCGCAGGCACATTAGTGCCTGCATTCCGGTCCAGTGTGACCTGCAAAAATAGTGCTTGCAGCATTTTATCGGATCGCACTGGACTGGAACGCAGGCACTAAAGTGCCTGGGTTCTGGGTGCAAGCGATCACACTGTTGGCGAGGGGCCTGGCTGCAGTGCCATTGACTTCAATGCACCGCCACTCCCCTGAACGTAGGTGTTTTTTCGTTGGTAGATCTCATTGAGCTTGTCCTTTTGAAAAGTAGATCTCCAGACGAAAAATTGTGGGCGCCCCTGTCCTAGATTGTTCACTTCTCCTGCCTTCTCCAAACTCTTCACCCTTCTGTGAATGACCCTGTATATTTTTTCTGTGTGTCACTGTATTGCTGATCATTTCTGTATGGGTTTAAAGACGAAGTGCAGGTATCCCCGCTGCATACAGATAGGGGAGAGCAGCGGGGATCCAGAGAAGACAGGACATCACGATCTACCAGTGACCGATACGCAATCACTGGTAGATCGCGATCGACCTAATGGGCACCCCTAATCTAGGATAACATAGCTGATTTGGAAAAATTCCCAGTGCAGCTCCCTTTCCAGTTCAGCTATGTTGTCCTAGAGTGTTCACTGCTCCTGCCTTCTCCAAACTCCTCACCCTTTTGTGAATAACCCTGATAGTTTGTCTTCCTTTTTAACATCTATGCCTGACGTTATTGTACAATAGCTAAGACTTTACAAAAGTATTTGAATAAAGAACTTAATTTCATTATCGAACTTGCAGGGAAAAAAATGAACCTGATAATCTCATTTTAGTTTTTTGAGGCACTAAAATCAACCAACTGTTCGTCTGACCTCCATGCTGTCATTCTGATATCACAGCAGCAGGTGGCAGCACACAACCAGGTAAGGAGAACCATCACAATGATAAATGCTGCATCATTAGATGCCCACCAGAGTCCATTTCATCTTGCTATCCATTTACAACATTGGTTGTAGCAGTGTAAAATGTTTAATGATAAATATCAAATATTTATTCAGGTTTGAGCAGCCAAGTGAATACTTTGTGCTCCATAAATTTGTTGTAGCGACGCGTTCGTTCATCACTTATTTAAAAAGACAACTGTGCAAAATGCCATCTTATCTGGTTCATATTTTTCTAAAGCAATGTTTAAAATGGATGAAAGTTTTTCTAAAACATAAGGCTTTGCAGTCAAGGTACACTCGCCTTCTATGTTATTTCTATAAAAGCAACATTATCCTTTGCTGGTCTCATAAGAAGCAATCCCACTGAAGGATACTTCCAATATTCTGGGGAAACCTCCTCTGGCCTACAATGCATGTGCTGAATGAATGTCAATAAACCATTCTTCCTCCTGTGCATGTTACTGAATGGACAGGGAGGGGAGGGAGAATCTGCAGGAGACAGAGAATTGCATCCACGACCCATTGATAACAGTCGCAATGCTGTTGTGGTTCAACTGCAAAAAAATGATAAATGCACACTTTTTTTTTCTTGTTCGAAGAAGTGTGAATGTATTCTTTTTTAAGGGTGGACTTTTAAAAATAAACCATTAACACTTTTATTTCTGCAAGCATTCTTACTTTACAGCATTTTTTTAACACCTGCCTAAAACGTTTGCACAGTACAGTATGTGTGTGAAGCTAGTGGGAAGTGGTTGCTGCACTGCTCATTTATGCCTTGAGGACAAGAAAAAGCCGTTTGGCTTATCTGATCCCTGCTCCCACCAGGCTGCTAGACTGGTCCCCACAGCCTCTCCTTCCCTGTGCTCCTGCAGTGTAAAGCTGGCCATACACCTATAGATTAGCTGCAGGTTTTCTATGGTCAGATGGAAAAAGTGCAACAGACTCCTCCATCTGCGCTAAACTATGTGGATGGAGGGATCTCCCACTGGGCCAAGCTTCAGTATCTTACTAGTCGGCCCCGCTGGCACTCAAAACAGCTTAAAGTGCAGCTGACATCTTCAAGTTCAATGCATGCCCTGCATTGTAGGTGGGCCGTTAACCCTCGCAGTGCCCTCGAGTAAAAACATAACTCGTCTGGAGTTGTGCTTTAAGCACATTGCACAATATACCGAAAAATGGGCTCAGTAACTGACTATACTTTCCAGTTGCTGACTCTGTTAAAATCAATTCCTGAGAGCTGTTTGGATTTTCCCATTCTGTAAAGTGACTACATTAAAATGTGTAGGCAGCGATACTTATTTCATACAGCTGGATCATTGGCGCCATGGTGTAAGTATTATTAGTGTCAGGAAGGAGGTTCATGCTATTTAATACTGTCTGAACAAGTTAATAACCTTGAAAACTTGCATTGGTGGGACACTGTAAAAATGCAGCGTGAGCGGGACATTTTGTCTCTGTGTTTGCACTCCTCAACCTCTCTTACCTCCATTCTTATTACCGGACTTTTCAATTAGCTCTTATGTGTGCAGGTTTATATGACCCTCCAAGGGGTCATGCATACAATTACTCCATTGCCTCTTCCCCCTAGAATTCTTATAACACCAATACATATAAAAATTGGGTTTATATGAGGCATATATGCAACTTTATATTATTGTTGAAAGATGCACAAACTGTTGGCGCTATATAAATCCTGTATAATAATAATATAATTTGTTTTACAATTTTTTAAAAACCCCAACATTTGATTACACACACATATTCCCTAAAATCCATATATTGTTAAATATTCCCTTAGATGTGACGTAGATATACAAAGGCTAATGTGCCGAGACCAAGGGCTGTAGTTTTCTTGAAGCAACCGAATAAGGGGAATATTTAAACACATATATGGATTTTAGGGAATAATATATATATATAATGTATTTATTATGAAATGTTTGGATTTTAAATAGTGTAAAATAAGTTATATCTTTTAACAAATCATATAAAGTTACATATATGCCTCATATAAACCCAATTCTTTTTATGTATTGGTTTTATAGTTCATTCATTTCTAGATTTTGCTTTCCCAATGCTGGCCACACACATCAGTTTTGTATTGTACATTACGTTGTGTTTGCGCGTGTAGCCTTTAGATGGAATGTCCGTGTACCCATCACACTCCTGACTGTGTAGTTCGTTTTTCAATGGGTGCCACAGTGATCCAATAGATGGTGCCGTATCGAACAGAAAAATTTATAGGACACCGTCGCTCCCGAATCGCTGAAAAACTCGTCTCTTTGTCGCATGCGCATGATTTTAAATAGTAGTGATGTTTTGGGGTCACGCAGGATCCCCTTCATCAGGCATAACCTTTACCTGCACTATTTTATCCAACTCAGTGCACCACAATGTTTGACCATTTTTCATGTTATACACTGAATATGGGTGTAGCATGAGTCATGGTCTAAAAGGTAAAGTGAGCCTTTAAAGTGTATGTAAAACCCTAACACAGAACCTCTTTTCGTCGGCTAAACATACTATTGAAAGTGTTTTATTTGAAAGTATATATATTTATTAGAGATTTCCCGATAGTAGTATTGGGGCCGATACAGGGCATTTTCACAAGTACTTGTACTCCTGAAAGTGCCCCGATACTAAAAGGTCGATTGCTGGAGACCTCGCTGCACTATCTTTGAAAGCACTGGTCTGGCCCCACATGTCCTCCTCCCCAGCACCCACAGAGACCGGTACAACACTGGACAGCCACACACTTGTCCCTACAGCCCTGGAGAGACCCACATGCAGCCCTGGTCAGATCTGCACAAAGCCCTGTATAATTGCTGTATAATCATGGATTGATGGCATCTGTATTCCTCTTTAACTGGTTGTCAGTCAATAATTATACAGCAGCAGAGAATGGCAACTGGCTATAGAGGAGTACAGATCTCAGCAATCCATGATTGCTGGATGCCATTCTCCATTGCTGAATAATCATGGATTGCTGAGATTTGTAGTCCTCTCAGTTGCCATTCACCATTGATGTATAATAATAAATTGATGGGATCTGTAGTCCTCTATTGCTGAATATTCATGGACAGAGTTACAGTTCTTCATAATTATAAAGAAACTGCCCTAAAATCATTAGTCTGTATAGTTTTAGAAAAAAAATGTCACATGTCCCGGTAATTGGTATCGGCGAGTACCTGAGGGACAGTACTT
>NW_017306280.1:442198-448997 GCF_000935625.1 Nanorana parkeri | reverse complement strand
GATCGTTGGGACAAAGGTTGAAAGTGAAGAAAAAAAAAATTCACCAGAATGGGAATAGGGGACATGCGTTCGGTGACAACTTTCTAAGTCACTTCCTAAAAAAAGTTTTGGGTTTAGATATATTTGAACAATGACGCAGTTTTGTACAAGCTCCACCCCTTGTGCCATGTGATTATTTTAGCTACGCTAATGCTACCGTGTGCTATTAGAGGCAGCATTCAGTTTGCTTTATATGCACAACTTCTTTTAACTGTAAAGAGCCTCCTGAATCCTCTCAACAGTCTCCTACAGTTTTTTTTTTCTTTTTGCTAAATTTATGCAGAAATCCCCAGAGGTGGCCAATAGAGGGAAACGATATATGGAAATGTTCTTTATAAATTGTGAGGCTTTGTGCTGCTCTTGGCCCTGATTACTGCTACTTCAAAAATGGAAAATGACATAACATTTATAAGAGATGGTGGTTACCTGTCCTGCAGTGTCATAGAGTCCCAGGAGATACTGCTTCCCTCCAACGCTCACCGTCACTGTAAAACAGCATAAGAAAATGTTTTATTACAAAGGGGAGCAATAATCATCCGTCAGCATTTCAGCCATCGAATCTTCTGCTGCTTCCAACTCCATTTCCTGTAACGCTGACAGCGAACAGCGAGCTAACAGATATGTTTAATCGGAGGCGATGAAAGCTGCACTTAAAACATATGGTCCAAGTCACAGTCCTGAGTGACTGGAATATATATGTGTATATCTATCTATCTATCTATCTATCTATCTATCTATCTATCTATCTATCTCTCACTCACACTCTTTAGACATTATATATCTATCTATCTATCTATCTATCTATCTATCTATCTATCTATCTATCTATCTCTCACAGCCTCTGATTAGACATTATACACACCCCAGAGAGGCTGGCGATCATTTGCAGTGTACAGAAGAAACCTTAAATCTAATTAGTACGCAGAAATAAAAGGAGACTGACTTCTGTCTATATACACTGCATATATAAGCACCCATACAGACCACAAGGGGGAAATTCAGAGCTATTTGGAAAAGTGAAACTCAGCAAACCATACATAAAGAATTTACCAAAAAAAGGAGCGGGTCAGACGGATGACTTCAGGAACCTAGGTAAGAAAAGAAAGGGACAGACAGATGACTTGGGTAACCTAGGTTGGATTGGATGTTCCTTTGCTTCAGCAAAGATCACATGATCTCTGGCTTGGTCATGCGGCCAGCACTGGAGGGATCCAAAGAGTGTAAGTCCAACTTTCTCTTTTTTAGTTCTAGATAGTGGGGAAGGATTAACAACAATGTATCTTATTTGTGTATCACTCAGCTGTAGACCCTCAAATCATCTCTGAATTGGTGCTGACCAGGGACATGCGGTCAGGGGAGGCAAGTGACGCAGATCCTCACCTAGTATTATGAAGAAAAAAGGTGTCAGCTTCAAGTCTGAAGCCGACAGCTTTTTCTTCATTCAGACCGGCTTGTAACAGGTTACACAGGGAAATCCTCCCCGCCGTGTGACCTGTCATGGACGGAGCGCTGCCTGTTAATTACAGGCAGCACTACATCCGGCTTTTGACAGGTAGTTAGGTTACACAGCAGCGTGCTTCCCCACTGCTTCTGTAACCTAACTTGGTGAGGCAAGAGCTGTCACAGCCTCTACTTTGTGTTAAGAGGCGTGAGCACTGTGGATGGCAAAACGCCATTGGTCCAAGCTGTCTAATCAAAAAAAAAAACACTGAAGTCATCGATCTCAATGCCTCAGCAGTGATGAGCAAGTGAGGGACAGGGATGCTCCTCCCTTCCTCCTCCCCACACAACTTGGTTACTGAGCTGGGGCGAGGCTTTGGTGGGATGGGGCGGGCTGGGGAATGCCTCACCCAGCACAGAATACAGTCTGTGTACCCATCGCACTCCGAACCGCTGCTCCATGAGATAAAAAGTGGGTGCAGCAGGTGGCTTCCGTCGAAGTATAAGTAAAGGATGGAGACCGGCACTCCAAAGCAAATCCAGTACGTCTATTTATTCACGTACTTGTTGCAAATGCAAAACACAAGATTTGCTTTGGAGTGCCGGTGTCCATCTTTTACCCAGCACAGAAGGCACAGCACGTCACTGGTGCTGATACTGTCCTTCCTTCTGGAGGGGGGCTACTTTTGTTCCGCATTGTCCCTGTGTGTGTTGTATAGTAGTCACTGCTCCAAGCTCGCTCCTGTGATGGCCTACAATCCCATGTTTAGTTAGCCAATTTATGTTGAGATACAAAGCCTGAATGGATTGTTAGCGGAAATAATACATAATCAGCCCAGTACTTGTAAATATCTATCCATATACAGCCAAGTCTTCTGTACAAAGATAGCCAGTGGATACAAAAAAACTAGAGAAAACATTTGTTTTAATTATAAATATTAGACTTTTGCTTTAAGACACCCCTCGAACATGTTGCTTTAGAGCAATATAATTTCTATACACACTGCTGAGGAGGAGGCTTGTGGAAGTTGCCATACAAGCAGGTTAATTTAGAACACAAATAACACATATAGAAGACTTCATCAAGCTGGCTCTCAATGAGAATCCTTTTGCTGCTGCCTTGATTTATTCCCATGTCCCTCCGCTGTGGTGTAATACACAACATGGACATACTAGCGCTGCACTTAATGAATCTGCTATGTTGTAGATGTAATCTTCTTGTACCAATTACTTGCCAACTGCATCTTAGCAAATCAGTGAATTGGTCCTTGTGCTGTATTGTCACTGTACGTCAGACTAACAAAAACCTCCAACACCATTTACATGCTCAGTCATACAGAACTAATTAAAATAATAATATGTGAAGAATCAATGCATCACGAATCTACACAGCTAAGAATATTTCACGGGTATTAGGTCCCCTACTTTCATTCGGGAATAAATCTCATTTGATTGTTACTAAAGTGGGGCATGGATTGCTCATTTTCTTGGATTGTACTAGAGTCTCAAAGAGCAGGTAACACAATGTAAAATATGCACTATATTACCAAAAGTATTGGGACGCCGGCCTTTACACGCACATGAACTTTAATGGCATCCCAGTCTAAAGGTGGCCACACACCTTGCGCTAATCGTACGATAATCGCGGGAAATCCCACGATTGTACGATTATCGTAAGGTGTGCGACCTCTGCTACTGTAAGGTCGCACGACTTTTATCTTAGGAACATGTTCGAAAACCAGCCGAAAATCGTATGATTTTCGGCTGGTTTGTGGCATGTTCGTGGCATGTTCGCAAGATAAAAGCCGCATGGGCCAGTGTGCGCATGCGCACACTGGCCGTTCAGCATTGCGGTCATTGGGAGGCCTGCCCCTCAGCGGGGCAGGCTTGTGATTATCGCAAGTACGATCTGCCTGTCCAAGATCAACAAAAGTCTTGCGATGGTTGTAAGGTGTGTGCCCAGCATTAGTCTGTAGGGTTCAATATTGAGTTGGCTCCGCCCTTTGCAGCTATAACAGCTTCATCTCTTCTGGGAAGGCGTCCACAAGGTTTAGGGGTGTGTCTATGGGAATGTTTGACCCTTCTTCCAGAAGCGCATTTGTGAGGTCAGGTACTGATGTTGGAGGAGAAGGCCGGGCTCGCAGTCTCCGCTCTAATTTATCCCAAAAGCTGTTATATCGTGATGAGGTCAGGACTCTGTGCAGGCCAGTCAAGTTCCTCCACCCCAAAACTTCAAAACCCTAAACTTCAGCGTTTAGTGTCACTTTAAGTACCCACCCCCACCCTGTGACTGGACAGTTGAAGGAGAAGCTGCAGATTAATACGCTTCTCTCTCTTTCAGTACTCTCTCTCCTCCTTTCAGCAAGCTCCCTGCACAGTAGCACAACTCATTGGGGTTGATTTACTAACCTTATAAACACACCACGAACGTGTATACACCTCTGCAGTGTGTTCCCTCCCAGCATGATCTATGGGTGGAATCTAAACACCTTTGTAATGTGTACACACCCAGCAGTTGTGTTGTGCAAAGCCCTGACTGAATTCCAAGGTGATGTTGGGTAAATTAGCTCGATGTTGTGTTGCTTGCGTTGATGAATGCAAGGAATGTAAATGCATGAGCTAACCATTTTTGTCTAAACTGTGAAGCAGCATTATATATGCATCATGTGCATGATTTTTCCATATATGGCATTAGTGGAAATATGCTTTTAGAGACTTTTTGGTTGATAAATACGTTTTGCTGTGTGAAAATCACACACACCTGGTGTGTGTGTGTGTTTAGGTTAGTAAATCACCCCCATTGGCTCAACGTGCTGCTTCCCCCACCCTCTTCCTGAGCCATGCTTGTAGGGTAGACTGGTACCAGGTCAAATTCAGGTACTTGCACTGCTTGCAATAGCCTGTCTCTTTAATATCTTCCTGGAGTTCAGCTTTAAATTCTTCCTCAGACAGCAGAAAGCGGCAGGACACTTCTGGTTATCACCCACTCAACTAGATATAGTCAGTAAGCTGGTGAACTTGATTTCACTGTCAGCAGGCTACATGTTTTTACATATTGCTATCACATGTTTCTATAGAAGGCAGCTCTGCCAAAGTTTGCAATTATCTGTAGGAATTAGTTTCAGATGTGAAATTGCAGCTGAACAATAAACTTACATTTCTGGTAATATGTATGATATAAAAGGATAATATTTGCATGAGTCTAGAACAGGAAACAATTACATTTGCTATCAAAGGAGATGTCTGACACATAGGGGTTGATCTACTAACCTTATAAACACACCACGAACGTGTATACACCTCTGCAGTGTGTTCCCTCCCAGCATGATCTATGGGTGGAATCTAAACACCTTTGTAATGTGTACACACCCAGCAGGTGTGTTGTGCAAAGCCCTGAAGGAATTCCAAGGTGATGTTGGGTAAATTAGCTCTATGTTGTGTTGCTTGCGTTGATGAATGCAAGGAATGTAAATGCATGAGCTAACCATTTTTGTCTAAACTGTGAAGCAGCATTATATATGCATCATGTGCATGATTTTTCCATATATGGCATTACTGGAAATATGCTTTTAGAGACTTTTTGGTTGATAAATACGTTTTGCTGTGTGAAAATCACACACACCTGGTGTGTGTGTGTTTAGGTTAGTAAATCACCCCCATACAGTCTTTATTTAACTCTGGCTACAAATACCTTTACAAAAATGGATCTTTGAACATTTTAAATTCTAAAATTCAATTGTTAGGCCACAGCCCAACCAAAAGTACATCACCAAATCACTAAAATCTCATATAAGCTTCAGCATGATAAAGCAATTTAAAGAGTCATTTTCAATCATTTTTAAATCTGTGGTATTTTTTATAAAATAATAGCTGGATTAAGGTGCTAGTTTAGGTCCTTACAGGGTGAGAACACTCTACCCCTTGTCTTCCAGCTGTGCTCATGCAAGCTTACCATGACACATGGGCTTCTAATGGAGACCATGAGTGGCTGTTCTTACCATGCTGCCATTGCTGGAGTGCACATAGATAGGAAGTGACTGGAAAGAGGCTGCAGGAGTATAGGAGTGCTGAGATGCAACAAAGGATGAAAAAAGGTGAAAGCAAGGATTTTTTTTTTAAATGGCAATAGTGTATTATACACAATGCACTCCAGGTTACCTCACCTGCTCCAGATGGACCAATTCCCTATGTATGGTCAATGATATGTAGTGGCTTTCTATCTCTTACAGCTTCAATACACTCCAGGAAGGTGACCCAGTTGATCTCCAACCCTCTCACAGCAGCATGGGTCTTGGGTTGGTTATTCATACACCTCTGCCAGACAGCACAGCTGGGTAGGTGACACCATTTTCTCTTTTAAGGAATACAGTACTGTCACCTCCCTACCCACAACCTGGTGATTGGTCAATGAAGAAAAAGCAATGCACTGATAAGTCATCAACTTTGATCACTCTGCTCCCTTATATCAGAATTTGATGCCCCACCATCTCCTCTTCTGACTGCTGCTGTAGAGGGGACTGATACTAAGGCAAATTCATGTAAAGAACTATTTAAATATGGGAAAAACATTAAAAATATGGCTTGTTTACTTTTTGGCATGATAGAATAAAAGAGCAACTCTGCACAGATAAAATCAATATCAGTGTTCTGTATTAGATCTCATCCTCCCCTGAAATGCCTCATACTGGCTGTAAAGTATCTAGTTCACACAGATTTTGATGCAGCCATCTGGATAACACAGTGACTAAGACGAGATAGCAAGAAGTGATTGATGAAGTATAGCAAGAGAAAACCCTTCATACATGGCAGAGCACTTGCTGAGAAACTCAGATGAAGCAAGATACTGTGAATCATGACTGCTCCAGATCAGAAAGTTCCATATTTGATGTCAGCTAGAGTTTAAAAGAGGACCAACACTCAGATGTTACCTACAATTATCAGAAGAGTCCTGCTTGGATGGGTAAATATAAAGCACAAGGAGGGATGAATTAGCTTTTTGGGATAAAATGCTGCTCCATGGTCCTTCAAAATGCCAGTCAAATGACTAAAAGCCTAGGCACTTGATAAACGTTATTGGTGCAGTGGTCAACAGCAGAAGACAGCTCCATTGGGGGAAAGAGGGGGCACTGGTGCTCAAAGGGTGGTGAGGGCATTGGTGCCCAGTGGTAGAAAAGGGGGTAATTGCTGACCTGTGGGGTTGGAAAGACCTGGTAATCTGTTGAGGGAGAGGGGAGCACTGGTGCTCTGCAGAGGGAGAGGGGGGCACTAATGCTCTGCGGAGGGAGAGGGAGGCACTGCAGCTGTGAAGAGAAAGAGGGGG
>NW_017306280.1:413595-442168 GCF_000935625.1 Nanorana parkeri | reverse complement strand
TGCTCTGCAAAGAGAGAGAGAGGCACTAATGCTCTGCAGAGCTAAGCACTGGTGCTCTATGGAGAGGGGTGGACGCTGGTGGTCTTCCAAGGAAGATTGGAGCACTTATGCTTGGTGGAGGGAGAGGGGGGCACTAATTCTCTGCAGAGGAAAAGGAGGGCACTGATGCTTGGTGAGGGTAGGGGACATAAGTGTTCAGTGGACTACTTGCCTATCCACACTCTGTGATAGGCAAGTTGAAGTATAATGCTCATGTTGGGCAGGAGCCCGACAGCGCAGCAAAGGAGCTGAAGCTGGATGTATGAATGAGCCTTCCAACAGCTGGACAGAGCACGGAACTGCAGGACACCAGCTTTTGTTACAATCCCGGCACAGCCCTGCAGAATCTGGGACTATTGGGAGGTCACAGGAGTGTGGTTTTGTGCTATAAGGTGTCCCTCTTTCCCATCTTAGAAAGTTAAGAGGTGTACAGAGAGCAATAAAAACAGTCATACATTCTAACCCTTCCTCGCTAAAAATATGTTTTACCCTTATTCCAATTGAAAAGATTTACCATAATTTCCTGTCCTGACAGGAAATGGAGGGACATGTTTCCAAAGGGATGCAGGCCACTATAAAAACCTCACAAAGGTTCTAAACCTTTCCCGCTTTCTCCAAGATGTAATAAAATGTTTTGGCTGGAGTTGGGCTTTAAGTGTACCTGCCATATGTATACATTTAAAAAGGAATCCATTTTTGGCTATAAAGAGCATTTTACAGAATGCAGAACCCGGCCAGAGCTCTGCAGCCATAAAAGACAGTATGAACACTGTGGCCTAGGGGTGTCTTTGACTGAAATCTGGCACTGCTACAGAGGCGGTGACTGATGTTCTGCCGTGTTCATGGATCCTGGGGTCTCGTTTCCTGTGCTTTGTTCTGTGTTTTGTCTGCGCTCATACCTGTGTGTAAATAAAAGCTCTTTTATCCAGACGCAGCATGGGTCAGGCTGTCAGCCGTTTACAAATGGCCGTGTTTGTCTGACAAACATGTCGTACTTTTAGGGTCTGTTTCATGTGTCTTTTCAGCTACTGTTTTCTAAAGCTAGCCATTCATATTTAATTTTAGGCTCAACATTGACTTGACAAATTGAAGGAGCCGGTTGGAAAACTGTTGGACGAACGGTGACTGTAGCTCGATTCCTCCATTCACGCTGTTTAACATAGAGAGGGGATTCCACCCTGATGGCTACTATGCTTGAATACCCAAACATCGACTGCAGCTCTATTTCCCCATGCATGCAGATTGGCTGCTCACCGTTCGACCAACAATTTTCCACTCGCCTCCTTTGATTTTTTTTTTTAGGGATCCGATACCGTTTTTTCGGTATCAAGTATGAGTACAGATATTTTTTTTCCGCTACTCGCTGGTATCGAAAACAGATACCGGAAGTCCCAGGTGCAGGGAGGGAGGGGGGGGCACTCGATCATTCCCCCCTTTCCTGCCCTGCCGGGCCAGTGCTCGGATCTAGGGTCTGGTAGGAGTGTTAGGGGGGACCCCACTTTTCTTTCCCATTTTTTGGGGCTGTGGTTCCCCCTTAAAACTCCTACCAGACCTAAAGGGCCTGGCATGGATTTTTGGGGGAACCCCACGCACTTATTTATTTTTTTAACATGGGGAGGGGGGGGGGTCCCCTCCTAACATTCCTACCAGACCCTTTAGGTGTATGAATTGGGGGGGAACCTCGTGCTTTTTTTCCCCCACTTCTGCTGCAATGAAATTTCGTCCAAATCCAAATTTAATTTCGGACCCTAATCCCGAAAAACTAAATAACACAAAATCCGAATCAAAACAAATTTTTTTGCCGGTGCTCATGTCTATTACTAACACTTCTCAAGTACTTATGACACAGTTGCCCATCCTCTACTCAAATATCCTCAGCTCCGTTGGTCTAAAAAACAGAATGTTTTCATTATAATGCTCTGACCTAACTTTTCCCGTCTCTCTTGACAACCTCCTCTTGCATTTTCTACCCCTTGAATGTTCTATGGCTGGTCTGGGACCTCTGATTTTGTTTGTATACTTCTTCCCCAGGAACCTAATTAGCAAACTTGATCTTCAGTAACATCTGTATGTTAGTACAGAGTATGGCATTCTGAGTCCACCGGCAACAAGTTAGCCGAGGGAGACTGGGTCCGCGTGGAAGCTGCCATCAGGGATTGCTTGTACACATTTTCAGTGTAGCCGTACGTTGACCCTGATGCTCACAGTAATTATACATCCAGAAGGAAAAGAGCAGGGCACTTGTGGCTTGCTCTGAAATACTTGATCTCAGTGTAACATCAAAGGTTAGAAAAGCATTCAGCGTAGAAATATGTTTGTAAAGATTCACAATTTCTTAAGATGTTCTAACTCCTTGGTTCTTCCAGCCAACTCAATGACTGCTTCAAATAAATGTTTCCTGCACTTCTGGCAAATGCTGTTGATTGCCTCCAAGCCATTAACTCTAGATGTCTTGTCTGTACCCAAAACTAAAATCAGAGATGGCAATACTACTGGCACTATAATAGCAGAAAGCTTTCTTCATGTTGACAGGGCTGTTGTGACTCCTCAATACAAGCTCAATGTCTAGCACTCCTCTGGCACTCTATGCTCTCCTTAATACCCTACACCTGGACAGAGCCGGATCTTCCACAAGGTAATCTAGGGAGAAATCTAAGGTGTTGTAGATGTCCCAGGGGCCCTTCCTACTCCTGCAGTAAACTAAAGGGACAACATAATGGGTCACCTGTAGACAGATGGTGTCAGATGGGGCCTGTAGTACAGGAAATGCAAAAGTGGCTCCTCTTTGTTAATTGTAATACTTATCAATGTCAATTGAAGGGATTGGAGGGGATCGGTCAAAGTTGCTACTTTGCCAAGAGCACCTTAATCTGTATTTGCATCAATTTCTTTGTAAAATTGCATCTTAAAATATCACTCACATGCCTCTTTTCCTCAATGTAGATGTCTGCAAAATACAAATTCATACTCTCCTTATTTTCCACCTTGATTATTGTAACTCTTTGCAAACTGGTCTTCCACTTACCCTACTGGATACACCTCACTTCACAAAGTAGCTGCCAGACTAATCTATTTCTCCAACTGTACTAACGCTACCTGCAGCTTTGTGCCACTCCCTACTCTGACTACCAGTGTAGTACCTAATAGGAGTACTGCATGTGAGGGGAGATCTCCCCACAGACAGCAACATACACAGGATGCTTCCACTCATACTGAAACATAGAAGAAAAGATTTTGGTTGGAGTTCGGCTTTAACAACTCAGTGGTCCTCTATAGAGACTCGCATGTATCCTTAAACATATCTCCTATAGGCCCATACTACTGCTGTTGTTACAACTACCAGGGATTCAAACTTTAAAGAAATGTGTACCATAAGTGAATGGTGTTTATTTTGCTAAAGCAGTGTATCAAACGATTGCTATTTTTTTAAATACAATATACTTGTTTTCACCTTTTGCCATCCTTTGTTTCATCTCCGTTCAGCTGATCTCCGTCAGCCTCTTTGCAGCCATATCCTGTCTACATGCATGTAAATCATTAATGGCTGCATGGGATTTCTCATGGCTGGTTTCTGGATGGTGAAAACAGTAAATAATGCCTGTGTAATGTGTGTTGAAAAAGCACCCTTGTAGCCTCCATCCGAAGCTCACGTGACAATGAACAAGCACAATTGGGAGACAGACAGATCGTTGTCACCCTAGAACAGGAATTGCCTGAACAAGGACCTCCTTGGAAGAATCACCAAGCTTTTAATGAATGCTATAGATCTGAATATATTGAAAATGAACATTATTTCATTCATTTGTAAATTAATTAAATTACATTAACATGTTGCAGCTTATATTGAGATTTTAGCGATTGGGTTTACAAAGACTTTCATGAATTTACAGATACACAGCACAGAATTTCATAGTTCTTATCATTAGATCAATGTTTTGAAACATAATAACTCGAGAGACCAGAACTGAGGTTAGCATGTTAACCACATGGGTATGCGAGGCCCGCAGTCAGTAGCAGTGGATAAAACACTCAGTACTGATCTCATAAACCCAGAGCTCATTACACACTTCCCTCCACTTTGCAGGAAATTATAGATATCCCAGCTTCTTGTAGACTCAGCCGCAAGGTATACCTAGTGCTCACAGCCCAGGCAGATGTTACTTTGGCAGACGAAACAAGTTAAATTAGGACACTCTGCCTTTATGGGCTGTACAGCATTTTAATCATCTGAAAAGCTACACAGGAAATTGCAGTATTTATGGTGTTCAGATATGACCCCCACCAACTCCTGAGTTATTCCTCTGACAGTCTGATATACGCATAAATAGTATTTACTCTCTAAGCTCTCCATCTGGCTATTAAAGTCATATTATATTAGGGTTCCTACTACACTGTTGTTCAACTGAGCGACTAAGACGTATGCTTGCCCCACACAATCAGATGGGTATTCAGTATTTCACAGCCAGTCAGGATATTTCAGGATGAACCCCAATGAGTTGAACCACTCACTAGCCTCTTATATTTCTCCAGAGGGAACATTTACCCAGAGCAATTTGCGTCTCTGTGCCTTCCCACAAGACTATTGTGAAGCTGTTACCAACCTTGCTCTGCCGTCTGGTAGGGCTTTGTATATCCCTGGTCTGGACGGACAGAAATCCCCTTGCAGATAAAACAGACCACTTATATATATCTAAATAGCATATTTAGCCATGCTCCTAGAGTTCAGATTTGGGAAGTCACCTGTCTGCCTGTTCAGTGTAGAGATATTTGGATTGCAAGACTGGCTGAACAGTTACAAATAACAATTGCAAACTGATACGACCAATAGTTAGGGACAGAAAGTAGAAGAGTGCAAGACCAAACGAATGTTAGAGTTCATCATAAAATTGAGAAATTGTAATGGGTTTTGGTGGCAGACACCAACCCCTTCCTCAGGGCATAGGAACGATGAGAATGAAGGAATGGAACTCAGAATTTAGAGCTTAGTGCATTTTGGGAGAACTACCCATAGCTGCAATAAGATCTAAATTCAGAGTTTTTTTTGCTCCGAGTCCATTCCTTTATTTTAATTGTTCATAAACCCCGAGGAAGGGGTTGTGTCTGCACTTGATACACGTTGGCTGTTTGATCAACACATTTATTAAACTTTTTTTTATGGAGTTTAACATCCGATTGGTCTGGTGCTCTTCTGTTTTCTGCCCCTGAGTTGCTCCCAGTACCTCCTATTGAAGACCGTGCATCTTTGAGCTACCTAATTGTAAATGAATGAGCTACCTACAAATCAAGGATAGCAAGAGACTCCTTCCATGGCCTCTGAAATATTCTCACGATTTGACTTACAAAAAATTAGGCAGAGAAAACAGTTCCCCAGTGTATATTTTAACAGTGTATTCAGCTGCTCACTATGAATGTTTTATTATTGGGGTAGGGCTATTTATTTAAATGTAACTAAGTACTATTTCTCTGAAGTCACAAGCTTATACAAAATGGATTAAGAACACCCTTAACTATGATTCATGTGGAGGGCTGTGTGTATTTGGGTGGAAGACCCTTTGTGATTGCACACTCCCACTCAGCCTTGATACGATATGGAAAATCCCAGCTGACACAACATTCTTTGTCTTTCGTACAGAGATAACAAAAGAGACACACAGAACAGCATTCAGCACTGTTACATCATAAACTGGGTGAACAATAGGCAAAAGTCAGCTGCGCCCAATTTCTTCAACTTTGGCCCACTTTTGATCAACAGAATAAAGATTAATTCGATGAAAGGTGGTGTTTGTTGCAGAAATTACACATAAACCACACTACAACTTTACAAGACTCTCTAGCAAAGAAATGGAAATCATAATCCTCTGAATGTACAGAATCTGACGGCAGAGAGCAATGGTAAAATCCCCAATCTCGGTTTATTTTTGATGTCCTTTATGGAGGTGTCACCAGTCATAAACTAGATGATGGCCATTCAAACCCTTGCAGCTATAATGATGGGCATCTGGTATAAGAGCCATTTCAGGCAACAAGTGAAACCAATCAGTGAGCTGCCGTTGCTATCCACCTTACATTGGTGTGAAGGAGAAAGTGCTGGACATCTAGATGCACATATAACTCTGGTTATGTATATTTTGGTGGTGGGTTCACAGACAGCCCTCTTAACTTAAAGAAACCTCTTTCTTTAACTTTAGAATGTGAACCTTAGAGTTACTCCCCCTTCCTTCACTTTTGTTTCCTTTTTTAAATTTATTTTTTAACAATTGTTGCAGGCGTCAGATTTACCTATTTTTCTCATTGCACATCTTAGTTTGATTTGGTTAACTCTTGTTTAATGCACATTTTGTACAGCCTATTTAAAGGAGAACTATGAGGTGAGTGATTTTCACTCAACCTCATAGTTTGAGCCGATCTGTGACAATGAAAGTGTCACAGGTCAGCTTTATTGACTGGGAAGTGAGCGAACGCATAGCGTCGCTCGCTCACTTTCCCATCATCTCCCTGCAGAGAGCGGTGACTGCCTATTTTCAATCTATTTTGGACAGCCAACATGAGAAAAACGATCACTCTGATATAATTGTAACCCCTCTAGGTTAGAAAACAATTCTGTAAAAGTTTGACGTAGGTTCCTATAATACCTGTAAAAAGTTGGAAGGGGAGAACTTCCCATTGTTGGGATTTGAATAGATGGTGTGAAGTAGATAAATGAGCTTGTAGCTTGTACAGGGTGGGGATTAGGCACACAATGAAGACACTCTGAACATGTAAACAGAGACACCAAGCTTTGCCTATCACTCAGGAAACACATGTTGTTGGGATCGTGTGGTCGGGTGTCCTGACTGAGATGTTCGGCTACAATGCCATTGTGAAATAAAAAACATGTCTGCATACCATATAAAGAGGCAAGCATGAGATCCAGAATGCAAATAAATACAGCCAACCACTCTAATTTTATACTTCAAAGTTTCAATCTTTCGTTTAACTAGGAAAAATACATTATAATGATTAAATATACTACTTATTATCTAGGTTGATATTCTGATCAAGGACATCAAAATAAGCAATTGCGTAAATATTATTCATTAACTATATTGCTCTATTATGTTTATACAGGTCTGCTTTGCCCTCCCTGAAAATATTCAAGCCTATGGTCAGCCCCCAACATTCAACATTTCATTACAGAATGTTCACAGACACATGATATTGTGTGTCTATTGTGTGTTAAGAAACAAAATGTAAAGATTCATAAATGACCCAAGTATAAACTTGTGTAACAGAAATTGAAGAATATACCGTAGGTAAAGAATATAATTCACAAAGTTGATTATTTTTTTCTGCCCTGGCTTAGAATATCAGCTTAGGCAAAATAAGTGTATAGAACTGCAACCACCCTTTAAAGTAAAAGGTCTTTTTAGATAAAATATATATAATGCAGTCTGTCACCAACATTAAATAGTGGTTTGTTTTTCTCTCCAGAGTCCCCTCTGTAACATCCCACCAGTAGACCCATTATTTTTTTTCCACTTCCTGTAACAGACCAAGATGTTCACGAAAAGGGTTGGGACAAACTATATAATACTGCTGAGGGCACTTATGACCATCACCTTTTATATATGTTTTTAATTTTTTTCAAAATGAAAAAGCAGGGTTGGCCAAACTCCGGCCCTCCAGCTGTTGTGAAACTACAAATCCCATGAGGCATTGCAAGATTCTCCCAGACATGACTCCCAGAGACAGTTGCATAATTGTATTTGTAGTTTCACCACAGCCGGAGGGCCGGTGTGTGCCCACCTCTGCTTTAAAGTGTTAGCTGGAGTTGTGATTTAATTTTCTTGTCACTTACTTAAGGTCAGGGCTGCCATCAGAAATTTTGGGGTCCCTTCCACAGCTTTAGGCCGGGCCCTGCCCCCGGCGCCACCACACAGAGCCAGTCACACTGTTATTATTATACAGTAACTAATCGGCTTAGTCACATCAGTCTCTGTACATAGGAGCTTACACTCCAATGTCCCCCCTCAGTCACACACTATTATACATGTATGTAGCTCTGACCTATACCGCAGTGCTGTACAGAACACTGAGCCATTCACATCAGTCTCTGCACAGAGGAGCCTACACTCTAATGTCCCCCGCACAGTCACATCAGTCTCTGTACAGAGGAGCTTACACTCTAATGCACAATGGCACCAGCTGTAGGGGGACTACAAATCCCAGCAATACATTTATACAGCAATGCAGAACAGTATATGAATTTGACTCTGGGCTTAGTGACCCGCTGGACGCAGGACCCACCTGAGAACCTGCAGAGCCCACCATTGATGCTGCACAGCCCATCTGATACTCTCTATGGTGGGCTCGGCAGGGGTCTCAGGTGGGCTGGAAACCTGGCCTCTCTGCCGCTTGACTGGCTGGTCCAAGAACAGAAGAACATCGGCAACTTTTGGGCTCATCCTACAACCCAGAGCAACAGTTAAGGCATCATGATAAATGCCTACTACTTCTCATCTGTCTTATAAGTGAACAGTGTGTACATACCAGCAGAAGGTGGACCCAGCACAGGCAAGACCCACATCTAGTACAAATGGACCCTTAGGTCCATTAGGCCCTTCTGCAGCTGTACAGTCTACAAACAATACAACACTATGTATGCTGATTTTTACTTAAAAGTATCAGTCCATCCAAGAGTATTTAGCTATTAGTGGAGTATGGGGAGCCAAGCCAGTTTCTGGCTTCTTATAAGGCATGGATAATCCAACAGTGAGATGCCCAACTCTGTCCCTGCCCATCTGGAAGTTTTAGGTCCTGCTGCCCACCTTTGTATATTGCAGCTTTGAAAATAAACCCATAAGTAGTACCTGTTCCAGTATACTGGCAATATTCAATGGCTATCCAGGGCTGTGCATGTTATATTTTTCTTTGGCTTATTCCAGGAAATTGCAAAATTAGATAATTTTCAGTTGTGGGATTTTTTTCTCATCTGCCGGCTAAGATAACAGACTTCAATCTTTGTTGCGGTCAGCAATTCAAGGAAGTTGTAAATATGGAAAAAGATATGAAGGGAAACGGGGAAAAAAAGCATATGGAGATTAGCCATTTCAGTGATTTTCCCAAAATACAGATGTCATCAATTAAGAGAAACACGTACTCACTGTGAGGAGCTGAGCCAGATTTTTAGAACATACACATCATTTACCCTCACCTTGAAACTTTGAAATCAGAACAACTTTAGACTACAACGAAAATTCACACAAAGCCATCCCGATACACCAGCCTGTATATGTAACGTAGAGGTTCGGATAGAGGGCACAGGAGGCTGCTTGAAAAAACTGGAACTCTTTTAAGTTACATAGCTAGTCAGGTTGAAAAAAAAAACCCTTTAGATATATACATTTTTTGACAGGTAAGAAATGTCACACACATAAATGTTATTTGTGTATTTAAAGGTTTTAACCCTAAATGGATGACATGTCATCCTGCCAAGCTCCTGGCAACTAGTAACACCACTGGTTGTCAGGAGCTGGGGGCACTAGCAACATTTGTGTGCTGATAAGTGCAGACTTCTAATTTTGCTAATGTTAATTACATCAGTATAAAGCTGCCACAGTTTCTAATCTGCTCAAGTTTCATTATGAAAACCTAACAAATAATAAAACAGTATTTATGACTATAGAACCTGCACTGTTCTCAACTTGATTAAAAACACAACTGATAAGCTCACATCCCAAAATGTTTTTTTTTGACATAAACAAAAACATGAGCTTAATTAAACCATAGCCTGGAGGAACACGTTTCTTACAGCCTGTAAATATTTATATTCTCATCACTTTGAAACTGGGCGTAACCGCAATACAAGTAGTAAAGGAAATAAAAATACTTCCAATATTACATAGTTTAATTACACACATGTATGCTTATCACAGTAGTGCCTGATCTTGGGCAGGAATAGTGAAAGTTTGCTTTAGAGAGTCAATCAGCTATTTAGAGGATTGTAAAGAGCATACGTAGCACACAAACACTTTCCGATATTCAAAACACAAATCCTAACCAAATTGACTCCACCCAACAGTATCCTGACTATGTTCAAGCCACCTAGTTGCCACTTAGTCAGTACTCTTTGGATAAAGGCTTCTTCACAAACCATGGAGTGTAGTTAATCTCCAGCTAGGCATGATTAAAATTGAGAATTTTTAATTTGCCTAAAAATCAGGCCATTTTATTAAAATACATTGGAGTCCAAAGGGAAAGCTAAATTAAGGTTGTTTATGGTGGTTTTAAAGAGTACAATGGACCTTAAATGGCTTCTGAGGGATAGGGTAACTTCTTTCAACTATCCAGGACCCGTTCTTGTGCCAAAAAAAGCCCCTCTTGAGCTGGAAAGATGACCTTACATTTGAATGAACAGAAGAACCATAAGGCTAACCCTAACCTTTTGTTTATAAAGAAAGCCATGTCATCTGGTCAGTGCTGGTTTGGTTATTACTAGTGATGAGTCTGGGCTTGTGGGTACCCAGTCCACCAAAGTTCGCCCAAGCTCGCTCAAAACTGTGACCGCCACTCCCTGGCCTAATCAGTGGCAGCAGTGGCATTCCCTGCCACTTTGTGACATACAGCTGTGGGCTGGGCCAGGAGGAAGGTGTGTTGGTGGGCAAACTGGGTTAGCACCAAGCCCAGGCTCATCATTAGTGATCACATGGCTTTGTTAGAAAACAAAACCATGTAAGCTTTCTTTCCAAGCGCTCATGAACAAATTTATAGCCGATTTCACCAAAATTGGTAATTTCACTTGAAATCAATTTAGGTGAAATCACTTTGATTGACCCTTAACAGGGTTGCCACATGGTTAGTATTTTGGTTACCTGGATGGTAATAATTGGACTTGTAACTAAGTTGACTAAGGGCCTAATCGGATTGGTGGGTTACAGTAACGTGCATAGTGGCATAATTCGTTGTGAATGGCGCTCCACCGCACTGTACAGTAGTGGGCAATGCACAACACCCCACATGGTGTGCTGGGTTAAATTTAAAAGATGCATTTCCAATTTTTGGTGTGTCAAGGTGCACTGCCGGATGATTTAAAATGAATGGGCTGCCTTAACGCAGGTTACCACAGTTGCATAATTTGAAGGGGACCGAATAGGTAAGAGAGATGACCTTTCACCACCTTACATAAAAGGTGGTGAAAGCAAAATGCAAGCTTAAATTTTACAGTATACTGGAGTTCAGTTTTTAAAAATATGATATTGTGAAAGTGTAACAATTATGTGACTAATTACAACATTGTTACTCTAAGGAAAGAAGCTGACTAATGGCATTTTGACAGAATTAACGGTATTAGAAATTAAAGAAAGAGGCAAGATAGAAACCACTGTGTTATTTAAGATGAATGCTTTCTATTTTACGTAGGCAGACTTTAATTTTGGCTGTACATGAAGTGAGCAGAAAAAAGCAACAGGTTCACTTGACACTAAACTTAAAAATGCTTTCAAATACCCTATTCATTGGGTTCCCCAGTTGTCTTTTTCATAGAAAGACACTCCCAGGAGAGGAAAGGGCTATGACGTGCAAAGAAGGAGGGTGCTCTGCTGGGGAATTGACTCTTCCTTGACTAGTCACATTTTCTAGAAATTTCAAAGGCACATTGCAAGTGAATAAAAAAATATGATTTATGTAAAAGGAAAAACGCTGCATCAAAATATTTAAAATACTTAATTTTTCTGCGCTTTTCCGTGCATTTTTTCAAGTTGGTACAGTGTCTCTTTAATGATGTCCAAATCAAGCTACGGAAAATGCAATCTATAGGAATAAAAATGACTTTGTTTCCGCCATAGTTATTCCACATTCCCTCTAGGCATTCCTCCAACACTTTCAGCATAATTAAAATCACAGGGTAAAACTGTATATTCTTCCCGACATAATCCCTCTAATGTAAACTCCAGTTGTGGTTTCTTGGAGAGCACAGAGACACCGGCAAGTGATAAAACATATTAAGAGATCTTTTAACCTAATTCTCGCTCTGACAAATACAAATGGCTCAATTATGAATATGTGCCGGGTTCCAGTGCGGATTCTACCAGTGTACAGCTTGGAAATTGATGCCTCCCTCATGATAAATGAACTGTTGTGGCTCATAAATGGGATTCTCTCTGCTGCCCCCACATGTTTGCACATTACCTAGAAATGCATTATGAAAATGATCTGCCTCCATTTTCCTCTTCATTGATCTCTGCGTTGTGGAAAATCCATCAGGTTGTAACGCTTGTGCTGGTAGCGCTAAGAAATTAACTGAACTCTGATTAACATGAAGGAGAAAAAGACCCAATCACACCTAATAGTTACATTATTTTATTTGCTCCATTTTGGTGGGTTGAATATACAATTGAAAGTGTTTTGTTATTTCTGTTTGAAGAAAATAAAATACCCATTGATCCTGCCAGAAATCCTGTGAACTAATAGTTTCCACTCTTTACTGCCTGTGCTGACTGTTATAAATTATATTGTTCCTACCTATCTTTGGGGAAAACAACACCTCCCATGTTATGGTGAAGCCTGAAGGGAAGGGGTTCTGTAGTCCTAACACACTTTCTGTACTCTCTGCCTGCGCTGACTGTTATAAATTACAGTATATTCTTTCTAGTTACGTATATCCTGCCAGAAAGTTTCTGAGCTGATAACATCTAATGTTTCTGCTTGTGATGAATGTTGTAAGTTACATTGCTCCCAGGTATCTCTAGAGTGGAGGGGGGAGGTTGTAGTCCTAATGTACTTCCTATCCTAGGGTGACAATGTTGCCCTTCTATAGATTTCCCAAAGGCTCTGATGGGGCAACAGGGGATGATGGGAAAAGTGTGCATCAGGGGGTTGTGGGTTGTTTTCATAGTAGGGGGTCTATTTTTACCCTTCCCACAGCTACACTTGGATATTCATTGTTCAGTGCCATCTAGCTGTCATTTGAATCTTTTTACGTGGCCAGTAGTTGACTGGGGACTCAAAAGCTGGTCTTGTACATGGGCCCCTTGATAACGCTGTCTGATATTTGTATACCAGGAAAAAGAAAAGCTTAAAACTGAAGAAATAGAGGAATTAGAATGGGGAGAAGGGAAAGATTAAACAAGAGCTGCACCACGTCCTCACCTATTCTTGGTGACCACTCTCTCAATAGAGCCGATGTGTGACAGTTTCAATGTCACACTTTGGCTCTAACTATGAGGATAAGTGTAAATCACTCACCTTATAGTTCTTCTTTAATATTGTTTTACATCTCTTTACATAGTGACACATTCACATCAGTCCCTGCTCTCAAGGAGCTTACAATCTAAAGTCCCTATCTCACATGCATACATACAGGGACAATGTGGACAGGAGCCAATTAACCTTATCAGAATGTCTTTGGAGTATGAAGAGGGGAGAGTGGCCTTATTTTCCCCTAAAAAATGCCACTCTGAATTAGGGTAGATTTATCTAATTTTTATTTGCAAAGAACATTTAAATTCCTCTTTAACGATACAGGATGTGCACTGGACAAGCCTGATTATCTATGCTAGAGAATGAATCTTACTAGAGTCGCAGCCAAGCACTTTGTATAAACTCGCCGATCCCCTGAACAGTGAATGTTGTTCAGTGCACGGTCAAGTAAAACATGTGACCTTACAATGTAACTTGAGGCTAGGCAGTATAGTAAGTCTTGTGAAGGAGCATGACTGGTGATGTCATAGGCGCCTTTCCAAAACTGTAAAGTCTGATGTGGGGGAACTTTAGGGTGACTTTATGTTTTTTTTTAAAAATGAGAACAAAGAAATGCTGTCAGCTTTGCTTTCTCAGCTCTTGTTATTTTTTGAAATAGGATTTTGGCTGTTTTCCCTTAAAGATTCAATAAACCTATTTGTAAGTTATCTTTAGTTATAAATTATTGCAAATAATATTTTGAAAGAAAAGTATAATAAATACCATAGTTATAATAAAGTAAAGCTTTAGAGTTCTCTCTGCTATGGAGCCCACTGTTCTCTCATCTAAGCCATTTGATGCTACAGGAGGCTATCTAAATGATTTTTTAAAAGCATTACCAAAAGGTCTGTGGTGTTTTAAAACATATTGTTGATAATGTTAGAATTTTATTTCCATAAGCTCAAATTCTTATAGGGAACTGAAACTTTTTGTAACTTTGAGATGGATTGTAGAGGCATAAAGACCATCAGCACTTTATATGCAAAAGACATTGTGACTATATGCTTTTACATAAAGTGTCAGGAAATGCAAAATTAGGACTAAAATACTGCATAAACACAAACCACTCACAAAATATTGGTGATCCTTATCAATAGGGAATGCCCATTTCAACCCAATATCTTCTGAAGTGAACAAGAAAATGAAATATTAAACTAATTGACAGGGGTGCCATCAGTAATTGCAGGATTAATTTGAACCCAATTATTCTCTATGCCAGAGGTAACCAACCTCAGCTTCCAGCTGTGGTGAAGCTACAAAGTCAGTTAGGCAATGCAAGATTGTGATAGGCAGGACTGCTAAAGGCAGATGCATTATGGGATTTGTAGTTTCACTACAGCTGGAAGGCAAAAGTTTGGCTCCTCCTGCTCTGTGCAAAGCGCACTGGGCAAAAAATGATTATATCCCAGGAACACTATACATTATAAGTGTTGCTCCAGCCCGAAGTTGGTCTGCATCATCTAAGATCAGCACTTAGGTAAAATGTTTAAAATGTTGACAAGGGCAGCCTGACAATTTTTCTTTTGTGTGGGGGGGTCGTCTACAATGACTTTTTAAAGAGGAACTAGAGGCTGGGGGTCCAACTAAGAAGGCTTGTACTTTATTATTTATTGCAAAATTGCTTCTGTGTTTGTTCCCGTGATGACAGCTTTGCTTTCACTTTTGCTGTCCCATGACCACTGGTGCCATGAGGACATTTGACCATTGGATGGCCAGAGGTGATCCAATTTCCATACATGCTCAGTGCAGTTGCACAACCTGCCTGTTCTGTCTCTTTAGAAACCCAATAGTGCTTTGGCAACCCTTTGTCGTGTTATGTTTATTTCTAAAGAAAAAAATATTTGACACATATTGTTAAAAATGTATAAACCTTAAAAAAAATTAATTGGCCCAAAATTCTCATAATCTGCCTTTAAAGCAGAATTCCTAACAAATGACAGAATTTAGTAATGAACCTGAACAAAAACAAGTTTTTACCTGTGTCTACTTTATGTATGTGGGTGCATTCTTTGGAAGGAAACAGAACTGCAAATGTTTCCAGACTACAATGATGTTTTGAGTCTGTGGTGCTCCAGGCAAGAAAGAAGGAGCAGCAACAAAAATAAAAAGTGGCATATATCCCAAGAACACTACACAGTATAAATATTGGTCCAGCCCAGGCCAGAGCAGCCGGTAAGAAGATGGTCTGTATCTAAGATCAGTACTTACATAGCTGAATTGTTGAGAAGGTTACTATGGGCCACATAAGAGGGATCCGTCTAAGAATACTGTTCAGCATCACGTGTATAGAAAGTATTATGGCAAGAAGTGTGCTAAATGCATACTCAAGATAAGGTTTCTAGAATACCCTTCCTATGGTAGAGCAACTTGAATCAGCACATTTGGAGAGTATGACGGTCTCCACACAGAATGTGGCTGATTGCACTCAATGCTTGTTGGCATGTTTTGGAGATGGATCTAGAGAACAATGCTAGAATTGACGAGGCCCCAAATGGAACCAATGTGTGGTCAGCAGAAGCCCCCGTAAAAATGAAAAGGAGCATCCAAAGGGATTCTTATTATTATTTGACCATACGAATAGGTTAAAACACCCCATCAACAAAAAATGTTTGGCTCTTTGGTGGCCACTTCATCAGAAAAAGATGTTCAAGACACTTTAAAGTGTCCTGTACACCTTTTCTGGATGCTTTGCTTGTCTGTTCTTCAACCAGCGTGCAATCATACACAATGCAGTTTGATCAAACAAGCACCCTCTCACCTGCTGAAAACTGGTTTGCAAATGGCGGGATATTGCAGTAAATTTATTGGCATTTCTGATCATGAGTGAATCCACGGTTTCCTTCAGCAGCTATTGTTTACCTAATATAACTGCTGCGTAAATAGTGTGACTAAGAAGAATGATATATTCATGTGCTAGGGGTGAAGGCCGGGTCTCCTCGCAGCTGTAAAATGAACACATGTACAGGCTAACTCCTTGGAAAGAACTTACCACCCTTATGGAATATTCTCTCAGTCAACAGAAAAATATATAGTGCCTGTGGCAAATCCCGAGAGACACAGCTTGATTTATGATGCTAAAGGGCCGGTAAATCTTAATTACAACTTTGTTTATGTAAAAGAACCGATATTAAAATTAAAAATGCATGCGTTTATATAAACTTAACATAAGCAAGATAAATTCCTGATATTATGCAAGGCGTTGTTTGATGAAGCCGATCAGCAAGGTCACATTAAAGAGAATAATAGTGTATTTTTATTTAATTTGAAACATTGTGGGGGACTTTTAAGACATCAAACAATACAACTTGAAATATAAACTTTTAAAACTGAAACATTTTGTTCATGAATAATCTGAGTATGTGTAAACCCTGATAATGAACTTCTCTTATTTGGTCCCTTTTGGTCTGTTACATGCAATTGAAAACATTTTGCTATATCTATTTGATAATCTATTTGATGTTTGATATTAAAAAAACCCTGTTAATCTTTATGGAAATCTTTGGAGCTGATAACTTCCTCCACTCTCTGCCTGTTCTGCCAGTTATCAGTTACATTATTCTATGAGGACTACAGAAATCACTATAGATGGAGTTCTGTGGTCCTATTTTGTTTCTGTTGTTGGCATGTGAGTGTTTTCATCCTGTGACTGGAAGTGTGTTACTGGCAGAATCACCAGGTGAAGAAAAAAAAAGCCAGCCAAAATGTTGTCTCTCAAGTTTCATGCACATCATCTGCTTCATCAGGGTAAATATACCGCATATTTGTATCAAGTACTCCTGTCCAGTGTTCTGCTCACCTCCTCCAACTGGTCCAAATTACCATACAAGAAAAAAAAAAGACAACCATAGGGGGTGGATAAAATAAGGCGACATATAAATTCCAAATCTGTGGGTAACTCAGATGTTTACTCTGATGGGATGAGCATCAATAAAATATATCAGTTATAAAAGTCTATATATAAAACTGCATTCTTCTGTTGCCTAAAAAGTCCCCATACATTTCTAAAATTTTATGAAAATACAGTATCCTTTCTCTTTAATTTATTGGAATTGGGAAGTTGACCCAACCAGATTATTATTGACTATATTATTCTGCTCAATTGACCCATAGTGTATTTTGAGCGACTGCATATTTTCAGTGCTAATTGCGATTACCTTAAAGCTACTCTCCAGGCTGCTCTCCTCCAACGAATCGGTAGCATAGAAAGTAGAAAAAAAACAAAATGCCCTTAATTTGTTGTCATTTGACGTTCCAGTCCCATGTCCCCTATCTTCTACTATGCACAGGAGGCATGGTCCTTTCGAGTGTCCATGTCACCAACTGTGTAATGTGGACACGTCTCTGATTGGATGAGGGGGGTAGGCAATGTCACGGCATCAGATCAGAGAGCGCCAAGTGTCCACTGAGAAAAATACAAGGGCGTCCGCTGAATGTTTACTATATTCAGCGAGTGACTATATGTGTTTCAATAGCACAGGAAAGTTTGTCAGCATAGCGAGTGTATCAGGACCTGGAAGACGTTGTAATACACTATAGTAGTTATGGCTATTACAGTGTATTACATGATCCCGATGGCCTTGTCAGGGTATATCCTGTACAATGCATTCTGTGCCAAGCAGTGCCAGTGTAAGTGTATATTATTAAAGCTGTAATTCTACTTTAAATTTATAGATTTGCAGCTTAGCCAACAAGGGAGCTTCCAGTGGCTCAGTAAAATTTTCCATGTAGTCCCACTCAATTCAGCAACAGATGTGGGCAGCTTGATATATATAAACAGGTTTGGTCAACATCTGGCCCAAACACCAAAATTGTGAGACAGACAACAGCAGACCACCACAGGGTCCAGACCTTAATCCCATTGAGCTTTTAGGATGTGCTGGAGAAGACTTTGCACCTGACTCTCCCATCATCACTGCAAGGTCTTGGTGAAAAATGAATGCATCTCTGGATGGAAATAAATGTTGTGACATTGCATAAACTTATTGAAACAATGCCATGGCAAATGTAAGCCGTAATCAAAGCTAAAGGCGGTCCAACAAAATATTAGAGTGTGTGACTTTTTTTTGGACAGGCTGTGTTCATTCACATGCAGATTCAGATTATACAACTTCATCGACCATTCAATTCGATATCTAAGTGATATCCCTTTTAAAGTCAACCGCTCTCCACAGGCCCCCCACATACCGGAAGATTTGGTCTAAAACGTCCCAATCCTGATGGACGGTCACCTTCACCCTAAATTGACATCCTGCATAATACAGAAACATATACTTGGCTTCATAACAAATGGGACACAATGCAATATCTCAGGTTTTTGACAGATAGACATTTTTTTTTACAAAACTATATGTGACCATTATTAGCAGTAGGGAAACTCTCATTCTAAGTTTACTGGCATCTTTGTAACAGGAGGAGAGTGCTCTCATTTCTTGTGAAGTCTGTGTTATATTTGCTCTGTCTTTCATCATCCGACATACAGTAACAAGTCAAGCTGTAAAGTGCTGATTCGGGAAGAATTCAGTTTAGGGAGTGGCGGTCATGTACACAGCAAAACTACTGTGGTAAAGGAGATTTATCATCATCTCAAAAAAAATTGCAAATGATCAAGAATTGTGCATTTACTGTTAATTTGTTTTATTGTGATCTGCAACAGTACTGGAATTGGTGGGTACAAATCACTATCCCCTTCTTGATAGCATATTTCTAGTCAGGGCATTTTGTGAATAGGCTGCAATGCAACATAATGTACTGACAAATGGTATCCCTCCGTTAGACTCATCTCTATAACACAGATTGTTTTCTTATATTATTGGCCCTTACCTGGCTTAGAATATTGAGACTATGGGGTTGATTTACTAACCTTTTAAGCACACCACGAACGTGTATACACCTCTGTAGTGTGTTCCCTCCCAGCATGATCTATGGGAGGAATCGAAACACCTTTGTAGTGTGTACACACCCAGCAGGTGTGTTGTTCAAAGCCCTGCAATGAATTGCAAGGTAATGTGGTGTAAATTAGCTCTATGTTATGTTGCTTGCGTTGATGAATGCAGGAATGTAAATGCATGAGCTAACCATTTTTGTCTAAACTGTGAAGCAGCATTATATATGCATCATGTGCATGATTTTTCCATATATGGCATTAGTGGAAATATGCTTTTAGAGACTTTTTGGTTGATAAATACGTTTTGCTGTGTGAAAATCACACACACCTGGTGTGTGTGTGTGTTTAGGTTAGTAAATCAACCCCTATGAGTAAGTAAGCTTTGAGGAGATGAGTGTTTTGACAGACAAAGGGAGAATAATGGGATGTTGATAACTAACTATACAATAAAAAGCTGCCTCTTTAGCTTTGCTGCCCATAGGTACAAGCCCACTGTGCCCATTGGTAAATCTGGGCCTGATCTGATGTCTGAATTTAAGTTTGTTTTTAGGTAGGGAAGGGGTCATATGGATGTATTTAAAATAAGTATTTGCTAGCAAAATTCTAGAAGCCAATCAGACTCTACTGCAGCCACATGTCTGTGAAGGTTCTCATTCATATACGCCATGGTATATCTGCAAAAAAATAAATAAAGGCAACTGGACTTAGTGGTGGAGGGGGCGGCAGGAAGAGCGGCATGGCTGCTCTGCTGCACAATATTTTCTGGGCAGAGCATTCCAGGTTGCTAAGAGCTGGGTGTGGAGATGTGTAAGGGCCCTACACATCTCCCTGCCCAGCTCTTTGCAGCCCGAAATGCTCTTGCCGGCTTCCTGCCAAGCTCATGGCAACCAGTGATGGGCAGGACGCAGAGCATACCAGGTTGCTAAGAGCCTGCAGAGGATGGTGTGCACCGCCATCCCCTCCCCTGCACCCCGCTATCCACCCCTACCGCCACCCCAGGCAAAAAAAAGGCTAGGGACACCACTGTTTGCATGTATTAAGACATTTGCTTGGACTTTAGCATTAAAGGGAATCTGTCATGATAGAAACATGGAGGCTGCTATTGCCTAATGCACTTTTCCTGGCTGTCATGCTAAAGCCCTTTCTTTGGTACTTTTTGCAGATTAGGAAAGTTCTGGGTTAGTGGCTAAGTAAAGGAGTAAAAGATTTAATATGACATCCTGGCAACCAACAACTTTAGTTGGCAATGGTAGCGTCCAGTTTTTCGGTAATGGTTTTCCTTTAAGCTGCTTGACATGGAGGAAGAACTTCCCCCACAGTCTCTACTCTCTTTCTTCAACATGGGCGCCTCTGCTGTGATCTATTCATGCAAAAGCTCAGTTGCTCCTTTCTAGACACAAAAAAAACAAATGAGATTTTATTTGCATGACTAAACCATTTAAAGGAAATAGGCCATAATTGGCTTTCAAAACAACTAGAAACAACTAGTTTACCAAGGAATGAAAAAGCCGTTTTAGCTGAAGCCCAAAGTAATTTTCTGTGACTCCTTTCTTTTCCCCATCAGAAACCACAGAAATGTGAGCTGTAACCACTAATTAGTTTCACTTTCTTTAAACTGAAGCCCTTGAAATGTCGTCATGCTATCAGGAGGCCGAATGACGAAGTCTGGTCTGATCCGTGATTGCAAACTTTGATTTTGCTTCAAAGTCGTCTTCCAAGTCACTGGTTTGGATCAATAATGCCCTAATTAGCACCAGTGTATCCTGCTCATCCTTGTTTAGGGTTTGGGCTCTGAAGTGCTCACTCATCAATCACACCTCCCAACATTTCAGCACAAAAATTTAGGAAAAAGACACCTCCAGTTACGCAAACCACAAAAACGCTCCAGATGGGTTTGCCTTAATGTGCTAGCATGCACAGAATATTAGTACATTATGTCTGGCTTACCTTGTAAGAAATCCCCTCCAGCGATGCACTGTCCGCTCTCCCCTCTGTTCCCATCATTGCCATCTTCTCCTGGTCTTCTTGTGGGTTTGGTGTCTTTGGCCTCTTAAATGGCCAGGCTAGCATGATGAAACTCCAGCACATGGGAATTACTTCATTTTAGCATGCTGATGCAGTGCACAGAAAAAAAAGCTGACAGGTAGGTTGCAGCTTCTTTAGTATAAGAGACTTTCACAGCCTCTTGAGAGAGAGAGAGAGAGATGACTCTTAATAGGGCCATGGATGTAGTAGCTGCAGCTACTACAGTGTCATACTGCCTTTTCTGAATGTTGTACAGTCGCTGTAGTGAGCAACTTTACCCTCCGCTGTTAAAACACAGGGGTTCACTCGGGGTGAAACACAGGGGGTCACTCTGGCCGGCGTCCTGTCCAGCCAGAGCATCCCAGGTTGCAATGAGCTGGGCGGGGAGATGTGTATGGCCCTTACACATCTCCCCGTCCAGCCCTTAGTAACCTGGGATGCTCTGGCCGGAAGCAGGCACACTACAAACATTGAGCAGTGGCCATGCCGCTCTGCCTGTCGCCCCTGCTCATGACCCAAAGAGATGCCATCTGAAGTGACAGCTTCAGGCTGCTTCATTAAAAGGATGGCCCTGGTTGTGGGCTATGCATCAATAATTGTGATCAGTTGATAGACCTCAAATGACTTGTGTAACAATTAATAGACAAGCAGAAATCTATACATATAATAATTATAGGTTATGGTCATACTAGAGGAAAATTATTTTACATTTCAGGTCCTACTTTAGGGCCATTCACACCATTGTGTTAGAACTGCTCTAAAATGTGTGTTCACAGTGCCCCGAAACTGCAGGGAAAATAGTTGGTTATATTTTACAAAGCTCTTCACATTAGTGCATTGTGTTACAGTACACTTAGGTGCATTTATGAAAAAAGTATGTTTTTAGTTAGGTAAATATGAAATATTGCATATGAATACTATGTGCTCTCATTTCCCACCAGCAGTGGAGCCTCAGGCTCCATTTTGCTTGTTATCCAGATTCTCTTCTTCTCCCTTCAGTCAGCTACATTCAGATTTTAATTCAGAGACAAAAAGAGTCTAAAAGCAAACATCTTCTGCCCTGCTCTCTTTTTAGAAAACCCAAAGAGCTTCTCTGTATTCATTAGTATATCATTAAATATATTTTTAAATTACAATTAATGTGTAATCTAACCTGGTATCTGGCCCTTGCAACCCCTTGTATAGCAAAGCTCAGACTGTGAGAGGAAGAAGCAACTGCAATGCTCATGCTTGAACAAGGAACATGTGGGCAAGGGAAGAGAACAGAGTGACAGAGGTGAGTACATCGGCGTACTGCTTCTGCTTTCACAGTGTACTTGTAGTCTGGGGAAGGGGCAAGACCTGTAATTGCGGCAGAGAAAAAAAAACAGGTCTCCAGCCTTGCCACACAAAACTGTACTGTATGGCAGAGCGCTGTATATCTCAGAAGCGGATGGACAGAAATACAAATCCTTAGATAGGTAAAATAGTTCCTATATATGTATTTATCTGTGGATTTAGCTTTTTATCTGGAGTTTAGCTCAAATTACTGTGATCATGAACGTTCTTGGGATGTAGCATAAGAATATAAATGTCTAGGTTTATGAATGCAGACCATTTTAAATAAATAATATGTTCCCTTTTAAGAGATCTTAATTACTATTATGCATTATGCATAAATACCATTACAAACGACCCGGGCAAAATAGAGTATCAAAAGGTACATTAGCTGCAAATTTGTAGTGCAGGGAAATACAAACCCATCAACCATACAGTTTCTCTCTTGTTACCCGGTACTCCTCCTCCATATGTCGCAACCTACCAGCCAACACTCACAAGGAGATTATTTACCACACCTGTGATGTCTTATTTATCATGTATTACTAGGTCACACCATTAAGATATTGGACTATAATAATGACAGAATGCCCGAGGTTCCAAATTCGAGAGGGGCCTACGGTGAGAGGCGAAAAACATTCTGCACTTTAGCAAGGTTTTTAATAAAGCCCGACCATATATACGTGGATTTTTTTTAATACTCCCATCCACGGTAAACGGCATGGATTGGAGAAATCTTCCTTTTCAGGCTATTGTGTTTTGACAGCCGGCACCAACAGCTGTCAGAATACCCCAACTGACTGTGACTGATCGGCTGCAATTACCGGTTTGCCGAGAATTTCTGTCCTGGCTCCTTTGACAAACGTTGAATAATAAGTTGATTTTTGGCAAATGGAGTGTGCCGACAAGGTCACCCATAGTTCGCATTTTTACTGAATTTATTCAAAATGATCAAGCGATCATACGCAATACCCTTTTAGTCTTCGTATGTACTCTTTCTTTATCTGGATGCATTGTTACCTTAGAAATGTGGGACTACTTCCTAACTCTGTCCTTCACAATTGCCATACTGTCATTTAAATAAGGAGCAGGAGGTTCAGTAAATGCCTGGTGATCCTGCCAGTTCCTTCAGAGATATCCCCTTCCTGTTTGCTTTTGAAACAAAAAGGGTTTACATCTACTTTAAATAAACAATCCTTCTGTCCCCATGTTTTTTTGGGGTTTCTGAGGGTTAGGGTTATAATAATAAACCCAAATAATATAGGATTTTCCACATACCTTGTGTGGTTAACCTTCACTTTAAATGGGTGTCACAACCTAAAACAGTTTGAAAAGGTTTTTAGTGATATGGATGGTACAGTCCTTTGTTAACTGGCGGTGAGGGGGCTTGTGGGGGCGCTGAATTAAATTAAGGCAACATAACTGAAACCATATTTCCAGCAAGAGTGAAGAATACATTTCACACCAATTAATGACGACACCATCTCCCACTTATGCCTGCGTGTATTGTGACCAGGTCATTCTGGGTCAAGCTGTCCTTAATGGTCAGAGATGTCTAGAATGGTCTTTCATACATGTTTTTAGCTTTACATTGAGCAGAAGGTCACAGCATAATGAATCAAGTTAATGTCAAGAGGACAATGAACAAAGGATCATTATAATACAAACATGAATACTATGAAAGTATTGTACAGTACTGAAGGACCCAAAACTGATATTTCATTTGGGGAAGGCAGCAGAGCGTTGGCAGACTCACCAGCTTCTTTGCCACTTGGGGACACTGATTTGAAAGCAAGACCTAAAATTAAAGCTGTATTTAATCAAAATGGCAATCAGGGGCCAGTGCAGGAGAATTAGAGGGGACAGCACCATGTCTCCATGTCTAAAGAATTTACAAATAATAACTTTTTCCTTCATTTCTCCTCTTCATCTCTGGAGATTTCTGGTTAAAAGCAGGAAGAGAAGAGAAACATAGGGGTGGAGGTGAAGGAGTCATTGAAAGCATCTGTCCTTCCTCTTGTTCGGTGGGCTGAAATGTAGTTCTTTCTATAAAGCATTATTAAAGCACAGGCTTGTTTACAACTGAACTTCATGTAGGAACAACAATATATATTAAAACTTCAATTTATTTGAAATGCAGCTAAAGTACACCCGAATTGGACTTAATTTTACCTTTTTGGAATCCCCTATACAGCAGCACGAAGACTGAAAGTAGGAAGGGCAGCGCTTGGAGTCGATCAGGTGTGCTAGTTACAGTGACAAGGAACATGTTGACAGAAGGAGTGAGGGGAGCGATGACCTCATTCTGTTGTTGCTCCTTCACTGTCTAGTCATAGGCTTGGAGCAGGAAGGTTACCTAGCTGTATTGCTTAACTGCAGAAAAGCAAAATGTGGTCACTAGGCTGGCTGTATAGTCTGACAGAACTGTGTAAATCTCAGGACTGGGTGGACAGAATTGCAACCCTAATGACAGGTACAGTAGCTCTCATATATGTATTTTGATTGTGTATTTAGTTTTTTGCCTGGAGATTATAAACATTTGTAAAATGTTGAGTAATTTGCAGTCTAATATTAAGAAAACATGTATGCAAGTGTTCTCAGTTGACTGACAAGAACATAAAAGCATGGTGGAGAGGTAAGTGCTACCTATCCTTTGAAAAAGCGCAATCCCACTATGGGATTTTACAACATGTATAGGAGGTTGGAATTCTGGAGAACCTTCAAAATGGTGCCATCAGAAGGCTGCATTCTCACCAAAACCGTACACCGGTCAAGCAAGAGTGCATGACCCTAGAGACACTGAAAATTCTGACATGAGATTTCTCGATCATTTGAGAGTGACCTAACTGATAAGGGAAATATTACCACCATTCATTCCCACAACTGTTACTCTATTTACTTCTGTTCTTTCCATTCTTAAGATAAGTCAGTAAGTTCTATAATGTGTTTGAACTGCATCTAAAGAGACACTATATGCAAGTATGAGGACACCCCACCAGATTTCTACGTTTATGCGTTTCCAGTGAAGAACACTGGTAATGCTACAGGATACAAAGGCATTTTAGAGAATTGAGCACCTTAACCTTGTGGCAACAGCTTGGGGTACACCCTTTTCTGTTCCAACATGACTGTATATCTGTGTATGAAGTCAGCTCCATAAATACATGTTTTAAAGAGTTTGATGTGGAGGTACTCTATGCAGAGAGCCATCACCCTTGGGATGAACATCAGCACCTGCCTAACAAATGCTCTTTTGGCTGAATGGGCACAAGTTCCCAGAGACATGCTGCAAAATTTTTATGGAAAGTCATACCAGAAGAGTGAAGGCTGTTATAGTCTTAAAGATGGAGGCCAGCTCTGTATTAATGCCCATGGATTTGTAATGGGATGTTCTACAAGCTCATATAAGCAAGATGGTCAGGTATTCACAAACTTTTGGGCATATAATGCAGTTCTAAACCATACCACTGTTTGTTTATTGAATATTATTACAATACAACAAACGCATACATATTTAGAGAAGTAGGAAGTGTTATTAGGTTTCCAGAGAACAAAGATGCTAAACAGACTGTTTTGAAAGTCATATGAGTACACATGCTTGGGCCAGACGCCGAAAGGATGCTCAGCAATAAATCTAACCTCATCGGAGTCATGATGACATGTTTATTTGTCTTAAATGGTCAGGTGGCTTTGTGACACCCCTGCCACTTTCAGCAGGACGGTATCTACAGCACGCCCACTTCCTTCTCATATGACGGAAAAAGGTAATGAGATAAAAAGGGAAATGAGATAGGAAGGAAGGATCAGAAGCTAGCGATATTTTATTTTGTCACGTTTGGTCAGCAGATATCTTAAACAGAGGTAGCTGGGGTCACATGAAGGTCTCTGTCATACTAAATCTTTTCGATGTAGCCTGTAAATTGTCATTCTAAATAAATGACCATGATAAAGGCCAAGTCTACTAATATTATCATTTTGAAAAGATGCCAGTGGATTGGATCACCCACAGACTTCTTATATCTCTTGGTGACGTCAGTTGCAAGATATCCTTTTCTGAATTCACAAACTCCATCCCCTACATCCCCCACTGCAACCATTACAAAGCCTAAAACGCGTTGCATGCCTTTCCCATGTGATTCTCTGGTTACTTTAAAAACTTGATTTTTTTTTTTAAATAAAGCACTAGGGATAATAATAACAATTACAACTGTACATCACCAGAAATATATACAATGATAACTACAGAACATAGTAAATGATGGACATGTGCGCCGACAAAAAATTAGTTTAGTTTAGGATACTTCGTTATTTTGTTTTCGGGATTCGGGGGCCGAAAGTCAATTCCTTTTGGCATTTGGATTCGGATGAAGTTAAATAATAATTATGAATTAAAATTTGTTGCAGAAAAGTGACAATAAATGTTTTTTCTAAATTTGTTTCTTTTTATCTTTGCACTCCACAGAAAAAATAAAAAATAAAAAAAACAACAGCGTGGGGCCCCCCCCCCCAATTCATACCAGACCCCGATGTAAAAAAAAAACAGTGTGCGGTTCCCCAGCAATTCATACCAGACCCTTTAGGTCTGGTATGAATTTTAAGGGGTAACCCCAACAAAAAAAAAATCCCATACCAGACCCTTAATCTGGGCAGCAGCCTGGCAGGACAGGAAAGGGGGAGGCGTACCATACCAGACCACATGCCCCCGGCATTGGGAGGGGGTTTTTCCAATGGGGAACCCCCTGAAAAATTACCTGGTCCCCATGCCGATGGGGACAAGGGCCTCTTTCCTACAACCCTGGCCTGGTGGTTGTGGGGGTCTGTAGGCAGGGGGGCTCATCTGCATCTGGGTACTGGCACCCAGATGACGCCCCCACCCTTCTGAATGAGTAAGGGGTACTTGTATTGCAATAATATTGTAATAACAATATTGTGTTACTTTGTTTTCATTCAGGATACAAGTCCAAGAACGTCAACAAAAAGAAATGCCTGAGAGCGGTAAATGATAGCTCTCCCGCTTGCTGGTTTCATTCCGAATAAAATTTGTATGTATCCGAATTCATTATTAAACATTCAGATTCATTTGGATTCGTTATTTCTGTCATTCAGAAATTTGGATGCATCGAATGTATGAATTTCAGAAAATTTGTACTAATTTAAATTCGGAACGCAACGAATCGCACACGTCTAGTAAATGAACAGCACAATGGATTAGCCCCAAGGCACACTTGAGTGCAAATTTATTAAGGTGATTTTGAAGCTTTTTTTTTTTTGCCTGTGGTATTCAGGCGTTTCCAAGCTTAGGCATTTTTTGTTTTAGCCAATGGAAAGTTAGTTACTAGAAAGAGCAGACTACTGTTAGACGCCGAAATGCGTGAAAAAATGCACATTACGTACGTTTTTCAGGCACTCTTATTGAAACCTATGGGGCACAAAAACATGCGATTTAAAGCTTGCACTCGTAGCGCACATACTTTTTCAAGCTACAAGTCGCAAGGGAAGCGCCTGAAAAGATGCTCAGGTATGAATGGGGGCTTAGAGATACATAAATTCTACAGCACAATATAGTGAGCATTGGAGGTTCTTCAAAAATTCTGGAAGACGCTCAATTTGGACTGAATTTAATAAATTTGCATGTACTAAGATTAATTTGAATTTCAGTGTTGTTTTTTGGCAGTTTGGTGTCCCACAAAGCTTATGTGAGCCTTCTGGGGCTGTATATGACTTATATCTGCTCTTGCTCTTGCCCTTAGCACCTTTATTTTTCTGCTCATGTCCTGAGCACCTTTAGTTTGCCTACCAGTGCTACCACGTCCCCCCTTCTAGTTTACTATCACTGGTACAATTTTTGGAATGAGTGGATATGCAATATGTGCACCTATGCCTAATGCTTTAGGTATCTTGCCACCCCATGGTTCCTGTCACTTGACAGGCCCAATCTCTGAGCCATATCTTATTATCCTTGGCACAATTTCTGAAAAAATTGTCTGATGTTGCTTTTTACACTTACATTGCTTTTGATCATATTCCTACTGCTGCTGTCTGAGCTCACTAAAGCTGCCGATCCCCCCCCCCCCCCTCCCCCAAAAACACAAA
>NW_017306280.1:412427-413581 GCF_000935625.1 Nanorana parkeri | reverse complement strand
ACACGTCCTGCTTACCCCTGACTGGGTCCAAGTTTTCATACTTGGCCTCATCATCTCATCATGCATGGCTATCCTTACTGCAGCACTGATGGGTGCTCATGTAATGGGTACTAACCGCCCAGGACAACATGACGATGAACCCCCATGTCGTCATTCAACCCAGAATTGAGTGGAGGACAATGGAGGGGTGCAATGCTGGAGTGTGGCGAGTGTAGCGTTTGAAATTGTTTTTCCTTTACATTGGGGGGGACTACAAGTGAAGTTCTTTAAGCCCACCCCAACAAGGCTATTTTGGTGGTGGTGATGGGGGGCAGAGTGGGAGTAAGCACTATTGTCAAGTTGTTATTGCAGTTTTTTATTTCACCTCACTTCCTGTGTGACTAATTCAGCAGAAGGGTGATAAATCCTTACAGAAACTCCACATTTTACAGAAAAAAAGTGTTAGTTGCAGTCTGCGTGCGCACTAGATATATTTCCAAAAGCAATTGGAAAGGAAGCATCATCAATAGGGACACAGACCACAAATAATCAGACAAGGGTTCTATCCCTTTCTTACTGCATTAAAAGCTAAAACATGTGTTTTGTCTGCAGTTGAGCTTTAACCTAGATATGCTTTCACATGCCTTCATTTATTATAAAACATTTATGTGCACTCCAAATCTGGATAGCACACAGCAGTATGCTCATTTAGTTTCCTGATGTCTGAGATTGGCTTATGCTCCTGCAAACCTTTCCACAGCTCATTGCTTTATCTGACAGAGAAGCTGTTTCTGCACTTCTTAGACAAATTACTGAGTCCTGACAGCGAGGACTTTGTGTGCTTAGGCGGAGAATTATGGAAAGACTCGGGAAGAGAAGGTAACGTGAAAAGTCAACTTTTTAAGATTACCATATAGCAATTTTTTTATCATTATTTCATAAAGTTACCTCTCAAGCGCTACCCCAAAGTTTTATATTTACCAGCTCACACATCTGTGAGATCCTTTCTTCTAAGGCTTGGGGGGTGCGTGGGGAACAGTGGCGGGACTATCACCATAGCGACCGATGCGGTCGCTATGGGGCCCATGGCACTGGGGGGGCCCAGATCCCTGCTGCACTCCCCCGCTTGTATGGGCTGAGGCAGCGGGGATCTGAAAAAAAATGGACGGCGGAGG
>NW_017306280.1:397288-409560 GCF_000935625.1 Nanorana parkeri | reverse complement strand
GCCCCAAAACCCATAAGTAAACACGTCCTGCTTACCCCTGACTGGGTCCAAGTTTTCATACTTGGCCTCATCATCTCATCATGCATGGCTATCCTTACTGCAGCACTGATGGGTGCTCATGTAATGGGTACTAACCGCCCAGGACAACATGACGATGAACCCCCATGTCGTCATTCAACCCAGAATTGAGTGGAGGACAATGGAGGGGTGCAATGCTGGAGTGTGGCGAGTGTAGCGTTTGAAATTGTTTTTCCTTTACATTGGGGGGGACTACAAGTGAAGTTCTTTAAGCCCACCCCAACAAGGCTATTTTGGTGGTGGTGATGGGGGGCAGAGTGGGAGTAAGCACTATTGTCAAGTTGTTATTGCAGTTTTTTATTTCACCTCACTTCCTGTGTGACTAATTCAGCAGAAGGGTGATAAATCCTTACAGAAACTCCACATTTTACAGAAAAAAAGTGTTAGTTGCAGTCTGCGTGCTCACTAGATATATTTCCAAAAGCAATTGGAAAGGAAGCATCATCAATAGGGACACAGACCACAAATAATCAGACAAGGGTTCTATCCCTTTCTTACTGCATTAAAAGCTAAAACATGTGTTTTGTCTGCAGTTGAGCTTTAACCTAGATATGCTTTCACATGCCTTCATTTATTATAAAACATTTATGTGCACTCCAAATCTGGATAGCACACAGCAGTATGCTCATTTAGTTTCCTGATGTCTGAGATTGGCTTATGCTCCTGCAAACCTTTCCACAGCTCATTGCTTTATCTGACAGAGAAGCTGTTTCTGCACTTCTTAGACAAATTACTGAGTCCTGACAGCGAGGACTTTGTGTGCTTAGGCGGAGAATTATGGAAAGACTCGGGAAGAGAAGGTAACGTGAAAAGTCAACTTTTTAAGATTACCATATAGCAATTTTTTTATCATTATTTCATAAAGTTACCTCTCAAGCGCTACCCCAAAGTTTTATATTTACCAGCTCACACATCTGTGAGATCCTTTCTTCTAAGGCTTGGGGGGTGCGTGGGGAACAGTGGCGGGACTATCACCATAGCGACCGATGCGGTCGCTATGGGGCCCATGGCACTGGGGGGGCCCAGATCCCTGCTGCACTCCCCCGCTTGTATGGGCTGAGGCAGCGGGGATCTGAAAAAAAATGGACGGCGGAGGAGCCCCTGCCGTCCTGAAACTGACAGGAGGACAGCGGCTCCACTTTCTGACCCAGCTCCAAAACCATGTGAAACCAATTACCCATTTAAAGCTTTCCTAGTGCCAGGTTCACTTTGATATAGCCATTAGCCATCCTTATAATTATGTCCAGTGGAACAGAAGTCATGTCCTCTTAAAATGGCTACCAAAAGCCATATATTGAAATAGAGAATAAGAGAATTAAAAATACGTTCCTCACATCAAGCATAAACAGTGCAACCTGAGTTGTGGCTCAGTCACAACTAGTAGTATACTTAATTAACGTGTTTAGAGAATTCTGCTCCTCTCATCACCCTAAGGGAAAAAAGTATACGAACCTTGAAAGACATTGGCTTTCAAAATATATATATATATATAATTATAGAGCACTCAGCTTTTCTTTCATCAGCCTCTGTTCCCAACCCATCTATTAGAACAGTCCTGCTCTTGATGTTCAACCACAACACCACCATTTCCTTCTGTAGCCAGTGACTAGTTTCATAAGAACTAGAGAGGGTACATGGGAAACTTGTAGACCCGGAGACAGTGTATGGAAAGTGTGAAAGCAGCATTATTCTCAAACACGCAAAAGCTAAAAACTTACAATAGTTGTGATCACCACATATAAAGATGAGCACCTGTGTGCGGGATGTAATCCATTCTATTTTCTGTTCTAATACATGATAGTGTTAATAGACACCTTTTCTTGTTCCTTCTTTAGTCTTGGTTTTAATATGCTTTTCAGTAAATCTTAAAGAATTTTGAACAGGAGTCATACAAAAGAAGAGCAACAAAAACCTGGACAGGCTCTTGCTCTTCCATGCCTTATCCATGACAAAGTAAAAAGTTTTCAAATCTCTATTTGCTGGTAATGCATTAAGGTACCAATTATTTTTTATGATTGCCATTATGTAATTAGTATTTAATGAAGGGAAATGAAGGGAAAACAACACAGATATCAACACAGCAGGCAGGCAATTGAACATTCTCTAAATATGACTTTTGTTCCCAGATCATTCACTAAATATGCCATAAATATACCGCCAGCCAATTCCATAAATAGCATAGATCCCTAAATTATAACTCATGTCGTATGAGAACAATCAGCACCATTCCTGCCGCCATGTGCAAATGTTTTAAAAGCTTATGAGAAATGATAACTGACATGTCAATTTGGGCCGTAGGGAGATACATTTATCAATGTGCAGACAACTTGTTGTCTGGTAACGTCAATGAAAGAGGTTTTCGAGCAGCCTCTGGTAAGCATCCTTTAGGGTGCCTTCATACCACAACCAGGGCTGCCATCAAGGGGGGTATGGCCGATACTCATGGGGGGCCTGCCCGGGACCGGCGAGGAGGCGACCGGGCCCCCGCAGCGCCGTAAAAAGGAAGGCTTGGCCCTAGCAGCGCCGGGACCCTGCATTGCCGATCCAGCAGCGTCGGAGCAGGCTGGGGCCCCATCGTTGCCGCTGCTCTTCGGTTCTTGGACCAGCCAGTCAAATGGCAGAGGAGGCCAGGTCACCAGCCCACCTGAGACCCCTGCAGAGCCCACCATAGAGAGTATCAGATGGGCTGTGCAGCATCAATGGTGGGCTCTGCAGGTTCTCAGGTGGGTCCTGCTTTCAGCGGGTCACTAAGCCCAGAGTCAAATTCATATACTGTTCTGCATTGCTGTATAAATGTATTGCTGGGATTTGTAGTCCCCCTACAGCTGGTGCCATTGTGCATTAGAGTGTAAGCTCCTCTGTACAGAGACTGATGTGACTGTGCGGGGGACATTAGAGTGTAGGCTCCTCTGTGCAGAGACTGATGTGAATGGCTCAGTGTTCTGTACAGCACTGCGGTATAGGTCAGAGCTATATACATGTATAATAATAGTGTGTGACTGAGGGGGACATTAGAGTGTAAGCTCCTATGTACAGAGACTGATGTAACTGGGGCTGCAACAACTAATCGACTAAGTCGATTAGTTACTGTATAATAATAACAGTGTGACTGGCTCTGTGTGGAGGCGGCGCCCGGCCTAAAGCTGTGTAAGGGGCCCCAAAATTTCTGATGGCTGCCCTGACCACAACACATGCTATTAAAGAAGTGGAAAGGGTGCCAATAAATAATGTGGATTTAAAGTCTTAAATATTATTTACTGAACCCTTTCTATTGTCTAATTGTAAGTCACCATACTATATAGCTGCCAATTACATTGCCCAGGTACTGGTTACCATATAGAAAGTTAGAATTCGTGTTACGGTAATGCATAGTAACGGGCTGTATATGCGTGCTGCAGTGCATTGCCATTCATTGTTAATAGCACCCCAATGCCATTCATTGTTAATAGCACCCCAATGCCCATAAAGACTCAAAATTTGCAAGACTTTTTATTTGAGTGGTGAGAGGAGTGACGAGCAGTCGTTCATAGTAACCAATCATTAGTTGTTTGGCATTCCAAATGATTCTTAGATTGTTAAGTTAACATCTTATTAGTTGTCATAGGGAATGACACATCAATAATTTTTCCAATAGAACACCTTCATGCGAATGGTGGATTTAACTCCCCCTCTGAAAAGCAATCCGTGTGGGATCGCTTATCAAAGCTGGTTGAGCAGCGGTTTGCAGGTGTTCAGGAGGGGATACTGCCATCTCCTAAATGCCTGTTTTTTTTAAATCTGAAAGGGGATTTTACATTGAAATATCAAACCACAACCACATGCCAAAGGTTTGGCACGTGGTTGTGGCACAGACCTAAGAATTTTCATACCCCTGTATTGTGTGCCTGAGGAAGACATCTTAGAAGTTTTTTGCATGTGAACTGAACAAAAAGAAAAAAGGATTAGCATTTAGGTCAGGGGTGGAAAGCTCCAGCCCCCCAGCTGTGCTTTAACTACAAATTCCAACATGCCTCTGGGAGTCATGCCCGTAACTGTCAGCCTTGCAATGTAATTACTTGTAATTACGAAGTTACCCATCCCCTGATTTAGGAGATCTATCTTGTTTACTGCTAACACCTCAAAGATTCAGGTCACACTCTACTGAAGTTGTTTTTTTATTCAACCAGCTGTCTTGTAGCAGTTGTGTGGCTTACAGTGCAAAATCTCTCCAGTTGGCCATAACTCTTTGCCTGACAAAGGGTGAAATGCGTCAGCAGTGCATTTTAACGCATGCTGCTGCTACAATGGAGCTGTACGAGTAAAAAAGGACTTCAGCGGAGTTCGGCCCACCATCCCCATTATCAGTTTTATCTTAGATAACTCCGTACCTCATATTTCTGTAAACAGTTATTATAGTTTTTGGTCAAGCCAGCTTAGGGTTTAAACCACTCACACAGATTACTCTGATTGCGCAATCTTTATGCAATCTTCTTCAAATTTTCTATTGTGTACAACAATTGTATAGTGTGATGTAAATAACCCATTCATCTTATATACAAATTTGTAGGTACTTGCACTGCAAACTTGTAGGGAAATCAAAATGAGATTGTACAGTTGGATTGTTTTGTGTGTGACCCGCTTTACTGACCCTTCATGTTCATGTATTGGTATGCATTGTTTGTGAAATTATCTTCTGAATTGCTGTGTGATACATTTGCATGTGTTGATGGCAGTATTTTTATGGCATTTATACTGTAGTGCCAAAATGTCACCTACATTAAAAGAGAACTATGGGGTAAGTGTTTTTCGTCATAGCTCTCTTAAGGGTCACGGGAGGACATATACTAGCCTCCTCCCATAAGCCAAAGCTCATTATATTGTGAGCTGCAGCTCTATTTGCTCTACCAATCAAGGTTTGCCTGATGAAGGAACTGATTTGGTTCCGAAACGTTGCTTTTCATTGTGATATCGCTTTCCGTCATCAATAAAAATGGATTGGTTGAGCAAACAGTGGAGTGCCGGTGACTACTTTTCCTACTATTGATTACCTGTGGTGCCATCCGCAGTCGCTGCAGCACCCACCCGAGGACTACGAGTTCATAATGGTCAGGAGTGCGATGAAGTGAAATCCAATCAATCCCTATGGGCATGGTTCCCACCTGGGCGTATTTCAGCGCGATTTGTACTTGAGCTTCTTTTTCGCGAATAGGGGCCGATTGCAGTGCTTATCCATTTGTATTGCCGAGTGTGGCTCGGGGTTAACAAAGCGGTAACCCCGAGCCACACTCTGGAATACAGCGTCGGTCTTACCTTGTCCGCGATCCCCGCTCTGTCCTCCGGCCGCTGCCGTCTTCCCGGGTTCCGTCCCTTGCGAGCGTCCGCGTCGCAGGAGGGCAGAACCGGCGGGAAGTTTGAAAGTTTAAAAAAAAAACCCCCGAAAAAAAAAGGTAAAGAAAAAAATGAAAAAAAAAAAAAATCATACCGCCAGGGAGGTATAAAAACGAGCGTCGAACGCGCGTTTCACTGAACTAAAAAACGTGCCAAAAAAACTGTGCTAAAAACGCGCCCAGGTGTGAACCCAGCCATAGGAAGTGAACTGAAAGCAGCAAGTTCACAGACAGTGCCAGAGAAGAGGTAAGTCTTGCTACAATTTTTACTGAATCAGAGTTACTACATTAAAAAGTTAAAAATAAAGTTGGAATTTTGCATCACAGATTTGCAGAGCGTCTCCTCAATGCGGCAATTTGCGTTTTAGATGATGCATTCTTGCTGAAAAACTGCTGAGAGAAAACAATTACAGGATAAGCTGCCTACAGGGGGAGTTTTTGGTCAGTCTCTAGACTTGCACTGAGATCAGAGATGCAGTAAAGCACTACTAAGCAGACAGCACAGGATTTATGCACCGTAAGCAAATATGGCTTCCCCCGTGTACATATGGCAGAATTATAAATTACACATAAAAGCAAAGTTTTTAAAACATAAATAACACAATCGATGATGTTATTTAAACTGAGCTGATCCCACCGAATGCATATATCTAAAAACTAGATGACAATACAGATTTCCCTTAAAGTACAGCGACTTACCTGCATAGTGGTCGAACACGGTAGGCAGGTACTGCTCGGGAAAGGCGTCATTGGCATAACTCATCACTAGGCAAGTCTTCCCGACAGCCCCGTCCCCGACCACCACGCACTTCAGCATCCTCTTCATGCTGTTCGTGGTGCTGCCAGACCCCGCGCTGTCAATTTCGTCTCTCCTATCCATCTCTCCGGCTGCCGCAGATGCCTCTCCGAGCCCGCGAAGGAGAAAGCAAACTTAACGCTGGAGATCCAAGTTTCTTTTCTTTTCCTAATGCCCCCCTTGAGAGACTGCAGATCAGGAAATCATTATATACTGCACATTCTGTTGCAATATCCTCTAACGATCATACTTCGCTGGATCGTGCTGCATTTTCCAGGCAGATGCCGAGACCCCTCATGTCCACAGTTCGCAGACTTTTCCTTATTCTGGCACACACACACAGGGCGCTCAGTGTTTGTGCATCGCAGCGGGGGGATTAAACGTTTGGACGTCACTTGTCCCTGCAGTAGGCTGACCACAGAAATCAGAGCTTGCTGCTCATCCACCCCCAGCCTCCACTTGTCTCCAGCATCTACTATGGAAGGGAGAGCACAAGGCTTTTTTTTTTTTCTTCTGAAAGGATTTTTTTTTTTTTTTTAAATCTTTCTTTCTTGGGCTTGCTCAGTGTCAGGAAATCATGGGTTTCCTGCTGAATTCCATATTAGGATCAGTGGGCTGGTGAACTGTAGGAAACAATGGGAGCTCTGTGTGTGTTTGCACTGTACAGGAACTTTGCCAGGGCTCCGAGTTAGAAAAACACTAGAGGTCCCACTGCAGGCTCGGAGTTAGACTTCCTCCTTCTTATCCTGGCTGGAGAGAGGCCGATGATGTCACTGCAGCTCTCTAATCACATTGTTATAGCAGCAAAAGGCAGAGGGCTGGAAGGAGCAGCCCCATTTAACTGCTTGGTTTCCATAGATCGGCTGCATCGAGGATGATAAAGAAGCACACCAGCCTAATAGAAAAGTAACAGATTGGGTTTGATCCCCCTTTCCCTCCCCAGCAGCACCTTTTTTTCATTAGCGACCCAGTTGCTCCATTCATTACTGGGATTCAAAGTAAAAACATGGTATTCCTGGGGGTGTCAGTAATTCTGTAAGACAGTGTTGGGCTAATCACATAGGGAGTCCATAGCCCTGTGTCAGTAACTCTATGATACAGTGTTGGGCTAATCACACATAGTTAGTCAGGTTGAAAAAAAGAAATGGAGACAAAAAAAAAAAAAAGAGAAGAAAAGCCTAAAGAGAATGCTATGCCCACAGGTACCCCCTGTTGATCCAGAGGAAGGCAAAAAAAACCCCTCTAAAGCATAAAAACCCCTATAAAGCCAGACATCCCAACCTGCAAAACCTTATTTCAGGGAGGTTCCCGTAACAGGAGTAAAGTCTCTGATACAGAGTTACCTAGTTGCTATGGGCAGCAAATAAAATAAATGTTCTCTATAACTAGACAACCAGGACATATAATTGATATATTATCCACAAAGGGTTAACAGCACTCTCTCAACCCTGCAGCAGTGCCTGTACCTGCTCCAAATCGTAGTCTATGTCCACCCTCTCTGTGCAGCAAGTAGCTTCTTCCTTCTGAGAGCCAAGCCTGGTTCTGAGGCTACTCTAGAGATCACATGACCGTCCTCCAGGAGGCAAGCCTCACTCTGAAACTTTACCCACTGATATCTTACCGGAAAGGTTTACTCAGAGTAAACCTTTCAGGGAGAAAATGCCTCTCTCGCGGACGTCAGGGAGCCGCTATCTTATAGAGGGAGACTCCCTGAACATCAGGGAGACTTGAGATCCCTGTAAAGCACACAGGGAGTCCATAGCCCTGTGTCAGTAACTCTATGAGACAGCGTTGGGCTAATCACACGGGGAGTCCATAGCCCTGTCAGTAACTATAGGTGACAGTGTTGGGCTAATCACACAGGGAGTTCTATAGCTCGGTGTCTCTGGTGACATTTGGTAGCTTATATAAGGCTCTCCTTTTCTCGTAATGGCTGAACAGAGCGAAGGAAGGCAAAAGGAAGGTGCTTGGGAGAGATAAGTTAAAGTGAAACTCCAGATTATTGAGAACAGTCCTCTTACCCCCTCTTAACATGAACACCTTGCAAACCAACTCACACATCTATTTAGTGGCACAAAGGAGGTCTTATATATGCTTCTGCTGTTGTATGCTGGAAGTGGGCTCACTGTGTGCCAGCAGCACAGTGATCGAGCTGGCACCGCCATTACAATGACATTAGGGCCCCCAATGGATTGCCCTATAGGTCTTTATACTCTCTTTGCTAGACTGTCAACATTATCATCCAAACCAGTCCTATTAGGTATAAGAATGTTTTCAGGCGATGTCAATAGCTTGGTTTTATTTTTGCCCATGGACAGCTAGGAACAGCAGCAGCTGAAAGAATATCATAAGGTTTTTATCATATTTATATACAAAAGTCAAATCAGAAACACACAAGCTAGCTACAACTACTGTGATTTTGGGCGATCTGTAATATTACTGAGGTCTGAGGAATTCCAAACTGTGTGGAGAGAAAGGAGAAGTTGTACTGAACACAATGCCATCCTCATTTGTTTCAAAATTCAAAAGTTGCAGACAAGATGGTCAGATTGAAGTTTCTTGCCTATACTAAGCCGTCAAGCAAGACAGAACATTTGACATAAAACAGGCCACTCACAAGGAATAGGAGGGCATCATATACCTTACCTAGACCAGGAATTCGAATGACGCGGTTCTGTAAATGAACACCTTATAAATAGTCTGGTATGCGGTTTTAGGACTACACATCTGTAAGGCTACAGTACTGACCTATAGCTGAACTCCCCATGGTCAAACTCTATATACATATTCCATAACTCCTTCTGTAATGGAGTTACCTTCCTAAAAAGGTGGTAACACTAATGTAGAGGAAGATAGAACCCAGACACCAACACTTTAGACCCCCCTGGGAGAAAGGCACATCATAAACCTGCCATATTTGTCATCCAACAAAACATAATATCATTCTGCTGATTATTCTGCTTTCATTATGCTGGTTTATGGATTGTGAAACCTTATCTTATGGAAATATAACTGTGCCAAGTAAAATTGTGGACATTAAGAGTGTGTTGGCTGTGCATTATAAAACACTCCAACACACCTACAACAAACTGCTCAAAACCATTTAACTGGCTGGTGCAGTTCTGCAACACCCTCTCCAGGGACAAAAAAAAAATCTGCTGCACAAGCAGCTGGGAGGATTCCTTTTACCATCTGAATTATTTATAAAAGCTAAGGGGTCTATTTATAAACAATTTGCAGAGCCATCCACCTTGTGAATCTCTCTAAATGTTCGTTCTGTGTGAATGGATGCACAAAACAAACTTTCTTAGTATATTTTCTATATAAAGGCCAATGTAATTTATAATGTCAGAATGTAATACCACATTATGTCCACTAAATGGAGTTGAGGAGCACAGGAAACAAAGACTTCTTGCCTATGCTCCTCAGCTTCATCTAGTGGACAGAATGCGGTATTTTACATATAGTACATTCAAATTGGAAAGAAAATATACTATGAATTTTCATTTTAGGCTCCATTCACACATTACCGACATTAATGGAGTTGTGCAGGGTGAACAGATAGGAAGAATTGGTTATAAATACACCTCTTAGAGTCATTTTTAAGGGCCAGTGACTCTTGCAACATCAGACAGGGCTCTACACTGTACTGAAGACCATATGGACTCCATGTGTTATTTTTTCATTTTTAAACCTTTTCATTTTATTGTTGCTTATGTCTGTTATGTAATAGCCTTTCTGTAAATATTTCTTGCACCGTTTTTCTTCAGTTGTCTTTTCTTTTTTATTAAAAAAACTGAATCTTTGACTTCTCTAACTAGAAAATAAGAAATCTGCCTTCATGAAGACGCTACCATATTGTATCCTATGTAAATCTGATACATTCCTGTCTAGGCGTGGCAGCAAGTGATTTTGACATTTTTAAATAGTCAGAATTGCAACAGCAGATGCTGTGAACAGTGTGGGTGGGATTTATCAGAACTGGAGCAGACAAAATCTGGAGGAGCTGTGCATGACAACCAATCAGCTTCTCTCTTCATTTTGTTCAGTTAAGATTTGAAATTGAAAGATAGAAGCCGATTGGTTGCCATACACAGCTGCTCCAGATTTTGTCTGCTCTAGTTTTGATAAATTCCCTTCTGTGTGTTGTCGTTAAAACGTGTGGAGTGGTGGCTACGGTGTGTATGTGTGTGAAGGGTTAACTGCTCAATTGATCTGCACCAGTGACAGTCAGTCACTCTCTTAGCTGGTGCTTAGATTGTTGTCCCACGAGCTGGAAAAGCTCTGTGCAGGGTGAGGCTCAGATTGTGTATGTCACAGATTAAAAACATGGAATGGATGTACAATTACTCACAATGTTACTCCCATCTGCTCTGACACATTAAGTTGACTTCTGCACTTTAATGTTAGGTTCAATAATGAAGACAATCCGGTTTCAGTTTGTTTTCAATTCCAAATTCCACACACCTATCATTTGGTTCCCATAACCCCAAGGGGTTTGATACCTCCACTTAAGAAACCCAGATTTAAGTGGAAGAAGTCCAATAATATAGGACCTCCAATAGATACTGTGGGAAACATATTTTAGAAGGCACAATTAACATTAAACTCTCTTTTTTTTCATCTTCTCAAAAAAAGTGGCCAATAATATGTGGTGAGAGATAACCAATATCCCCCTATTCAATAGTATGAGCTTAACACAGGAAGAGGTGGAGTCATGCCAAAACAAAATTAAGATAGATGAAGCACCTGGCCCAAATGAAATCCATGTCCAGCCATGTGCTAAAAGCATTGAGCGAAGTAATCGATAAACTGCCATCTTTTATTTTCTTAGTGACTTTATCGACTAGGCCAATCCTACAAGACTGGTTTACAGCAGATGTTCTACCATTAGTTATACAAAGTTCCAATAGACTAGTAAATCTGACTTTTCTCCCAGAGATTCTACAGCAGGTGGGTACAGATTGCATTATTTGGCATGTCTGGTCTAGAAGATTGTTTTCATGCTGGCAGCATAATCAGAACCCAAGACAAATCAATCTGTTATACTTCAAGATCCAAATAGGTTTGCCTGTATATACACTACAGTTGTTAGAGACAGTACCTATTACTTTCAATAACTCTATAAACTGTTTGACAACATTCCTGAAATGTTAAAATGTACAGCAAGGAGTATTCATTTTGAAAACAAGCTCCATTTTGTATTATTAAAATGTAGCCCCAGAATCTGTTCCTTCAAACCAAGTCAGCAGATCCTATCACATTTCTTCGCATGGGGCAAAGCGACAGGCTCACTTTAATGCCCCCTCCCCAGCTGCACATACTCACCTTCCTTTCATTTTCCCTCCTGCTGCATTTACCCACTGCAAGGAAAGAAGAAATCCTTGTGCAAGCTTCAAATACTTCTAGTTGGAGCTTACCAGGGTTTAGTAATGTACCCCCCACCCCCATGTGACAGTGCTGGGCCAATCACCAAGAACCCATGCTGTGACATGAGAGGAAGAGAAGTGAAGCACATGTTCCTTCATACCCAGAGGTACAATGTATTTTCTTCAAGGCTTATTGCATACCTCCCTAATGTCCCTCATTTGGAATCAAACAAGCAAAACAAATGGCAAACACACTCATCAATTCATAACCAGCTTTAAAGCAAGGTGCACATGAAAGGGCTTTAAACGGTACAACAGCAAAATGTTTCCCAGCACACTCACCAGCTAGCATGCAAACAAAACCTGTCTAACCGCTAAGGTTAAAAACGGAGGTTTTAGATACACTTCTTCTGCAGAATATGTGAAAGCCGCACTGCCTCATCAAGGCTCGTTGGGTGCAGGTTTGCCAGGACCCTGCTGTTTCCCAACCCTCTGCTGCTGTCAGTCAGCAGAGGTGGACCTGATGGAGAACTTCAGGTCCACCTCTGCTGATTGACAGCAGCAGTGGGTGGGTGCAATAGCTTGTCTGCTATTGCCTATTGCAAACTGAAATAGCCAATAGTAATCTAGCTATTGGTTCCTATGCTGTTTTTTTTTGGGGGG